>NC_092712.1:260958498-261318498 GCF_047496885.1 Scyliorhinus torazame
AAATTGAACAGCGGAACAGCAGATGGGAAGGCCACGGGGTGCGAATATATCAAGATGTCGTTCGAAGCTTGCCAGGAGGCACGCAGTTTTTAATAAGGCAAAGGTGGCACTTTATCGCAAGAAAGTTCGGTTTGGCATGATTTATCCCGCACGTTCTTTGGGTGGCCTGTGAGACTCCAGAGGAAGCTGAGGCTTTCATTCAAAGAAACAGACTGTGCTTGAAATAATTGTAATTACGATAAGTGACGTTTACAGGGCGTCTTGACAAATACATGAAGAGGATGGGAATAGAGGGATATGGACCCTGGAAGTGTAGAAGGTTTTAGGTTAGACGGGCAGCATGTTCGACACAGGCTTGAAGGGCCGAAGGGCCCGTTTCTGTGCTGTACTTTTCTTTGTTCTTTGTTTGTTCTTTATATTTTATCCGAGTTGAAGGAAACTTGTTTGGAAAAGAGGGGCACGGTCGCTTGGGTTTTTTCTATCTGTCTGTTCATTCTTGTTAATGGTTGAAGAGGTATAGGTGGGGTTGTGTTGCTTTATATGAAGAGGTTTACTGTTCTTGGAATTTCTAAATCGGTTTTGCGTGGGAGGGGCTGTTTTGGTACCTTGGAATTTTAAGGTTTTTAAATGTCTCTGTATGGGGGCTACTCTGCTAGCTAGATTAATTAGCTAACGGAAGTGAGGACATGAGGGTTATCTGTGGTTCATATGGGGTTACCTGTGGCTCATGAGGGGAGTTCATTTAGTTTGAGCTTGCCGGTTATGTTAATTGGATAGTTGACGTGTGGTAAGCGAGACGCAGCTATTTGGGGTTTTGTCTATAGTTTACCTAGTTGTTTGGGTGCCAGGGTCCAGGATGTCTGAACGGGTAGAGGGCATCCTGAAGGTGGAGGGCAAACAGGCAGAGGTCGTTGTACATATTGGTACGAACGACATAGGCAGGAAGGGGCATGAGGTCCTGCAGCAGGAGTTCAGGGAGCTAGGCAGAAAGTTAAAAGACAGGACCTCTAGGGTTGTAATCTCGGGATTACTCCCTGTGCCACATGCCAGTGAGGCTAGAAATAGGAAGATAGAGCAGCTAAACACGTGGCTAAACAGCTGGTGTGAGGAGGAAGGGTTTCTGTTATCTGGACCACTGGGAGCTCTTCCGGGGCAGGTGTGATCGATATAAGAAGGACGGGTTGCATCTAAACTGGAGAGGCATAAATATCCTGGCCGTGAGGTTTGCTAGTGTCACACGGGAGGGTTTAAACTAGTATGGCAGTGGGGTGGGCATGGGAGCAATAGGTCAGAAGGTGAGAGCATTGAGGGAGAACTAGGGAATAGGGACAGTATGGCTCTGAGGCAGAGCAGACAGGGTGAAGTTGCTGAACACAGCGGGTCTGGTGGCCTGAAGTGCATATGTTTTAATGCAAGAAGTATTACGGGTAAGGCAGATGAACTTAGAGCTTGGATTAGTGCTTAGAACTATGATGTTGTTGCCATTACAGAGACCTGGTTGAGGGAAGGGCAGGATTGGCAGCTAGACGTTCCAGGATTTAGATGTTTCAGGCCGGATAGAGGGGGATGTAAAAGGGGTGGCGGAGTTGCGCTACTGGTTAGGGAGAATATCACAGCTGTACTACGGGAGGACACCTCCGAGGGCAGTGAGGCTATATGGGTAGAGATCAGGAATAAGAAGGGTGCAGTCACAATGTTGGGGGTTTACTACAGGCCTCCCAACAGCCAGCGGGAGATAGAGGAGCAGATAGGGAGACAGATTTTGGAAAAGAGTAAAAACAACAGGGTTGTGGTGATGGGAGACTTCACCTTCCCCAATATTGACTGGGGTTCACTTCGTGCCAGGGGCTTAGACGGGGCAGAGTTTGTAAGAAGCATCCAAGAGGGCTTCTTAAAACAATATGTAGACAGTCCAACTAGGGAAGGGGCGGTACTGGATCTGGTATTGGGGAATGAGCCCAGCCAGGTGGTTGAAGGTTCAGTAGGGGAGCATTTCGGGAACAGTGACCACAATTCAGTAAGTTTTAAAGTGCTGGTGGACAAGGATAAGAGTGGTCCTAGGGTGAATGTGCTAAATTGAGGGAAGGCTAATTATAACAATATTAGGCGGGAACTGAAGAACCTAGATTGGGGGCGGATGTTTGAGGGCAAATCAACACCTGACATGTGGGAGGCTTTCAAGTGTCAGTTGAAAGGAATTCTGGACCGGCATGTTCCTGTGAAGAAAAGGGATAAATACGGCAATTTTCGGGAACCTTGGATAACAAGAGATATCGTAGGCCTCGTCAAAAAGAAAAAGTAGGCATTTGTCAGGGCTAAAAGGCTGGGAACAGACAAAGCCTGTGTGGAATATAAGGAAAGTAGGAAGGAACCTAAGCAAGGAGTCAGGAGGGCTAGAAGGGGTCACGAAAAGTCATTGGCAAATAGGCTTAAGGAAAATCCCAAGGCTTTTTACACGTACATAAAAAGCAAGAGGGTAGCCAGGGAAAGGGTTGGCCCACTGAAGGATAGGAAAGGGAATCTATGTGTGGAGCCAGAGGAAATGGGCGAGGTACTAAATGAATACTTTTCATCAGTATTCACCAAAGAGAAGGAATTGGTAGATGTTGAGTCTGGAGAAGGGTGTGTAGATAGCCTGGGTCACATTGAGATCCAAAAAGACGAGGTGTTGGGCGTCTTGAAAAATATTAAGGTAGATAAGTCCCCAGGGCCTGATGGGATCTACCCCAGAATACTGAAGGAGGCTGGAGAGGAAATTGCTGAGGCCTTGACAGAAATCTTTGGATCCTCACTGTCTTCAGGTGATGTCCCAGAGGACTGGAGAATAGCCAATGTTGTTCCTCTGTTTAAGAAGGGTCGCAAGGATAATCCAGGGAACTGCAGGCCGGTGAGCCTTACGTCAGTGATAGGGAAATTACTGGAGAGAATTCTTCGAGACAGGATCTACTCCCATTTGGAAGCAAGTGGACGTATTTGTGAGAGGCAGCATGGTTTTGTGAAGGGGAGGTCGTGTCTCACTAACTTGATAGAGTTTTTCGAGGAGGTCACAAAGATGATTGCAGGGAGGGCAGTGGATGATGTCTATATGGACTTCAGTAAGGCCTTTGACAAGGTCCCTCATGGTAGACTAGTACAAAAGGTGAAGTCACACGGAATCAGGGGTGAGCTGGCAAGATGGATACAGAACTGGCTAGGTCATAGAAGGCAGAGAGTAGCAATAGAAGGATGCTTTTCTAATTAGAGGGCTGTGACCAGTGGTGTTCCGCAGGGATCAGTGCTGGGACCTTTGCTCTTTGTAGTATATATAAATGATTTGGAGGAAAATGTAACTGGTCTGATTAGTAAGTTTGCAGACGACACAAAGGTTGGTGGAATTGCAGATAGCGATGAGGACTGTCAGAGGATACAGCAGGATTTAGATTGTTTGGAGACTTGGGCGGAGAGATGGCAGATGGAGTTTAATCCGGACAAATGTGAGGTAATGCATTTTGGAAGGTCTAATGCAGGTAGGGAATATACAATGAATGGTAGAACCCTCAAGAGTATTGAAAGTCAGAGAGATCTAGGTGTACAGGTCCACAGGTCACTGAAAGTGGCAACACAAGTGGAGAAGGTAGTCAAGAAGGCATACGGCATGCTTGCCTTCATTGGCCGCAGCATTGAGTATAAGAATTGGCAAGTCATGTTGCAGCTGTATGGAACCTTAGTTAGGCCACACTTGGAGTATAGTGTTCAATTCTGGTCGCAACACTACCAGAAGGATGTGGAGGCTTTAGAGAGGGTGCAGAAGAGATTTACCAGAATGTTGCCTGGTATGGAGGGCATTAGCTATGAGGAGCGGTTGAATAAACTCTGTTTGTTCTCACTGGAACGACGGAGGTTGAGGGGCGACCTGATAGAGGTCTACAAAATTATGAGGGGTATAGACAGAGTGGATAGTCAGAGGCTTTTCCCCAGGGTAGAGGGGTCAATTACTATGGGGCATAGGTTTACAGTGAGAGGGGCAAGGTTTAGAGTAGATGTACGAGGCAAGTCTTTTACACAGAGGGTAGTGGGTGCCTGGAACTCGCTACCGGAGGAGGTGGTGGAAGCAGGGACGATAGTGACATTTAAGGGGCATCTTGACAAATACATGAATAGGATGGGAATAGAGGGATACGGACCCAGGATGTGTGGAAGATTGTAATTTAGTTGGGCAGCGTGGTCGGCACGGGCTTGGAGGGACGAAGGGCCTGTTCCTGTGCTGTACATTTCTTTGTTTTTTGTTTGTTCTTGTGTCGGTGGGGGATGGAGAGGGGGGGGGGGGGAGGGGGTTAGTTTTCTGATGGCGACTGGGGACTTTGTCGGTTTGTACTGGGGGACCTGGCAGCCGTCTTGGATGGTCCTGGTGTTAATCCTCCCTGGAGGGTTGCTGGACTGCCTCACGGGGCAGGAATGAGGCAGATGTGGTGCTTTTGCAGGAGACCCAATTGCAAGTTAGAGACCAGGGGGCTAGATTCTCCGATCCTGCGGCTATGTCCGCTGAGGATATGGCTGAGAATGACACGCGTGCGCACGCCGGGGCCTGTGGCGGCCGCGCCATGCACATCCCCTCAGCCGCCACGCGAGGCCCCCAAATGGTGTGAGCACACGTGTCCCATGCCGTCAGGGACTTGGTCCATGGGGGTCGGAGCATCGTGGGAGGGCCTCAGGTGACGTCCTGAGGTCGTCAATACGGTGTTTTTGAGGGGGCGGAGCATCGCAAAAACGGCGCCGCCCCTGATTCCGGCGTAAACGAGGATTCTCCGGCCGATCACCGAACGCGATTTCGGCATCAGCTATCAGAGAATCACGTCTCAGATAAGGTTACGGAAGGGCTAGGTGGGGCAAGTGTTGCATTCAGGATTCGATAGCAGGGCTTGGGGGACTTCTCGGCGGGAAGGATTTTGATTGGCCTGAAAGGAATGTATGTCATGGTCAGTGGCCTGTTAGCGGGGGCACCGGTGGTGCTAGTCAATGTATACGCCACAAATTGGGATGACAGAACTTTTATTACTAGGTTGCTCTCGTTGATCCCGTACTTGGGTTCACACCAGCTCATCCTGGATGGGAACTTTAATTACATTTTAGACCCCAAATTGGATAAATCGAGGCCGAAGGTGTTTAAGACCTTCTGGGATGGTGAAGGCTCTCTTAACCTTCCTGGAGCAGATGGGAGGAGCTGATCCTTGGAGATTTCAACACCCGCAGGAGAAGGATTATTCGTTCTTTTCTCATGTTCACCAGGTCTATTCCAGGATTTACTTTTTTATTTGTTGGTGGTCCTTGCTCCAGAGGTGGTGGAGTCGGGACACTCAACAGTGGTGATCTCTGATCATGCCCCGCATTATGTGGACATGATGGTTAGCTCAGGCCCTGCTCAGTGCCCCTTTGGAGGTTTGATGCTTTGCTGTTGGCGGCTAAAAGTTTTTGCGAGAGGGTCTCCTCTGTTGTTGAGGAATATTTCCGTTTTAATAGGAGTGAGGAGATTTCCCATCCCACTTTGTGGGAGGTGCTGAAGGTGGTTATTTAAGGCGCATAAGGAAAAGAGCGAAAGGGCAAAAAGGCAGAGGTTGGCGGGTGCCATTTAGGAGGTAGACTGTTAATGCTTGATCAATCAGACACCAGAATTGCTGGCTAGTAGGAAGAAGCTGTAGTTGGAGTTTGGGATCCATGGACAGGGCGGTGCACTTGCAGCAGCGTTCGAGGGGGGCTGTTTATGAGCACGGGGGAAAGGCTAGTCATTTGCTGGCACATCAACTCGGGGTGGGGGGGGGAGAGACTGGGAGTGGTTTCCACACCGGCCACGTTAAACATTCTATCAGAACCTATATGAGCTGGAACCCCCGGAGGATGAGTCCTCAATATTAGAGTTTTTAGACGGTTTAGCCTTCCCAGTAGTGGAACAAGAGAAGAGGGAAGAATTGGATGCTTCTCTGACTCTGGAGGAGATTAAGGAGGATATGGTTTGATATAGTCTGGAAAGACGCCGGGACCAGTGGGTTTTCTCGATTGAATTTTACCAAACCTTTGCCGGTTTGCTGACCCCAGTCTTGCTCAAGATGTTGGAGGACTCTCTGACTCAATGGACGTTGCCAACCTCTTTGGTGCAGGCAACAATCTCCTTGATATTGGAGAATGATAAAGATCCGTTGGAGTGTAGGTTGTATCGCCCCATTTCTTTGTTAAATGCAGATGCAAAGTTGCTGGCGAAGATTTGGCGAGGCGCATGGAGTCCTGCCTCCCAGGGATCATTTCAGAGGAGCAGATGGGATTTAACAAGGGGAGACAGCTGTCTGCCTGTGGCTGGAGGCTGGTCAATGTGGTTCTCTGGCTGTCTCTCTCGCTCTCTCTCCCTCACTGTCCCACCGGGGGTGATTATGTCTCTACATGCAGAGAAGGCATTCGATAGGGTGGTGTGGAGCTGATAATTGAAGGTCTCGACAGGTTTGGCTTTTGTTTATATCCTGGATCCGGCTTTTATACAGAGCCTCCATTGTGAGAGTCCATACAAATGCTTTAAATTCGAAATACTTCCGGCTGGGAAGAGACATGAGACAGGGATGTTCACTGTCTCCCCTACTGTTTGCCTTGGTTATTGAGCCACTGGCCATCACACTGAGGTAATTAACAAAGTGGCAGGGAATAAATAGAGGGGAGAGGGAGCATAGGGCGTCTTTACGCGGACGACCTATTATTGTATGTGACTGATCCCCTCTCCAGTGCAGAGGAGATTATGAAACTTTGAGAGGTTTGGCTCCTTCTCTGGTTACAGATTGAACCTGGATAAAAGCAAATGTTTTCCAGTGAATCCCCAGGAAGGGGAGCCGACCTGAGGAAGTTGCCTTTTTGCCTGGCCAGGTCGAGTTTACGTTTTTTGGAAGTCCGGGTGGCCCATGACTGGGGCCTCGGTACAGAAGCTAAATTTTGGGATCCTGATTAGAGCGGCGAAGGAGGACCTAAAGAGATGGAATAGCCTCCTGCTGACTTTGACTGGAAGGATCCTGTTGATTAAAATGAATATCTTCCCAACATTTCTGATTTTGTTTGTGTCTTCCAGTTTTCCTTACAAAGTCCTTTTTTTACAAGAGTCAGTAAGATGATCTCATCTTTTATTTGGGCGGTGGGACCCTGCGAATCTGTAGGGTTTTTTAAATAAAGGAATAGGCAATTAGGGGACTTTGCGTTACCCAACCTGTTACATTATCATAGGTGGCAAATATAAAAAAAGGTGTGGGTGTGATATAGAGGGACAGATACCATGCAGGGGAGGATGGAGAGGAATAACTATGAAGGCACCAGCTTGAGGGCATTGGTTATGACTCCCCTTCCATTTTTCCCAATGAAATGGACTACCAATCCGGTGGTGGTAGCCACCTTGAAAATGTGAGGACAATTTAGACCACACTTCAAACTGGGTGCTATGTCGATATTGGCCCCAATCTATGGAAACCATTGTTTTGTGCTGGTGCTTTTGGATTCCTCATTCGGGCTTGGAAGGAGGAGGGGTTGGGAAGCTTGGTGATCTGTTTGTTGATGGTAGGTTCCTGAGTTTTGAGGAGTGGCTGGAGAAGTGTAAGCTCTCAAGGGCTAAGTAGTTTTGATATTATAAGGTACAAAACTTCCTTCCCTTTGGCCTTCCCTCCCTCATTGATGGACAAGAGTTATTTCAGCAAGTGTGGGGGAGGGAGGTAGGGGGGGGTTTGGAGATCTACGGTTGGCTGATTTTGGTGGATCAGGTACTGTTGGATGAGATTAAAAGAAAGTTGTAGGAGGAGTTGGGCCAGGAACTTGAGGGTGGGCAGTGGAGTGAGGCTCTGTACAGAGTCAACTCTACCTCTTTGTACACTGGGCTCAGCCTAATACGATTCAAGGTGGTTCATAGCTTGCATTTGACCAGGGTCCGAACGAGTGGATTTTTTGCAGACATAGAGGTTAGGTGCGAGCAGTGCTCTGGGGGCCCAGCCCATCACACGCACACAATGTTCTGGTCCTGGGCTCGTGAACTTTTGAGTGTCCTCTTTGGATTGATTGGTTTATTGTCATGTGTACCAAGGTACAGTGAAAAGTATTGTTCTGCGTGCAGCTCAAACAGATCATTCTGTACATGAAAAGAAAATACCTAATAGGACAAACATAAAATGCACAATGTAAATACATAGACACAGGCATTGGGTGAAAATGTTTGTAGAGATTAGACCAGCCCATAGATCCATCAGTCCATAAGAGGGTCGTTTAGGAGTCTGGTAACAGTGGAGAAGAAGCTATTTTTGAATCTGTTTGTGCGTGTTCTCAGACTGGCGTATCTCCTGCCCGATGGAAGAGGTTGAAAGAGTGAGTAAGCCGGGTGGGAGGGGTCTTTGATTATGCTGCCCGCTTTCTCAAGGCAGCGAGGTGTATAGATAGAGTCAATGGATAGGAGGCGGGTTTGTGTAATGCACTGGACGGTGTTCACGGCTCTCTGTAGTTTCTTCCGGTCTTGGGCAGAGTAGTTGCCATAACAGCCTATGATGCAGCCAGATAGGATGCTTTCTATGGTGCACCTCTAAAAATTTGTAAGAGTCAATGTGGACATGCCGAATTTCCTTAATTTCCCGAGGAAGTATAGGTGCTTTCTTGGTGGTAGCGCCGACGTGGATGGACCGGGACAGATTTTTGATGCTGTGCACACTTAGGAATTTGAAGCTGTCAACCATCTCCATCTCAGGCCTGTTGATGCAGACAGGGGTGTGTTCAGTGCTTTGCTTCCTGAAGTCAATGACCAGCTCTTTAGTTTTGCTGACATTGAGGGAGAGATTGTTGTTGTTACACCACTCCACTAGGTTCTCTATCTCCCTCCTGTATTCTGACTCATCGTTTTTCAAGATCCGACCCACTACTGTCATGTCGTCAGCAAACTTGTAGATGGAGTTGGAGCCAAATTTCACCACGCAGTCGTGTGTGTATAGGGAGTATAGTAGGGGGCTAAGTACGCAGTCTTGCGGGGTCCGGTATTGAGGACTATGTGGAGGAGGTGTTGTTGTTTATTCTTATTGATTGTGGTCTATGGATCAGGAAGTCAAGGAGTTGCAGAGTGAGGAGCTACGTCCTAGGTTTTTGAGCTTTGATATGAGCTCGGCTGGGATTATGGTGTTGAAGGCAGAGCTGTAGTCAATAAATAGGAGTCTGTTGTAGGAGTCCTTGTCGAGGTGCTCCAGGGATGAGTGTAGGGCCAGGGTGATGGCGTCTGCTGAGGTCCGGTTGGCCAGTATGCGAATGGCAGTGGATCTATGTATTCTGGGAGTATGGAGTTGATGTGCCTCATGACCAACTTCATTACGATCGATGTCAGGGCCACCGGACGGTAGTCATTGAGGCACGTTGCCTGGTGGTTTTTGTAAGATGGTTTTCTTGAAGTAGATGGGGACCTCGGAATGCAGGAGGGATAGGTTGAAGATGTCCGCGAACACATCTGCCAGCTGGTCCGCACAGGATTTGAGTTCAAGACCAGGGACCCCGTCCGGGCCCATCGCCTTCAGCACCATGTCGGGAATTCTTGGGGATGTCTTGGAGCCATGCCCTTTGGCTATTTTGGGGATCTCAAACTTTACCAGAATTACAGACATGGGCGAAGGCAGATGCTCTTGCCTTTGCTCTTTCGATAGCTCGTAGATAAATCTTGTTTGGTTGGAAGACCTCGACCCCACCCAGATGGAATTCTTACACTTAGAAAAAAAATCAAGTATCCATGCCGCACGATGGCGCAATGGGTAGCACTGCTGCCTCATGGCGCCGAAGACCCGAGTTCGTTCCTGGCCCCAGGTCACTGTCCATGTGGAGTTTGCACATTCTCCCCATGTCTGCGTGGGTGTTCCCCCCACAACCAAAAGTTGTGCAGACTAGGTGGATTGGCCATGCTAAATTGCTCCTTAATTGGGAAAAATAAATTGGGTACTCTCAATTTATTTTTGAAAAATCAAGTATGCAATGAGAGGGTCAGCTGAAAGGTTGTATCTCAGGTGGCAGACGTTTATTTCCTTTTTCAGAGAGTTGGTTACCATCAGATGCTAGAGGGGGAGGGAGGGCATTGGAGATTGGTCGTTGCCTCTTTTGGATTTGTGTGGGGTGGATAAAAAGATTGGAATATTGTTAACTGCTGTACATAAATGGTTGTAATATTATTTTGGAAAATTGTTGAAATTATTTTAAACTGGAATGGGGTGATGGGTTGGGTGATGGAGGATATTTTTTGTATATTGTGTGAATTGGTTGAATATTTTGTATGTTTGTAAACTGAAAATTTGAATAAAATTATCCACTACCTGAAAGTTGTGTCCCCCCCCCCCGCTCAACTGTTCCTTTGCTGTTGATAGGTCAAAATCCTTCAACATCCTACCTAACCACACTGTGGGTGTACCTACACCTCATGGACTGGAGCACTTTCAAGAAGGTCGCTCACCACCACGTTAAGGACAGTTAGGGATGGGCAATAAACGCTGGCCTAGCCAGTGATGCCTACATCCTGTGAAATTTTTTTTTTTAACTTCTAATTCTGGCTCTTTCTGCATCTAATATTCATTGCATCACCATTGATCATAGCTTTAGCTGCCTCATCTGTAACTGTGGGGTTCTGCATGTAAACCTCTTTGGCCTCTCTACTTCTCTCTCCTGAAACACATTTGCCATATGAATTGGTGATAGAAATGAAAGTGCAGAACATGGGTTTTCCAACTTTGAAATTTCCCCATTATGTTCTTTGGCGTTAAAACCTGATTTTAAAATTTGAAAACTCCTCCTCAATTGTGATGATACATGTTCCAAATTCCTTTTCCAGAAAGAGATCTGTAACTTGCAATAAAATTGTTCATAATGGATATTAGAGTACGGGACAATTATCCAGTGTTAATTCTTTTTACAAAGTAGCACTATTTATCATGAAGCAGTTATCTCTATTCTCATCGTTTCCAAAAATTTGTTGGAGTTACTAATTTGAAAATTACACATAAAATATTTATTTTTAATTGAATTACTGAGATACGTGAAGTATATTTTACTTCTACACCTTTCTGATAGCTAGAAGGTCTTGTCAATTTTGCATTTGGCTTTATAAACTGACTGCACGAGACCTGCGTTTGGGGAACAAAGTGGCATTAGCATGGGAGTTATGAAATATAAGAACACACCAAACTGAGAAGTTAGGGTGAATGTGTTTAGAAGCTCTTCACTTGTTGGAAAGAATGAAAGATGGAGGTCATGCAAGGTTTTTTAGATTGTCGAAATGACACCACCTGCCTTGGTTTTCTGCTACTTTTAGTATATTTCCTTGCTAATTGAGAAGAGAAATTTCTGTAATCTGTAACACTGATTTTGTTGCATTCAATTTATTGCTATTAAAAATAGGGAATGTAATTGCATCTTCATAAATTTAACTTGAATTTAATTGACTTGAATATTGCAATAATTCTAAATGGAACATGCACATATTAATACCTATTTTATTTTCTTGATAGGAAAAAAATTGAAGCTTTGAAAGGTAGGGTTTCTTTTTATTTGACAATCTTGCTTTTGTTGCCTGTCACAATGGTGGATACTCATTTCCAGAGATTGCTTAGAACATAGTATAAATATCACTTTACTGCCAGAGGCAACTGTTAAATCCAAATTACAATTTAATAACTTGATCGCTATCGCGTTTTGGAAAAGAGCAGTGAACAATCACATTGGGGAAATGGTGTGTTTTTCATTTGGTCTTTATGTTAAAAGCTGTCGCTATCTTGCCATTTTGAGAAGAATCTGAGCCACTGTGAATGGGAAAGTTCCTCTGCAAGTCTTTCTCTGATTGAATTGCCTGTTGACAAATATGGTGGGTGAATTTTCCCCCTTTTTCTTTGAGGGATACAGTAAATGAACCTTCTATCTTGGTCTCTCCACAAGGCAGGACACAATTTCACCTTTGAAAGTTACATGTAAGCTGCAAACTTCACAAGATCTGGGCTAAAATAAAATTTGACCTTGATGCTCAATTAATTGCAGGCTAGGCTTAGTTTTAAATCTTCTTTGTCAATTTGTTTTCGATTAAACACTTTTGTTTGCTTCACGTGCATTTTTTTAAGGAACACTACATGGTTGTGCAGTTTTATACTGGGAAGACAGATTTAAAGTATTAAATGTTTCACTGTTATGAAGTAATTTTTATTCTAAAGTTTATGTTCATGTATAGATGCTTAATGGTTAGACTGAGTTTAAATATATCTCCTTATGCTGTATAAACACAGTCCTGGATTTGGATTTGTTTATTGTCACGTGTACCGAGGTACAGTGAAAAGTATTTTTCGGCATGCAGCCCAAACAGATCATTTCTACATGAAAAGAAAATATGTATTAGGGCAACACAAGGTACACAACGTAAATATTTAGACACCGGTGTCATGTGAGAGTACCTTTCAGAAATGGGTGTTTATCAAATAGCTGTAGTGGATGTACCTATAAGAAATGGGTGTTTATCAAATAGCTGCAGTGATGTCAGAGTGTGGGTGGAGCTGGACTGTCTGTCTGTTTTACTTTCACTTTGAGCTAGTAGCTACAGGGTGTGTTTAGTTTTGTTTTGCAGATTGGGAGCTGCATCCAGTAAAACCAGGTGTAATTCTGATTTCTTTCTGCATGAAAGGAATGTCTTCAAATCACTTGCTATTTTAAAAGTGTTAACTGCTCTCAGTAGAGAATTTAAACCTGATGTCTGTGTTGAAGAGGGTATTTGTCTTATGGATTTTGCCAGGAAGGATTAAGGGTTAGTTATATGTATTGAGTTGATAGTTGCTAAGATGTTTGCTGTGTGTGTTTAAAAATGTTAACTGGATTCATAGAATAAACATTATTTTTGTTTAAAAACACTCTTAGTTCTCTGGTGCATCACACCTGTAAAGTGGGCCCTTGTGCTCCCCATAACCAAAATCTATTCAAAGTTATGGGTCAGGTGAACCCCGTGATACACTTTGGGGTTCTCTAAACCCTGGCCCGTAATACCGGAATTGGGTGAAGCATACAGAAACATAGAACATAGAAAAATACAGCACAGAACAGGCCCTTCAGCCCACGATGTTGTGCCGAACCTTTGTCCTAGATTAATCATAGATTATCATTGAATTTACAGTGCAGAAGGAGGCCATTTGGCCCATTGAGTCTGCACCGGCTCTTGGAAAGAACACCCTACCCAAAGTCAACACCTCCACCCAGCACTAAGGGCAATTTTGGACACTAAGGGCAATTTATCATGGCCAATCCACCTAACCTGCACATCTTTGGACTGTGGGAGGAAACCGGAGCACCCGGAGGAAACCCACGCAGACACGGGGAGGACGTGCAGACTCCGCACAGACAGTGACCCAAGCCGGAATCGAACCTGGGACCCTGGAGCTGTGAAGCAATTGTGCTATCCACAAAGCTACCGTGCTGCCCTTAAGAACAAATAAATCTACACTATATCATTTTACCGTAATCCATGTACCTATCCAATAACTGCTTGAAGGTCCCTAATGTTTCCGACTCAACTACTTCCACAGGCAGTGCATTCCATGCCCCACTACTCTCTGGGTAAAGAGTACCTCTGACATCCCCCCTATATCTTCCACCATTCACCTTAAATTTATGTCCCCTTGTAATGGTTTGTTCCACCCGGGGATAAAGTCTCTGACTGTCTACTCTATCTATTCCCCTGATCATCTTATAAACCGCTATCAAGTCGCCCCTCATCCTTCTCTGTTCTAATGAGAAAAGGCCTAGCACCCTCAACCTTTCCTTGTAAGACCTACTCTCCATTCCAGGCAACATCCTGGTAAATCTCCTTTGCACCTTTTCCAAAGCTTCCACATCCTTCCTAAAATGAGGCGACCAGAACTGTACACAGTACTCCAAATGTGGCCTTACCAAAGTTTTGTACAGCTGCATCATCATCTCACGGCTCTTAAATTCAATCCGTCTGTTAATGAACGCTAGCACACCATAGGCCTTCTTCACAGCTCTATCCACTTGATTGGCAACTTTTAAAGATGTATGAACATAGACTCCACGATCTCTCTGCTCCTCCACATTGCCAAGAACTCTACCGTTAACCCTGTATTCCGCATTCATATTTGTCCTTCCAAAATGCACAACCTCACACTTTTCAGGGTTAAACTCCATCTGCCACTTCTCAGCCCAGCTCTGCATCCTATCTATGTCTCTTTGCAGCCGACAACCGGCCCTCCTCACTATCCACAACTCCACCAATCTTCGTATCGTCTGCAAATTTACTGACCCACCCTTCAACTCCCTCATCCAAGTCATTAATGAAAATCACAAACAGCAGAGGACCCAGAACTGATCCCTGTGGTACGCCACTGGTAACTGGGGTCCAGGCTGAATATTTGCCATCCACCACCACTCTGACTTCTATCGGTTAGCCGGTTCGTTATCCAACTGGCCAAATTTCCCACTATCCCATGCCTCCTTACTTTCTGCAGAAGCCTACCATGGGGAACCTTATCAAATGCCTTACTAAAATCCATGTACACTACATCCACTGCTTTACCTTCATCCACATGCTTGGTCACCTCCTCAAAGAATTCAATTAGGCTTGTAAGGCAAGACCTACCCCTCACAAATCCGTGCTGACTATCCCTAATCAAGCAGTGTCTTTCCAGATGCTCAGAAATCCCATCCTTCAGTACCCTTTCCATGACTTTGCCTCCCACCGAAGTAAGACTAACTGGCCTGTAATTCCCAGGGTTATCCCTAGTCCCTTTTTTGAACAGGGGCACGACATTCGCCACTCTCCAATCCCCTGGTACCACCCCTGTTGACAATGAGGACGAAAAGATCATTGCCAATGGCTCTGCAATTTCATCTCTTGCTTCCCATAGAATCCTTGGATATATCCCGTCAGGCCCGGGGGACTTGTCTATCCTCAAGTTTTTCAAAATGCCCAACACATCTTCCTTCCTAACAAGTATTTCCTCGAGCTTACCAGTCTGTTTCACACTGTCATCGCCAACAATCTGACCCCTCTCATTTGTAAATACAGAAGAAAAGTACTCGTTCAAGACCTCTCCTATCTCTTCAGACCCAATACACAATCTCCCGCTACTGTCCTTGATCGGACCTACCCTCGCTCTAGTCATTCTCATATTTCTCACATGTGTAAAAGGCCTTGGGGTTTTCCTTGATCCTACCCGCCAAAGATTATTCATGCCCTCTCTTAGCTCTCCTAATCCCTTTCTTCAGTTCCTTCCTGGCTATCTTGTATCCCTCCAACGCCCTGTCTGAACCTTGTTTCCTCAGCCTTACATAAGTCTCCTTTTTCCTCTTAACAAGACATTCAACCTCTCTTGTCAACCATGGTTCACTCACTCGACCATCTCTTCCCTGCCTGACAGGGACATACATATCAAGGACACGTAGTACCTGTTCCTTGAACAAGTTCCACATTTCACTTGTGTCCTTCCCTGACAGCCTATGTTCCCAACTTATGCACTTCAATTCTTGTCTGACAGCATCGTATTTACCCTTCCCCCAATTGTAAACCTTGCCCTGTTGCACGCACCTATCCCTCTCCATTACTAAAGTGAAAGTCAGAATTGTGGTCACTATCTCCAAAATGCTCCCCCACTAACAAATCTATCACTTGCCCTGGTTCATTACCAAGTACTAAATCCAATATTGCCCCTCCTCTGGTCGGACAATCTACATACTGTGTTAGAAAAGCTTCCTGGACACACTGCACAAACACCACCCCATCCAAACTATTTGATCTAAAGAGTTTCCACTCAATGTTTGGGAAGTTAAAGTCACCCATGACTACTACCCTGTGACTTCTGCACCTTTCCAAAATCTGTTTCCCAATCTGTTCCTCCACATCTCTGCTACTATTGGGGGGCCTATAGAAAACTCCTAACAAGGTGACTGCTCCTTTCCTATTTCTGACTTCAACCCATACTACCTCAGTAGGCTGATACTCCTCAAACTGCCTATCTGCAGCTGATATACTATCTCTAATTAACAGTGCCACCCCCCAGACTTCCGGTGACAGCGGGCGGGAGGTGGCCACACAATGGAGAGCTCCCGTTCGGCAACGGCATTTTCGGGGCTTTAAGCCCGGTCCCGGGGTCCACGGAGGCGACAGAAGCAGGGAGAAGGCACGGAGAAGGCACAGTGAAGACACAGGAGGAAAAAAAGAAAAAAGAAAAATGTCAAGGGTGAGCAAGAAAACGGCTGGGAAAAAAAACAGCTGAAGGTCCGTCGGGGATTGGAAAGGTCAAAAGGTCACCGCGGGGTCACCAAGGAAAATGGAGGCTGGAGCACCAGGGAAGGCCGCACTGCTTACAGCTGAAGAAATAACTAAGGTGATGGGTGCGGAATTTGAAAAGCAGTTGGCGCAGATTGCGAAATGCGTGGAGACGGTGAGGAAGGAGATGAGGGAGGCTTTGAGTGTGCTGGTGGAGGAGGCGGTTTCCCCGGTGAGGACGGAGGTGGCGAGCGCAGTGGCGGAGGTGCGAGAGCAAGGGGAGGCGCTGAAGGAAGTGGAGGAGACAGTATTGCAGCACGGTGATCAACTTGCCTCGATGGGGAAAGAGATGCGGAAGGTGATGGATACTAACAACGATCTGCGAGGAAAAATGGAAGACCTGGAAAACAGATCCAGGCGACAGAATTTGAGGATTGTGGGGCTGCCCGAAGGAGTTGAAGGACCGAAGCCGACTGAGTATTTTGCCGCGATGTTGGCAAAACTATTGGGGGAGGGGGAGGATCCCTCCCGATATGAACTGGATCGGGCTCATCGGTCGTGGAGGCCTGTACCAAAGGCGAGTGAGCCGCCAAGGGCAGTGACTCTGTGCTTCCGTAGGTACAGTGTGAAGGAGAAGGTCCTGAGCTGGGCCAAGCAGAAGCGGGTGGTGCAGTGGGCTGGAGCTGGTATACGTGTATACCAGGACTTTACGGTGGAGCTGGCAAGGAGGCGGGCTGCCTTCAACCGGGTGAAGAGGGCACTGTACATTAGCAAGGTGCGGTGCGGCATTGTATATCCAGCGAAGCTGAGGGTGACTTACAAGCTCAGGGACTTTTATTTTGGAACGGAGGAAGCAGCGGAGGAGTTTGCGAAAGCAGAAGGACTGTGGCAGAACTGACAAATTGAGGAATGGCCATGTGCCGATGTAACCTCATGACTGTATTTTCTTCTTTTTTGTATCACTGCGCATGGGTGTAGAGACTAAAGGAGCCAATGTATATATTTGGACAAGGGAAGGGACGGGACTTTCACTCGAAATAAGGGTTCTTTGGGGTGTAGGTGGATATGCGGGGTTTGTGTGCTAAAAGGGGATCTTTGGGCTTTCCTAGGGCCGGGCAAGTGGGAAAGGGACCCGGGCGGGGGCCTCCACGTTGGCCGGTTTAAGCCGGCCAGTGAACGGGAGTTAGGTAGGGGGAGGGGCTGCGGTCATCGGAGCCTGGCAGAACAGGGTTTGGGGGTTGGTGGGTAGATGGGATTGTTGTTATTATGGGGACTGACATATCTTGCTGATTATTGTTTATTGTTGATGGATGTAAATGTGGGAGTAAATGTTGGAGAAAATGTGAAAAAGGAGGAGAATAAAAAATATATATATATTTTTTAAAACAATGCCACCCCCCACCTCTTTTACCACCCTCCCTAATCTTATTGAAACATCTATCACCAGGGACCTCCAACAACCATTTCTGCCCCTCTTCTATCCAAGTTTCCGTGATGGCAACCACATCGTAGTCCCAAGTACCGATCCATGCCTTAAGTTCACCCACCTTATTCCTGATGCTTCTTGCGTTGAAGTATACACACTTCAACCCATCTCCGTGCCTGCAAGTACTCTCCTTTGTCAGTGTTCCCTTCCCCACTGCCTCATTACACGCTTTGGCGTCCTGAATATCGGCTACCTTAGTTGCTGGACTACAAATCCGGTTCCCATTCCCCTGCCAAATTAGTTTAAACCCTCCCAAAGAGTACTAGAAAACCTCCCTCTCAGGATATTGGTGCCCCTCTGGTTCAGATGCAACCCGTCCTGCTTGTACAGGTCCCAGTTTCCCCAGAATGCGCTCCAATTATCCAAATACCTGAAGCCCTCCCTCCTACACCATTCCTGCAGCCACGTGTTCAGCTGCACTCTCTCCCTATTCCTAGCCTCGCTATCACGTGGCACCGGCAACAAACCAGAGATGACAACTCTGTCTGTCCTGCCTTTTAACTTCCAGCCTAACTCCCTAAACTCATTTATTACCTCCACACACCTTTTCCTACCTACGTCGTTGGTACCAATGTGCACCGCGACTTCTGGCTGCTCCCCCTCCCCCTTAAGGATCCTGACGACACGATCCGAGACATCCCTGGCCCTGGCACCCGGGAGGCAACATACCTTCCGGGAGTCTCGCTCGCGACCACAGAATCTCCTATCTATTCCCCTAACCATTGAATCTCCTACAACTATTGCTTTTCTAGTCTCCCCCCCCCCCCCCCCCTTCCCTTCTGAGCCCCAGAGCCAGACTCCGTGCCAGAGACCTGGCCGCTAGGGCCTTCCCCCGGTAGATCATCTCCCCCCCCCAACAGCATCCAAAACGGTATACTTGTTTTGAAGGGGAACGGCCACGAGGGATCCCTGCACTGTCTGCCTGTTTGGTTTTTTCCCCCTGACTGTAACCCAGCTATTCTTGTCTTGTACCTTGGGTGTGGTTACCTCCCTGTAACTCTTCTCTATCACCCCCTCTGCCTCCCAGATGATCCGAAGTTCATCCAGCTTCAGCTCCAGTTCCCTAACACGGCCTTTGAGGAGCTGGATTTGGGTGCACTTCCTGCAGGTATAGTCAGCGGGGACACCGGTGGTATCCCTCACCACCCACATCCTACAGGAGGAACATGCAACTGGCCTAGCCTCCATCCCCTCTTACCTTACAGAATATAGATGCCCTGTTGACCAACTGGATCTCCGCCCTCCGACTCTGCTCCCAGTCAGCTGCACTCACTGTAAACTCCTGGCTCTCTTCTCACTCTTTGCGGAAATGTAGGAAATAAAATGAAAGGAGCACCTTACTCCCTCCTCACCTAACTCCCTCAGTCACCAAACTCTCACTATAGCACTCAAATGCACCAAATTCAGCACTCCCTCAGTCACCAAACTCTCACTATAGCACTCAAATGCACCAAATTCAGTACTCAGTGCAGAGGGGATCACTTTTATACTGTGAATCTAGCCTCTGAAAACTGGCCTAATCCAATTAACTAATTAACAAGCTGCAAGTGCCTACAAGTAGAAGCTTTGTTTCAAGCTGATTGAAAATTCACCTTCTTCTAAACCAAACAGCAACTTTTAAGTTAATTAACTAAATAAAAGAAAGACTAGACTTTAGATAAAAAATGAAGCCTTATACTCCCTCAGTCACCAAACTCTCACTATAGCACTCAAATGCACCAAATTCAGCACTCAGTGCAAACAGGAGTGTAGTATTAATCAGATCAGTCCAGAAGAGGGTCGTTTAGGAGTCTGGTAACA
This sequence comes from Scyliorhinus torazame, assembly GCF_047496885.1. Taxonomy (NCBI): domain Eukaryota; kingdom Metazoa; phylum Chordata; class Chondrichthyes; order Carcharhiniformes; family Scyliorhinidae; genus Scyliorhinus; species Scyliorhinus torazame. The sequence continues at coordinate 260,978,040 of NC_092712.1, forward strand.
GCGGGGACGAAGCTGTTTTTGAATCTGTTTGTGCGTGTTCTCAGACTTTTCTATCTCCTGCCAGATCCAGATAACAACTGAGTACAAATGGAGCTTCTTGGAGCATAATAGTGTCTTTTTGGAGCTGAGACTTGAACTTATAAAAACACAGTTTTACAGTTGAGATTTAGTGGCAGTCCAAAAATCTGAAATGAGTATGGCTTTCATGTGGTACATTGTTTTCGAAAGTGATTTCGCTGATGCCATAACATGAATAATGCGACCAACCTAGTCTTTTCAAAATGTAGATGCTGCACTATTTGGGTAACTAACTATTGCATTCTTTAAAAAATAAAAATTAAAATTTAGAGTACCCAATGCTTTTTTTTTCCAATTAAGGGGCAATTTAGCGTGGCCAATCCAGCTACCCTGCACATCTTTGGTTTGTAGGGGGAATGTGCAAACTCCGCACTGACAGTAACCCGGGGCCGGGATCGAACCCGGGTCCTTGGCGGCTGAGGCAGCAGTACTAAATATTGCGCCACCATGCTACCACCGTTGCATTCTTAATTCCTACATTAGATTTTTACCTGGGTATGCGTTAAATACATTGTGAAACCTTGCTTTTTGTCATTATCTATGTAAATGGATTTGTCAAATCGCCTACTCCTGAACAGCTCTCCATAACACTAATGTAAATTTTCTAGCCTACCATATGTATTTTTGGAGCAAGGTGTTTTTTCTACAATAAATGTTCTGCTTTGCTTTATTAATCCTGAGGACTTTTATACATACTATATTCTTGTATTCGGAACTTCTAAGAAATCCAGATTTCCAGTGAACAGAAACACAGGACCATAAACATTCTGTCCACGTCAGCCCTTTGCTAGAGCAATCTAAAATTAATCTCACTGCTACATGCTCGCCACAGAGACATGCATGATCCGCTGAAAAGATGCAGTGGTCCCTGCCTCAAGCACTCCCCTTGGCAGAGTGTTCTATCCTTTAGAATTCAATGTAAAGAATATTTTCCATACCTCTATTTGATTTTTTTTTAGTGACCATTTAAAATTTATTATACCCCCAACCAAAGAACTTAGTTTTCCCTATTCAGTCTATCAAAACCCTTCAGAAATTTAAGTGTCTAATAAATCTCTCTGGTCGCCGACGCCGAAATCGCGTTCGGCGACCGACCGGCGAATCAGAGTTCCTGACCAAATCGGGGCAGTGCCGCTTTCACGGCCGAAGTAAAAATCTGCCAAGTAAAAATTTTGCGTGCCGGGTCCGCGAGTGGCTGGCACTGTGCGCATGAGCGGCCATGGATTCTCCGGGTGCTAACCACTATGCTACCGTGCGTTTTAATTTCACACACTTATGTGAGACTTTGTCGAAAGCCTTCTGGAAGCCCAAATAAATCGACTGGATCATCTTGTCAACTCCACTGGTTACGACTTCCGGTGGCGACTATGCTGTGAACAATCGCACATTTAGCAGCTCCTGCCCTTGGTGGTTTTTTGACGGCTTTTAAGCTGGATTTTTGTGGAAATTTCTTCTAACATAAGTGGATAAAAGTGAGAGGAGGAGAAGGCGACGCCTATCCTATGAAATTACGCTTGAAAAATAATCGCAAAAGAAGGCACCAAAAGTTGGTTGGAAGTGAGGATCTGAGCTTTATGGCTGCAGTGGCAGAGAAGTGAGATCTGGCCCCGTCGGCTCAATGGTCGATGGATCAGTTGGTTACATACCTGGATGAGACGTTCGCCCAGCACCGTAAGAAGTGTGCGGAGGTCCTGACCAAGGTGGTAGCCTCGATTAAGGAGGCTGTCGACCGGATGGAGGTGACAGTGAAGGCCCAGGGACAATCGATCCAAAAGCTACAGGAGCAAAGACCAACAAAGAACAAAGAAATGTACAGCACAGGAACAGGCCCTTCGGCCCTACAAGCCCGTGCCGACCATGCTGCCCGACTAAACTACAATCTTCTACACTTCCTGGGTCCGTATCCCTCTATTCCCATCCTATTCATGTATTTGTCAAGATGCCCCTTAAATGTCACTATCGTCCCTGCTTCCACCACCTCCTCCGGTAGCGAGTTCCAGGCACCCACTACCCTCTGTGTAAAAAAACTTGCCTTGTACATCTACTCTAAACCTTGCCCCTCTCACCTTAAACCTATGCCCCCTAGTAATTGACCCCTCTACCCTGGGGAAAAGCCTCTGACTATCCACTCTGTCTATGCCCCTCATAATTTTGTAGACCTCTATCAGGTCTCCCCTCAACCTCCTTCGTTCCAGTGAGAACAAACCGACTTTATTCAACCGCTCCTCATAGCTAATGCCCTCCATACCAGGCAACATTCTGGTAAATCTCTTCTGCACCCTCTCTAAAGCCTCCACATCCTTCTGGTAGTGTGGCGACCAGAATTGAACACTATACTCCAAGTGTGGCCTAACTAAGGTTCTATACAGCTGCAACATGACTTGCCAATTCTTATACTCAATGCTCCGGCCAATGAAGGCAAGCATGCCGTATGCCTTCTTGACTACCTTCTCCACCTGTGTTGCCCCTTTCAATGACCTGTGGACCTGTACTCCTAGATCTCTTTGACTTTCAATATTCTTGAGGGTTCTACCATTCACTGTATATTCCCTACCTGCATTAGACCTTCCAAAATGCATTACCTCACATTTGTCTGGATTAAACTCCATCTGCCATCTCTCCGCCCAAGTATCCAAACAATCTAAATCCTGCTGTATCCTCTGACAGTCCTCATCGCTATCCGCAATTCCACCAACCTTTGTGTCGTCTGCAAACTTACTAATCAAACCTGTTACATTTTCCTCCAAATCATTTATATATACTACAAAGAGCAAAGGTCCCAGCACCGATCCCTGTGGAACACCACTGGTCATAGCCCTCCAATTAGAAAAGCATCCTTCCATTGCTACTCTCTGCCTTCTATGACCTAGCCAGTTCTGTATCCACCTTGCCAGCTCACCCCTGATCCCGTGTGACTTCACCTTTTGTACTAGTCTACCATGAGGGACCTTGTCAAAGGCCTTACTGAAGTCCATGTAGACAACATCCACTGCCCTACCTGCATCAATCATCTTAGTGACCTCCTCGAAAAACTCTATCAAGTTAGTGAGACACGACCTCCCCTTCACAAAACCGTGCTGCCTCTCACTAATACGTCCATTTCCTTCCAAATGGGAGTAGATCCTGTCTCGAAGAATTCTCTCCAGTAATTTCCCTACCACTGAAGTAAGGCTCACCGGCCTGTAGTTCCCTGGATTATCCTTGCTACCCTTCTTAAACAGAGGAACAACATTGGCTATTCTCCAGTCCTCTGGGACATCCCCTGAAGACAGTGAGGATCCAAAGATTTCTGTCAAGGCCTCAGCAATTTCCTCTCCAGCCTCCTTCAGTATTCTGGGGTAGATCCCATCAGGCCCTGGGGTCTTATCTACCTTAATATTTTTTAAGACACCCAACACCTCGTCTTTTTGGATCTCAATGTGACCCAGGCTATCTACACACCCTTCTCCAGACTCAACATCTACCAATTTCTTCTCTTTGGTGAATACTGATGCAACGTATTCATTTAGTACCTCGCCCATTTCCTCTGGCTCCACACATCGATTCCATTTCCTATCCTTCAGTGGGCCAACCCTTTCCCTGGCTACCCTCTTGCTTTTTATGTACGTGTAAAAAGCCTTGGGATTTTCCTTAACCCTATTTGCCAATGACTTTTCGTGACCGCTTCTAGCCCTCCTGACTCCTTGCTTAAGTTCCTTCCTACTTTCCTTATATTCCACGCAGGCTTTGTCTGTTCCCAGCCTTTTAGCCCGGACAAATGCCTCCTTTTTCTTTTTGACGAGGCCTACAATATCTCTCGTTATCCAAGGTTCCCGAAAATTGCCGTATTTATCCTTCTTCCTCACAGGAACATGCCGGTCCTGAATTCCTTTCAACTGACACTTGAAAGCCTCCCACATGTCAGATGTTGATTTGCCCTCAAACATCCGCCCCCAATCTATGTTCTTCAGTTCCCGCCTAATATTGTTATAATTAGCCTTCCCCCAATTTAGCACATTCATCCTTGGACCACTCTTATCCTTGTCCACCAGTACTTTAAAACTTACTGAATTGTGGTCACTGTTACCGAAATGCTCCCCTACTGAAACATCTACCACCTGGCCGGGTTCATTCCCCAATACCAGGTCCAGTACCGCCCCTTCCCTAGTTGGACTGTCTACATATTGTTTTAAGAAGCCCTCCTGGATGCTCCTTACAAACTCCGCCCTGTCTAAGCCCCTGGCACTAGGTGAGTCCCAGTCAATATTGGGGAAGTTGAAGTCTCTCATCACCACAACCCTGTTGTTTTTACTCTTTTCCAAAACCTGTCTACCTATCTGCTCCTCTATCTCCCGCTGGCTGTTGGGAGGCCTGTAGTAAACCCCCAACATTGTGACTGCACCCTTCTTATTCCTGATCTCTACCCATATAGCCTCACTGCCCTCTGAGGTGTCCTCCCGCAGTACAGCTGTGACACACTCCCGAACCAGTAGCGCAACTCCGTCTCCCCTTTTACATCCCCCTCTATCCCGCCTGAAACATCTAAATCCTGGAACGTTTAGCTGCCAATCCTGCCCTTCCCTCAACCAGGTCTCTGTAATGGCAACAACATCATAGTTCCAAGTACTAATCCAAGCTCTAAGTTCATCTGCCTTACCCGTAATACTTCTTGCATTAAAACATATGCACTTCAGGCCACCAGACCCGCTGTGTTCAGCAACTTCTCCCTGTGTGCTCTGCCTCAGAGCCCCACTGTCCCTATTCCATAGTTCTCCCTCAATGCTCTTGCCTTCTGACCTATTGCTCCCGTGCCCACCCCCCTGCCATACTAGTTTAAACCCTCCCGTGTGACACTAGCAAACCTCGCGGCCAGGATATTTATGCCTCTCCGGTTTAGATGCAACCCGTCCTTATATAGGTCACACCTGCCCCGGAAGAGCTCCCAGTGGTCCAGATAACGGAAACCCTCCCTCCTACACCAGCTGTTTAGCCACGTGTTTAGCTGCTCTATCTTCCTATTTCTAGCCTCACTGGCACGTGGCACAGGGAGTAATCCCGAGATTACAACCCTAGAGGTCCTGTCTTTTAACTTTCTGCCTAGCTCCCTGAACTCCTGCTGCAGGACCTCATGCCCCTTCCTGCCTATGTCGTTAGTACCAATATGTACAACGACCTCTGCCTGTTTGCCCTCCCCCTTCAGGATGCCCTCTACCCGTTCGGAGACATCCTGGACCCTGGCACCAGGGAGGCAACATACCATCCTGGAGTCTCTTTCACGTCCACAGAAGCGCCTATCTGTGCCCCTGACTATAGAGTCCCCTATTACTATTGCTCTTCTGCGCTTTGACCCTCCCTTCTGAACATCAGAGCCAGCCGTGGTGCCACTGCTCTGGCTGCTGCTGTTTTCCCCTGATAGGCTATCCCCCCCGACAGTATCCAAAGGGGTATACTTGTTCTAGAGGGGGACAACCACAGGGGATTCCTGCACTGACTGCCTGCCCTTTCTGGTGGTCACCCATTTCTCTGCCTGCACCTTGGGTGTGACCACATTTACATAACTGCGATCTATGACGCTTTCCGCCACCTGCATGCTCCTAAGTGCATCCAATTGCTGCTCCAACCGAACCATGCGGTCTGTGAGGAGCTCCAGTTGGGTGCACTTTCTGCAGATGAAGCCATCCGGGACGCTGGAAGCCTCCCGGACCTGCCACATCTCACAGTCAGAGCACTGCACCCCTCTAACTAACATTGCGTCAATTAATTAAAATTAAAATAAAAAAAAAATTAATATTTTTTTTTTTCATTTCAAAGTTACTGTTAATTATCTGATTCCTAGCACTAGATTTCTAATAGAAATGCAAAAGCTAAATATAGTACTCTCCGATCTCTGACTTGGATACCCCTCTAAATTATAATTAAGTAATTATGTTTATTTAGTTACCAATGCTTAATTTTTTTAATTTAGTGTAGATTCCCAACCAGCCACTCAGGTCACAGCTTTTCTGTGATGTCACTTCAGTTTCCCCCGACACACACAATTTGAAAAAGGTATCAAAGTAAAAATGAGTAAAAATCACTTACTTATCTTCTTACATTCTGAGTGTCTTAGATGTTCTCAGGTTCTCTCCCTGACAGAGACTGCTCCTCCACCTCCGAACCTTGACCTGCACAATGCTAATAATATAATATAATAATAATATAATATGGCACTTACCTCACACCAATGGGTCTTTTTTAAAAATATATATTTTATTCAAGTTTTTTGGCCAAACATAACAATACGTAGTGTTTCTTTTACACAACAATATAGCAATATAAATAACCATGGCCAGTTTTAAACAAATAAATAAGTAATATATAAACAAAAACAAAAAACAAAACTAAATGGCAACTGCCTTGTCCAAAATAAATACTCTTCAAGAATACAATCCAACAAACCAATGTACAACTACCTATACCAAATACCTATACATATACAATAACGTCCCTGAGAGTCCGTCTGATCCCCCCCCTCCCCCCTGGGTTGCTGCTGTTATCTACTACTTTTCCATTCCCTCTATCTTTCTCTGAGGTAGTCGACGAACGGTTGCCACCGCCTGGTGAACCCCTGAGCCGAACCCCTTAACACGAACTTAATCCGTTCTAACTTTATGAACCCTGCCATATCGTTTATCCAGGTCTCCACACCCGGGGGTTTGGCTTCCTTCCACATTAACAATATCCTGCGCCTGGCTACAAGGGACGCAAAGGCCAACACGTCAGCCTCTCTCGCCTCCTGCACTCCCGGCTCTTCTGCAACCCCAAATATAGCCAACCCCCAGCTTGGTTCGACCCGGACCCCCACCACCTTCGAAAGCACCTTTGCCACCCCCACCCAGAACCCCTGTAGTGCCGGGCATGACCAGAACATGTGGGTGTGATTCGCTGGGCCTCTCGAGCATCTCGCACACCTATCCTCTACCCAAAAAAATTTACTAAGCCGTGCTCCAGTCATATGCGCCCTATGTAGCACCTTAAATTGTATCGGGCTTAGCCTGGCGCACGAGGACGATGAGTTTACCCTACGTAGGGCATCAGCCCACAGCCCCTCCTCAATCTCCTCCCCCAGTTCTTCTTCCCATTTCCCTTTCAGCTCATTACCATGATCTCCCCCTCGTCCCTCATCTCCCTGTATATGTCCGCCACCTTACCGTCCCCCACCCATGTTTCTGAAATCACTCTATCCTGCACTTCCTGCGTCGGGAGCTGCGGGAATTCCCTCACCTGTTGCTTCGCAAAAGCCCTCAATTGCATATACCGAAATGCATTCCCTTGGGGCAACCCATATTTCTCCGTCAGCGCTCCCAGACTCGCAAACGTCCCATCTACAAATAGATCTCTTAATTGTACTACCCCAGCTCTTTGCCATGCTCCAAATCCCCCATCCATTCTCCCCGGAACGAACCTATGATTGTTTCTTATCGGGGACCGCACCGAAGCTCACGTCCCTCCCCTATGCCGTCTCCACTGCCCCCAAATTTTCAATGTAGCCACCACCACCGGGCTTGTGGTGTATTTCTTTGGTGAGAACGGCAACGGCGCCGTCACCATTGCTTGCAGGCTAGTCCCCCTGCAGGACGCCCTCTCCAATCTCTTCCACGCCGCTCCCTCCCCTTCTCCCATCCACTTACACACCATTGAAACATTGGCGGCCCAGTAGTACTCACTTAGGCTCGGTAGTGCCAGCCCCCCCCCCTGCCCCTACTACGCTGCAAGAATCCCCGCCTCACTCTCGGGGTCTTCCCAGCCCACACAAAACTCATAATGCTCTTCTCAATTCTTTTGAAAAAAGCCTTTGTGATCACCACCGGGAGGCACTGGAACACAAAGAGGAATCTCGGGAGGACCACCATTTTAACCGCCTGCACCCTACCTGCCAATGACAGGGACACCATGTCCCATCTCTTGAAATCCTCCTCCATCTGTTCCACCAACCGCGTTAAATTAAGCCTATGTAATGTACCCCAATTCTTGGCTATCTGGATCCCCAGGTACCGGAAGTCCCTTGTTACCTTCCTCAACGGTAAATCCTCTATCTCTCTGCTCTGCTCCCCCGGATGCACCACAAATAACTCACTTTTCCCCATGTTCAGTTTATACCCTGAAAAATCCCCAAACTCCCCAACTATCCGCATTATCTCTGGCATCCCCTCCGCCGGGTCCACCACATATAGCAACAAATCATCCGCATACAGAGATACCCGGTGTTCTTCTCCTCCCCCCCCCCCCCCCAAGTACTCCCCTCCACTTCCTGGAACCCCTCAGTGCCATGGCCAGGGGTTCAATCGCCAATGCAAACAATAACGGGGACAGAGGACATCCCTGCCTCGACCCTCTATGGAGCCGAAAATAGTCAGACCCCCGTCCATTCGTGACCACGCTCGCCATCGGGGCCCTATACAGCAACTGTACCCACCTGATATACCCGTCCCCAAAGCCAAATCTCCTCAACACCTCCCACAAATAATCCCACTCCACTCTATCAAATGCTTTCTCGGCATCCATCGCCACCACTATGTCCGCTTCCCCCTCTGGTGGGGGCATCATCATTACCCCTAGCAGCCTCCCTGTATTTGTATTTAGCTGTCTCCCCTTCACAAACCCAGTTTGGTCCTCATGGACCACCCCCGGGACACAATCCTCTATCCTCATTGCCATTACCTTGGCCAGAATCTTGGCATCCACATTCAGGAGTGAAATGGGCCTGTATGACCCGCATTGCAGCGGGTCTTTTTCCTTCTTTAGGAGGAGCGATATTGTTGCCTCTGACATAGTCGGGGGCAGCTGCCCCCTTTCCCTCGCCTCATTAAAGGTTCTCATCAGTAGCGGGGCCAGCAAGTCCATATATTTCCTATAGAATTCAACTGGGGATCCGTCTGGTCCCGGGGCCTTCCCCGCCTGCATGCTCCCAATCCCTTTCACCACTGCCTCCGTCTCAATCTGTGCTCCCAGCCCCACTCTCTCCTGTTCCTCCACCTTTGGAAATTCCAGCTGATCCAGAAAGCACATCATTCTCTCCTTCCCGTCCGGGGGCTGCGCTTCATATAATCTTTCATAAAATGCCTTGAACACTCCATTCACTCTCTCCACTCCCCGCTCCATCTCTCCCTCCTCATCTCTCACCCCCCCCCCTATCTCCCTCGCTGCTCCCCTTTTCCTCAGTTGGTGGGCCAACAACCTACTCGCCTTCTCCCCATATTCGTACTGTACACCCTGTGCCTTCCTCCATTGTGCCTCTGCCGTACCCGTAGTCAACAAGTCAAATTCTACATGTAGCCTTTGCCTTTCCCTGTATAGTCCCTTCTCCGGTGCCTCCGCGTATTGTCTGTCCACCCTCAGAAGTTCTTTCAACAACCGCTCCCTTTCCCTACCCTTCTGCTTTCCTTTATGTGCCCTAATAGATATCAGCTCCCCTCTAACCACTGCCTTCAGTGCCTTCCAGATCACTCCCACCTGTACCTCCCCATTATCATTAAGTTCCAAGTACCTTTCAATACACCCCCTCACCCTTAAACACACCCCCTCATCTGCCAATAATCCCATGTCCATTCTCCAGGGTGGAAGCTGTTGTTTTTCTTCCCCTATCTCCAGGTCCACCCAGTGTGGAGCATGATCCAAGATGGCTATAGCCGTGTACTCCGTCCCCGTCACCTTTGGGATCAGTGCCCTTCCCAAAACAAAAAAATCTATTCGTGAAAATACTTTATGTACGTAGGAGAAAAACGAAAACTCCTTACTCCTAGGTCTACTAAATCTCCAGGGATCTACTCCTCCCATCTGCACCATAAAATCTTTAAGCACCCTAGCTGCAGCCGGCCTCCTTCCGGTCCTGGACCTCGATCTGTCCAGCCCTGGGTCCAGCACCGTATTAAAGTCTCCACTAATTACCAACTTCCCCACTTCTAGGTCCGGGATTCGTCCTAACATACGCCTCATAAAATTGGGATCATCCCAGTTCGGGGCATACACGTTCACTAATACCACCGCCTCCCCTTGCAGTTTGCCACTCACCATCACGTATCTGCCCCCACTATCCGCCACTATAGTCTTTGCCTCAAACATTACCCGCTTCCCCACTAGTATGGCCACCCCCCTGTTTTTTGCATTTGCCCCGAATGAAACACCTGCCCCACCCATCCTTTGCGAAGTCTAACCTGGTCTGTCAGCTTCAGATGCGTCTCCTGAAGCATAACCACATCTGCCTTAAGTTTCTTTATGTGTGCGAGTACCCGTGCCCTCTTAATCGGCCCGTTCAGCCCTCTCACATTCCACGTGATCAACCGGGTTGGGGGGCTCTTTACCCCCCCCCCCCCCCCCCTTGACGACTAGCCATTTCCTTTTTCTATCCAGCTCCTCACCCGGTTCCCACGTAGCTGTATCCCCCCCCCCAGGCGGCGCCCCCCCCGCCCCGACCCCCCCCCCCATACCAGCTCCCTCTTCTCCCCAGCAGCAGCAACCCAGTTAACCCCCCCCGCTAGATCCCAAGCTAGCGTAATTGCACCCCCCAGAAGTCAGCAAACTCTGGCCGACCTCGGCTTCCCCCCCGTGACCTAGGCTCACACTGTGCGAGGCCCCCTCCTTCCTGCTTCCCTGTTCCCGCCATGATTACCATAGCGCGGGAACAAAGCCCGCGCTTCCCCTTTTGGCCCCGCCCCCAATGGCCGGCGCCCACAACTCCTCATCCTCCCTCACCCCCTCCCCCACGACATGGGGAAGAGAGAGAAGTTACAGGGTCGCAGGTTAACAACCTGGGAAGTCCTCTCTTCCCCCTTTTCCCCCTTTCATCCCACAAATTCACCCCCCCACTTTTGTCCCAAACTTTCTTTTTCTGGCCCGCTCACTCCAGCTTCTCCTCGACAATAAATGTCCATGCCTCGTCTGCCGTTTCGAAATAGTGGTGTTTCCCTAGATGTGTGACCCACAGTCTTGCCGGTTGCAACATTCCGAATTTGACCTTCCTTTTATGCAACACCGCCTTGCCCCGATTGAAGCTTGCCCTCCTTCTCGCCACCTCCGCACTCCAATCTTGATACACGCGGATCACCGCATTCTCCCACCTACTGTTCCGAGTTTTCTTGGCCCATGTGAGGACCATCTCTCTGTCCTTGTATCGGAGAAATCTCACAACTATTGCTTGAGGAATTTCTCCAGCCCTCGGTCTTCGCGCTTAACCCGATAGGCTCCCTCCACCTCCAGCGGACCCGTCGGGGCCTCTGATCCCATTAACGAATGCAGCATCGTGCTCACATATGCCCCGACGTCCGCCCCTTCTGCACCTTCAGGAAGACCAAGAATCCTTAAGTTCTTCCTCCTCGCATTGTTCTCCAGCACCTCCAGCCTTTCCACACATCTTTTGTGTTGTGCCTCGTGGATCTCCGTTTTCACCACCAGGCCCTGTATGTCGTCCTCATTCTCAGCAGCCTTTGCCTTCACGACCCGAAGCTCCTGTTCCTGGGTCTTTTGCTCCTCCTTTAGCCCCTCAATCGCTTGTAATATCGGGGCCAACAGCTCCTTCTTCATCTCCTTTTTGAGTTCATCTACACAACGCCGCAGGAACTCTTGTTGGTCAGGGCCCCATATTAAACTGCCTCCTTCCGACGCCATCTTGCTTTGTGCCTGCCTTCCTGGCCGCTGCTCTTGAGGATCCACCGCAATCCGGCTACTTTCCTCTCTTTTTTCCATCCGTGTCCAGGGGGATTCCCTTCTGGATTACCGCACGGTGTTATTTGCCGTTAAAATTGCCGATGGGGCTCCTATTAAGAGCCCAAAAGTCCGTTCCACCGGGAGCTGCCGAAATGTGCGACTTAGCTGGTCATCGCCGCACCCGGAAGTCTGACCAATGGGTCTTATTATTAGGTTAGAGGAGGAGGGCGGGTGGGAGACACTACACGTGTAGTGTCTCGGGTTTCCTCTCCACCAGAATTTATTGGGTGGGGGGGTGGGAGGTCTTCCCAGAAGCCCGTGGGTCGAAAAAAATAAAACAGAAAAGAAGTGTTTTTTTTAAAAGGATAAACTTACCTCCCAGAAATCACTTGCACACCGCTCCCGCTGAAATCGACTGGCCTGCTCCTGTGAAGGTAAGTGTTTTTAAAGGATACACTTACCTCCCTGAAATCACTTGCGCACCGCTCCCGCTGAAATCGACCGCTGAATCCCGCTGCAGGCGATGGACCAAGAGGAGCAGTCCACTGGGATGGCAGTGCAAATTGGCATTTTACAGGATCGGCAAAAGCGGCTGCTGGAAAAGGTGGAGGACCTGGAGAATCGTTCCCGCAGGCAGAACGTTCGGATCGTCGGTCTCCCGGAAGGAAAGGAAGGATCGGATGCCGGTGCATATGTTGTGAAGATGTTCGAGAAAATGATGGGGGCAGAGGCGTTCGACAGACCGTTGGAGGTGGACCGGGCTCACAGGGCACTTATGCCCAAGCTCCAGGATCGTGAGCCCCCGAGGGCGTTGGTGGTGAGGCTACACTGATTCCTGGACAAGGAATGCATCATGAGATGGGCTGGGAGACGAAACGGTTCGTATGGGAAGAAGCTGAGATCCGGGTCTACCAAGACTTGGGAGCAGAACTTGCAAAGAGGAGGGTGAGTTTTAATAAAGTTAAAGCGGCGCTGTATGCAAAGGGAATAAAATTTGGAATACTCTACCCAGCCCATCTTTGGGTAACCAACAAGGAACGGGAACTATATTTTGGCTCGCCGGAAGGAGTGGCGGGCTTTATGAAAGACAACAACCTGGGAGACCCATAAGGACTTAATAAAAAGAGAAAACTGGTCAGTAGCGATTAAATCAAAAAGTTCTGTGGTGCACTGTAACTTGAGTTGTGATGACCGGGAAGAGAAGGTTTTTTTTTGAGTTATCTAACTTTGACCTTTCAGTGTATGTACTAAGGTACAGTTTCTTCCTTTTTGTTTGTGTTTGTAAAGAAAATGAAAAAAAGGGAAAATAAAAAAAAAAAGAATGGAGGGGGGTGAAGAAAAGTTTTCAAATTAAGATGGTCTAGGGGGGAAAGACATCTGTTTTGAGTTTTTACATGCATAATTTTTTCTGTCTCTCCATTTATCCTGTTTGTTTACACTTCCATTGTTTGGGGCTCTGTTTGAAGGTTATGGGATTGATGAGGTGTTGTAAAGGAAGAGGGGTGGGCCGTTGAGCTTGGACCTTAAGTGGTGTGTTTGCTTTTTGCGCTTGGTGCTATTGTTTTGAAAACTTGTGTTAAGAGCTGGGGCGTAAAGATCCAGCAGCCGGTAGACTTTTAGGCATCGGGTGGAGCTGCTAGGTTAGCTGGTAAGGCTAGCTCACGGAAGCGAAGTGGGGGGTGAGCTGAAAAGTGACGAGGTGGGGGGGGGAGGGGGCAGGGAGGGGGGTGGAGAGGTACTGCTGACGATTAGGGGACTTCCAGGAGGCTGGAGATGGGATCTAGATGGCGATTGCTGCCGAGGAGCGGACCTGGAGTGCGGTCCGTGGGCTAGGGGCTGGCTTAGGAAAGGTCATGGCTGATCGACAGGGGTGGGGGGCAAGTGCCCCCCCCCCGACCAGACTGGTTACGTGGAATGTTCGTAGCCTGAATGGACCGGTCAAGAGGGCCCGTGTGTTCGCACACTTGAAGCAGTTAAAGGCAGACGTGGCCTTGTTACAGGAGACACACTTGAAGCTGGGGGATCAATTTAGACTGAAAAAGGGATGGGTCGGGCAGGTGTTTCATTCAGGATTGGACTTTAAAACAAGGGGAGTGGCCTTCCTGATTAACAAAAGGGTGGTGTTTGAGGTGGGGGAAATGGTGACAGAACCGGGAAGCAGATTTATCATGGTGAGTGGGAAACTGGAGGGAGTGGCAGTGGTGGTGCTGGTGAATATATATGCCCCAAACTGGGATGACGTCGCATTTGTTAGGAAGATGCTGGGAAAAATCCCAGACCTCGACTCGCACTGGTTGATCATGGGGGTTGATTATAACATGGTCTTACACCCTAGAATGGACCGGTCGAGTTCTAGGTCGGGGAAGGTATCAGCAATGGCGAAAGAGCTGCGGGGGTTCATGGAGCACATGGGAGGTGCTGATCTGTGGAGATTTGAGAAGCCAAGAAGCAAGAAATATTCATTCTAATCCCATGTTCACAAGGTGTACTCCAGGATCGATTTTTTTATATTGGACAAAACATTATTAGCGAGGGTAGTGGACACGAGTATTCAGCAATCGTAGTATCGGACCATGCGCCACATTGACTAGACCTACAGGTGAACACGGGAAACTCTCTGCCCACAGTGGAGGCTAGATGCAGGGCTGTTAGCAGACGATAAGATATGTGAGCGAGTGAGGGAGGCCATTTTGGGGTATATAAAAACCAACAACACGGCTGGGGTGGGCTGGGAGGCATTGAAAGCGGTCATCAGAGGGGGAATATATTTTGATTCGGGCTCATATGGAGAGGGCTGAAAGGGCGGAGCTCAATATGCAAGTAGGAGAACTCTTGCGTGTGGATAGGAGATATGCGGAGTCTCTGAATGAGGAGCTCTTGAAGGAGCGTCAGAGACTTCAAATGGATTTTGGGCTCCTTTCCACAGGCAAGGCGGAGGGACAGCTTAGGAGGGTAAAAGGGGCAGTGTACGAATATGGGGAGAAAGCTAGCAGGATGTTGGCACATCAGCTGAGGAAGCAGGAGGCGGCGAGAGAGATAGGGAAAATTAAGGATGTGAGGGGAAAAGTAGTGAGGGACCCAGGGGCGGTTGTTCCGTGAATATTATAGCCGTTTTTCCAAGCCGGAACCCCCTGCAGGGGAGGAGGGAATGAACCAATTCCTGGAGAGGCTAGAGTTCCCGAAGGTAGATGAGGAGCTGGTGGAGGTCTTGGGGGGCCCAATTGGGCTCGGTAAAGTGATAGACAGATTGGGGGCAATGCAATCTGGTAAGGTCCCGGGACCCTACGGATTCCCAATGGAATTTTATAAAATGTTTTTGGGGCTAGTGGGACCGCTGTTATTCAAGGCTTTCAATGAATCCAAGGCGTTGGGAGTGCATCTCCCAACGCTATCACAGGCATCAATCTCTCTCATCCTGAAGTGAGACAAGGACCCAGAGAGCAGTGGATCCTACAGACCAATTTCCCTTTTAAATGTGGATGCTAAATTACTGGCAAAGATCTTGGCCAGCAGAATAGAGGACTGTGTCCCGGCGGTAATAGGTGAGGTTCAGATGTGGTTTGTGAAGGGCAGGCACCTGATATCTAATATTAGACGGCTTCTCAATGTTATAATGATATCAGCCGAGGGGCGTGAAGCTGAGGTGGTAGTAGCCATGGATGCGGAGAAGGCTTTCGACCAGGTGGAGTGGAAGTGCCTATGGGATATTTTAGGCAGGTTCGGGCAGGGATTTGTGGACTGGGTCCGGCTGTTGTATCAGGCCCCGGTGGCAAATGTGAGAACCAACTGAACCTGGTCAGAATATTTTAATCTTGGGAGAGGGACAAGACAGGGATGCCCGCTCTCCCCATTACTGTTTGCTCTGGCCATAGAGCCTTTAGCAATGGCCCTTAGAGCATCGAGTGCATGGCGGGGAATAGTGAGGGGAGGGGGGTGGAGCACCGGGTTTCTCTTTATGCGGACGACTTGCTGCTTTATGTTACAGACCCAGTGGGGGGAATTACCAAAATCATGGAGGTACTGAGAGAATATGGGCGATTTTCAGGCTACAAGCTGAATAAGGGAAAGAGCGAGATGTTTGTGATCCAGGTGCGGGGACAGGAAAGGAGACTGAGGCAGTTACCTTTTAAAGTGGTGGCGGGGAGTTTCAGATATTTAGGGATTCAAGTGGCTAAAGAGTGGGGGCAGGTTCACAAGTTAAATCTGGGCAAAGCTGTCGACCAAATGAAAAGGGACTTCCATAGATGGGACATGCTCCCGCTGATGCTAGCGGGAAGGGTCCAGACGGTGAAGGTGACAGTCCTCCCAAGACTGCTTTTCTTTTTTCAATGCCTTCCGATTTTTGTCCCAAAGGCTTTTTTTAGAAAAATAAATGTGGCGATTACTTGTTTTGTGTGGGCGGGGAAAATCCCGAGAGTAAAGAGGGCACTCCTGGAACGGGGTCGTGTGGAGGGTGGCCCTCCTGAGCTTTATTAATAATTACTGGGCGGCCAACATATCGATGGTCAGGAAGTGGGTAGTGGGGGAGGGGTCAGCCTGGGAGCGAGTGGAAGCGGCATGAGTTTGGAGGCTTTACCAACGGCGGCCCTGCCGTTTTTGCCGGCTCAGCACTCTACAAGCCCTGTGGTGGTTGCAGTCCTAATGGTGTGGGGGCAATGGAGGCAGCACATGGGATTGGAGAGGGCATCAGTGTGGCCTCCGATCTGTAACAATCACCGGTTTATACCGGGGAGGCTGGATGGGAGCTTCAGGAGATGGCAGCAGGCAGTGATCGAGAGATTTGGGGATTTATTTATCCAGGAGGGCTTTCCGACATTGGAGGCACTAGAGGAGGAGTTTGAGCTACCCGGTGGGAATGGGTTTCGATATCTTCAGGTCCGGGACTTTGTCCGGATGCAGGCTCCAAGCTTCCCTCGCCTCCCCCTGAGGGGACTACAGGATAAGGTGATGTCAAAAACGGGTTGGAAAGGTGAGGATTTTGGCGATATACAAGGAATTGATGGAGTGGGAGGGAGCCCTGATCAGGGAGGTGAAGCGGAAGCGGGAAGAGGAGCTAGGAAGGGAGCTGGAAATGGAAAAGTGGGAAAAAGCCTTGAAAAGAGTTAATTTATCTTCGTCCTGTGCCAGACTTAGTCTGATCCAGTTCAAAATGGTCCACAGGGCCCACATGACGGTAGCCCGGATGAGCAGGTTCTTTGAGGAGGTGGAGGATAGATGTGGGGGTAGTCCGGCTAACCATGTGCATGTTCTGTGCATGTCCAGAGTTGAGGGTCCAGAGTTCTAGCAGGGATTTGCAGACGTTATGTCAGAAGTCTTGGATAAATCCCCAGGGCCTGATAATGTACATCTCAGAGTACTTAAGGAAGTGGCCCTATAAATAGTGGATGTACTGCTAGTTATTTTCCAAGATTCTATAAACTCTAAAACAGTTCCTGCAGATTGGAGGTTAGCTAATGTAACCCCACTAATTAAAAAGGGAGGTAGAGAGAAACCAGAGAATTATAGACCAGTCAGCCTGAAGTCACTAGTGGGGAAAATGCTAGAATCCGTTATCAAAGATTAAATAGCAGAGCACTTGGAAAACAGTGGCAGGATCGGACAGAGTAAGCATGAATTTGCAAAAGGGAAATCATGCTTGACGAATCGACTGGAATTCTTCGAGGATGTAACCGGTGGAGTTTTTTTGTAGAAAATATTTTATTGAAGCATTTGAAATTTTCACAGTTTAACACATTAACATTTCTTAAACAACCGCGTGGGCCGACACATGCACAAAAAACCCAAAAGAACACAATGACCCCAACTGCCCGCGCCCTATTTCCTAATTACCCGTATACTGAGTTCCCTGTCCTTGTCTAACACTGCCATGCCTCCTATTTTCTTCTCCCCGTCCCCTTACTGCTGACGTTCAATTTTCTTTGAAGAAGTCGATGAATGGTTGCCATCTCTGGACGAACCCTTGAGTTGATCCTCTCAAGGCGAACTTGATTTTTTTCCAGGCAGAGAAACCCTGCCATATTGCTGACCCACACACCCGACTTTGGGGGCTCCGAGTCGCTCCATCCCAGCAAAAACCATCTCCGGGCCACCAGGGAGGAGAAGGCCAGGACATCGACCTTCCTCCCCCCTTGGCCCCCGGATCATCCGATACCCCAAATATTGCCAGTTCTGGACTCTGGGTTACCCTCCCTTCCGGGATGTAGATTATCATGCCCTTGGGATTTATCGGCCTTCAATCAATTTCTCAGCGCGTTTCCCTACTAATGCTGATTTCCTTAAGTTCCCCAACATTTCTGAAATGTTGTTTATTTCCTCCTTGGTGAAGACCGAACCAAAGTATATATTTAGTTGGTCAACCATTTCTTTGTTCCCCATTATAAATTCCTCTGTTTCTGACTGCATTTGTCTTCACCAATCTTTTTCTCTTCACATACCTAGAGAAGCTTTTACAGTCAGTTTTTATTTTCCCTACAAGTTTATATGTGTACTCTATTTTCCCCTTCTTAATCCATTCCTTGGTCCCTCTTTGCTGATTTCTAAACTCCTCCCAATCCTCAGGTCTGCTATTTTTCTGGTCAGTTTGTATGCCTCTTCATTGGATCTCATACTATTGCTAATTTTCCTTATATGCCATGGTTTGGCCATCTTTCCCGTTTTATTTCTGCGGCAGATAGGAATAAGCACTTGTTGTAATTCACCCATGTGAATGTTTACCATTGCTTATCTACTGTCACCCTTTTAAGTAATGTTCCCCAATCCATCATAGCCAACTTGCGCCTCACACCGTCAAGTTTCCTTTATTTAGATTCAGGTCCCTAGTCTCAGAATTAACTTAGTCTCCATCTTGCTGAAGAATTCTACCATGTTATGGTCGCTTCTCCCCAAGGGGCCTCGCAAAACTAGATTACCAATTATTCCTTTCTCATTACACAATATCCAGTCAAGGATGGCCTGTTCATTCGTTGGCCCCTCAGCGTATTGGTCCAGAAAACCATCACATGTACTCTCCAGGAATTCCTCCGCTAAGGTATTGTTACTGATTTGATTTGTCCAATCTATATGCAGATTAACTTCACCCATAATTACAGATATTCCTTTATCGCATGCATCTCTAATTTCCTGTTTAGTGCCATTATCAACATCCACACTACAATTCGGGGGTCTATATACAACTCCCACTAACGTTTTTTATCCATCGGTGTTTCTCAGCTCTACGCATACAGATTCCACATCATCGGAGCTAATATTCTTCCTCAATATTATGTCAATTTCCTGCTTAACCAGCAATGCAACCCCACTGCCTTTTTCTTTTTGTCTGCCTTTCCTAAATACTGAATACTTCTGGATGTTCAGTCCCATCCTTGTCATCCTGCAGCAGTGCCTTGGTAATCCTGACTATATCATGCCCATTTACCTCTATTTGTGTGATTCATTTCTCCAATTTATTGCGAATGCTCCAGAAATATGTCACAATATATTCAGTAATGACCTAAAACATAGATGCAATTTACCTCCACGTCTCCCATAAAATAATTTGCAACTTTTATTTGATCAGAGAATCATGGAATTTACAGTGCAGAAGGAGACCATTTGGCCCATCAAGTCTGCACTGGTCCTTGGAAAGAGCACCTGACTTAAGCCCACACCTCCACCCTATCCCCATAATCCAGTAACCCCACCCAACCTTTTTTTTTGGACATTGAGGGTAATTTAATATGGCCAATCCACCTAACCTGCACATCTTTGGACTGTGGGAGGAAACCGAAGCACCCGGAGGAAATCCACGCAGACACTGGGAGAACGTGCAAACTCTGCACAGACAGTGACCCAAGACGGGAATCGAACCTGGGACCCATAGTCATCGCGCATCAAAAGGAATGGGCTAGATAACAGTGAAGTTCTAGAATGATGCTTTGCACCTTCCCAATCTAATTGTGTTGCGGTTTAACTAGCTTTTTACGATGCAGAGAGAAATATGTTATATCAGGGGTTACCAAACTGGGTTCTGTGGGACCTCGTCAGGGTTTTTGCGGTAGGTCCGGCCCCAAGAGGAGCCGGGGCCACTGGGGCTCGCTGAGGGGAACCGGGGCTGCTGGTCCCCGTCAGGCAAGCCGGGGCCCGCCAAGGGGAGCTGCAGGAAAAGTTTGGGAAGATCTATGTTATATTTTTTTAAAGTTTTTTTTTAACTTGTCAGGAGAGAAGAAAAAGTTGAATAAAATTTTTTTTTTTTTTTGTCTTTTCCTCTCCGTGCTCCGACTTTCAGGCTGTTTCTTAGTCGCGATCCCCACTCCTCCTCCACGTGCGGCACACCGGGACCAGTCTCTCCTCTCGCCTCTTTTATCCCTCTTCAGCTCCTTGGAACGGAGCTTTGACGCCTGGGCAGGGACGATTTCGCGGGACTTTAGTTTTTTAAAACCCCCCGAAAAAAGTCGCGATTTTGTGGACCTGCGGGAGCCTCTTTGTGGCTGCTCTGTTCACGAACGCCACCGCAAGTGCCCCTACGTTATATTTTAACAAAATCCTTTGAATGAGAATCAGACATAGACATTCTGGCTTTTTGCTACTTGAAATTGTGATTATTATAATCCAATGTTCATTTACAACAAAATGGCACTTAAAATAGATAGTTGGAGCACAGGAAAGGTGAGGTGTAGACATTCTATTAGATTAAATAGCAAATTAAAAGTATATGTGCTTTAATTCCAGCACATTTTATTTTAATGTAATTTAAATAGTGAAATCTTGATAATGTGGTCATCTAAGCTGTGTCTTTTTTCTTTAACATAATAAAAGGTTGTTTGATGCCGTTTCCCTAATCCCCTACCCTTTAAAACAATTTGTGCTATTGAGGAACTCCTGTTAACTCAATAGGCCGCACCGCAACTTCCACTCCGGTGATTGTTCTGTAAATTAATAAAGCAATTATATCAAGTCCATTTCAGCACAACATAAAATTGCTGTATCAACACCAGGATTCAAGTAAAATGAGAACTTGTAACAGAGGCATAACAACTGACATAACAATTTGAAATTAATGAACTAAATGCATTTTCGTATACGTTCCTACAGGTGAGCATCACCTACATTGTATAAACACTATAACTCATAATTTTTCATAAATGCTTGCCATGTTTATAGAATTATCCAAGAAATGGAAATAAACTCATTGTTGAAGAGATGGTACATTAAATAAAGAACTAGTTACAACAAAATTGATATATATATTTTTTTGCTTCTAAATCTATGTACACCAAAATTATCACCAGAATATATTCAAGAATAGAAACCAGGATTTATTTGCATTCAAACCAACCTATACACATTTGAATTGGAGCACAGGAAAGGTGAGGTGTAGACATTCTATTAGATTAAATAGCAAATTAAAAGTATATGTGCTTTAAATCCAGCACATTTTATTTTAATGTAATTTAAATAGTGAAATCTTGATAATGTGGTCATCTAAGTTGTGTCTTTTTTCTTTAACATAATAAAACATTGTTTGATGCCTTTTCCCTAATCCCCTACCCTTTAAAACAATTTGTGGTATGTCCCAAAGTGTACGCTGCTACTACTGCAAATCTCTTGACAGATCACATTTAGATTTTGTATGGACTATCTGCACGAGCTGTGAAGAACTGCATTCAGTGTTTTGTGCTACGCCTGACAGCCACAGTTCTCTTTTTCTTTTGTCTTTAGAAGATGCAGATTGCCAGAGCAGCTTGGTAACTGGGGTTGTGACTCGGCCAGTACTGTGCTTCTATTTACTTTCCTTCCTGCAGTAATGTCAGCTCCTGGATCTACAGAAAGCAGTAAGAGGAACTCCCGTAGGTTAAGCTACTCATTATTGCCAATTTTTTTCCGTGGGTGTTAAACCTTGGTCTGTTTACAGATCGCTGTATTGCATTAGCTTAGCTTGAATGGGGAAAGAGTGTTCATTTCAGCTCCTTGTTATGTGTGCAGTTTAAGGGAGTACATATTTAAACAGAAAAAATATTGTAACTCAAAATGTCACTGCTGCATTCATGTATCATTTCTCGTGTATTCCTTTGGCACTAATATAAAAAGCGAATACCTACCTCCAAGTATGTTATACTGTGAGGCTGTTTTCAATTCCGATCTGTCATGGAACCTTGAGAATACTGTCCATGCAATTGATTGTAAATATTTCAATTACCATTCTAATCTGATCAATGAGAATTATTAGTTCAGCAGGAAAAATATAACATAGAATTCAACTTGCTGAAGACTTTTTATTTGGAGGAACATTTAGAAGCATTTGCCATGTAAAGGACTGTAGAATTACTTTTGAGTATTAGAAAGTGATGCGTGGTGAAAATTGATTTTTATTTTCAGTGGCAGAATGTACTGTCTACACTTCAGTGTGTATTATATAAGCTTGACTATTACAGCAAGGAATGAAACTGCACTTTTGCAGACCTGGTTGTTGGAACTGTTGGATTGTGAAGTAATTTAGTTAGAGATGAGGGACAGTGGTGTGAGCCGTGACTCAGTTGGGAACATTTTTGAGTCAAAACGTTGTGCATCTCAGAGAGACTGAACACAATCCAGACTGCCACTCAAGTAGAATCATAGAATCTCTACAGTGCAGAAGGAAGCCATTCGGCCCATTGAGTCTGCACCAACCCTTGGAAAGAGTACCCTACCTAGTCCCATGCCCTGATCCTATCCCAGTAACCCCACCTAACCTTTTGGACACGGAGGGGCAATTTAGTATGGCCATTCCACCTAACCTGCGCATCTTTGAACTGTGGGAGGAAACTGGAGCAGCCAGAGAAAACCACAGACACAGGGAGAAAGTGCAAACTCCACACAGTCACCCGAGGCCAGAATTGAACCAGGATCCCTGGTGCTGAAAGGCAGCAGTGCTAACCACTGTACCACCATGCCATTATACTTGAGAAGTGCTGCATTGTTGGAAGAGCTATCCTAAAACCAATGTTTCTCGGAGTGCTGGGATTTGGAGCCTCTTTTGTGGGAAACTTATGCCGTTAGCTGCATCTTAACCATTCTGCAGTGCTCCAGAGTGATGCATTATTTCATCTTTCGATATTCCTTGTGCACTTATGTACACTTTGTATACTGTGGGATGTCTACTCCCTCAGACAGATGTTAAAGATCTCATGACACTATTTCAAAGAAGTGGCAATTCTGGCCAATATTTATCCCTCAACCAGCATCACTAAAATAGATGTTCTGGTCATTACCATTTGTTGGACCTTGCTGTGTGCAAATTAACTATTTCCTGAACTAAAACACTCAACATTACAAAACTACTTGCTTAGCTTTCAAGTGTTTTGCATGTGCGGACTTTGTGAAAGGCACGATATAAAGGGCAGCACAGTAGCATTGTGGATAGCACAATTACTTCACAGCTCCAGGCTCCCAGGTTTGATTCCTGCTTGGGTCACTGCCTGTGCAGAGTCTTCACGTCCTCCCCGTGTGTGCGTGGGTTTCCTCTGGGTGCTCCGGTTTCCTCCCACAGTCCAAAGATGTGCAGGTTAGGTGGATTGGCCATGATAAATTGCCCTTAGTGTCCAAAATTGCCCTTAGTGTTGGGTGGGGTTGCTGGGTTGTGGGGATAGGGTGGAGGTGTTGACCTTGGGTAGGGTGCTCTTTCCAAGAGCCGGTGCAGACTCGATGAGCCGGGTGCCCTCCTTCTGCACTGTAAATTCTATTATGTAAATTCTATGAAATAAAAGTTTGTTAGTTCATTCTTTTGACCGTGTTTCTGTGAGCGCTGTAGAGTCCCAGTGTTTGGTTTAAAAAAAGAACAAATTTCTTTAAAGATGTCCTTCTGAATCAGAGATGAGGTTTGAAAGCTGCATAATTATGTCATTTGTGACAATCTTAAATGCAGTGTTTCCTTGGGTTAATTTCAATTTCATGTGAATTATGAAAACCCCACGGTGCTGAGGACCCGGGTTCGATTCCGTCCCCGGGTCACTCTCCGGGTGGAATTTGCACATTCTCCCAGTGTGTGCTTGGGTCTCACCCCCACAACCCAAAAAGATGTGCAGGGTAGGTGAATTGGCCACGCTAAATTGCCCCTTATTTGGGGGGGGGAAATTGCATAATCTAAATTTATTTATAAAAAAATATTTTTAAATTTTAAAAAAGCTACCTTTCACACTGTATTCAAGAGCTTTGGTTTGCATTTTTTATCTCCTCCCTCCCACCACCACCCCACCTCGGTAAGTGCAAATATGAGATGTGTTATTAGTTCAACCCAAAGGAAAACCTCCAGTAAAAACCTACAGTTTGAACAATATTAGGTGAAGTTATTTAATGATTGATCTTAAAAACTACTTCAGATATGTGCCAGTTACTGTTATGTTAAAAAAAAAAGCAAGTTTATTTTGGAATGTGGATTTTATATATTAACATTTTTACAAACCAGCGAAGCAAAATTCATATGCCTTCACAAATGGCCTAATTGGCATGTAAATCTGAATGTTTGCCACACATTCTGTAGTTTCAACTATTTCAATTCTAAGTGCTTACATGTATTCTTTCTTTGCTGTACACTGCCTTTACATGAAGGCTATGGTTAGCGGTGCCACTGTATAATCTCACTGTGAAACTAATGACCAGTGCTAAAAGACCTTCTCTTGCTCCTATGTTGGGAAGCCTTCTCTTTGGTGTTGTGGTGTGATAGGACTTTGAGTAGTCCCCTGAATGGAGAATCTGACATCTGCAACTTGCCATTCTGTAGTCCTCCAGAGGTGCTCATATTTTAAAGTTTAATTCTGTCTTTCTATATACTTTGTGCATTTATCAATGCTTTGCCTATTATGGATCGCATTTACATTATTCTGCTGAATACATTTTGTCCCTCTGTGATGGAGTTACTGTTTTACCCATTGTTGCAGTATTGTAGTGGCTGCTATCCTGTGACCAGAACTAGTAGAACAAAGCTTTTATTTTTACATAGTTTATGCTGAACAAGAGAGGAGACATTGTATTCATCCCTTTTCATGTTGATGTGGAACTAGTCTTGCCTGTATGATGCAGCACATAAATAAAATCATATACAATTGCCAATTATATAAGCAGGACCATTTTGAATTGTTTTAAAATTTTGAGATTATCATAGAATCATAGAATTTACAGTGCAGAAGGAGGCCATTTGGTCCATCGAGTCTGCACTGGCCCTTGGAAAGAGCACCCTACTTAAGCCCACAGCTCCACCCTATCCCCATAACCCAGTAACCCCCATCTACTCTTTTTTTGGACACGAAGGGTAATTTAGCATGGCCAATACACCTAACCTGCACATCTTTGGACTGTGGGAGGAAACTGGAGCACCCGGAGGCAACCCACGCAGACACGGGGAGAACGTGCAGACTCCGCACAGACAGTGACCCAAGCCAGGAATCGAACCTGGGACCCTGGAGCTGTGAAGCGAAAGTGCTACCGTGCCGCCCATTAGAACATTGATTTCTGTGTTTTGATGAACTTGGATGATTATCATTATTAGACAGAAACTCCAAACACAGTTTATGAATGCACAATTTTAATAGTGCAGAAAGTACTGTTACTCTGGTGAGTAGTAATAACTGTGTGCTAAATTTAAGACTTGAGGAACGGGTCTACATATTGTGGGGAATGTAAAGTGGGTTTTGACTGGCCCCACTTGGATGCCAATAAGAAATAATTACTCTTTTTGGTTTTCATTTTTTTGGTCAGTCCTTCATGCAGGAACCCGGATTTATATACTTCAATATTTGTTTTTGAAATATCTATTATTACTAGTCGGAACCCCGATAAATCATCTAGGTTTATAACTTTATATTTCATGTTCCATGCCATGAACCACAAGTATCTGGATTTCTGAAATTTTGATGAATGGCTAGTTATTTAGTAATCATTAACACATGGTGCAGTCTAAATAATCTTTATTATTGTTACAAGTAGGCTTACATTAACATTGCAATGAAAATACTGAGACAATCCCCTAGTCGCCACACTCTGGCACCTGTTCGGGTTCATAGAGGGAGAATTCAGAATGTCCAATTCAATTAACAAGCACGCCTTTCAGGACTTGTGGGAGGAAACTGGAGCACCCGGCGGAAACCCACGCAGACACGGGGAGAACGTGCAGATCCGATCCGCACAGACAGTGACCCAAGCAGGAATTGGACCCAGGGCCCTGGCGCTGTGAAGCAACAGTGCTAACCGCTGTGCTGCCGTGCCACCCATAAGATAATAGCTTTGTTATACACATGTGCCCCAGAGTTTCCTCGGGTCATTGAAGTGGGACTATGAACTTTAATGCTTGTTGTCATAAAGGATTGTGCACTTGAATGCAATGTTTTATAGGACTTTATATAATTGAAATGTAAATGCAGTAAATGACTATTTGCAAAGAACATTTTTTCAATATAGTAAAGTCAACAAGAGACAATTTGAACTTTATTTCACCTCATCTCTGCATGAGGCTTGTCCTCGTGAATCAAGTTCGCAGAGCTGGGAGAAGTCCTGGCTGTGCGAACCTGACTTCTAAAAATGGCTGCCCGGATTTTTGGTCCGGCGGCGGTGAGCTCTGCCTCAGGGCACTGGCATTGTGTCCAAAATGTGAAAAAAAATTAAACATAAAATATCCCTCACCTCTCAACCCCTCATACCCTTCATGTCAACCTATATGCTTGTACCCACTCCCCATGGCTCCTTGTGCCCTCTGACAACCTATGCCACTCTACCCAGCCCCTATGGCTCTTATAGCCCCCATGCCAGCTTAATGTCAACCCATGTCCCCAAGCCACCACCCTTTGCCCTTACACTTACATGTCTCATGCAGAGGTGAGGTGAAATAAAGTTCTAATTGTCTCTTGTTGACTTCACTATATTGAGAAAATGCCTCCTCGTAAAAAATTGCATTTGCATTTCAATTGCATAAAGTCCGATAAACCATTACATTCAAATGCACAATCCTTTATAACAAGCATTGATGTTCATAGTCCCACTTCAAAGAGCCTTAACCACTTGGAGCTGATTTTCAAACTGAAATTGCAAGCACCCTATTGTGATAATGGATGGAAGCCATTCTCATGACATTTCAAGTTGACAAGTCTATTAACCGTTCCAATTACCTTGAAAGTAATGGATGTTATGCACATATTTATACCAACTTTTATCAATTCCAAAGGGCACCTGACCTCCATCAAAGGGTACTTTGCCTGCCTAAAAAGGTGTCTAGGACCTGATCGAAAGGGGTACCACCCCAATGGGGTGTCCTTTGTGAAAGGTATCCAAACAAATCCACGATGTTTAGACCTGCTCTTACCAGGTCTAATCTGCACACTCCAGGTTTCTCATTCCTGGGCTAATCTCCATTGGAGGCAGCTGATGATTTAAATGGCCAGCTGGTTTCTTAACCCGTTTGAAACGTAAACATTCCAGCCCTCAGCAAAAATGGAAGTGCCATGTTTGGGAGTGGGACTCATGATTTCCAGGCACTTCTGCCATTTTCACCCTGATGGAGAGACACTCTGGCGTGACTGAAATCGTACCTGTGAAATAGCAGTCTAGTTTGCAATATGGCAACACCAAAACAGATTGAAAAAAAAATACAGAATTATAATTTTATTTACTCCTGACGCTAAAACGATTTGAATGTACAGCTAATCTACCCAAATTTACACACCGTATTTTCCAGTTACTATATATAATACATATATATATATATATATATGTGTGTGTGTGAGAGAAAATTCTTATTAATAAATTATTTTGTGTTCATTAATAGGATCTGTGAAAGTGTGGCACAATCTATTTGGAAAAATAATACAGGTTTTTACTACAGTAATGGCAAGGGATAGCAATTCTAGTCATGTTTGATTTACTCCCCTAAGGATAAACACATATGGTACTCAAGTCTAAAGACAAACTAATGAGGTGTGTGTCTGTGATAATCTTAATTAGATATGACAATGAATGCAGTTCAGTTCAGTGTACAGTCCCAACAGAACCAAGGCATGCAACACCTCTCTCAATTGATGCACATCATAACAAATAATTTTATGTGCTGTTATAATCTAGTTATAAGATATTCAGCTGTAATGCGAATAAGAATGGTCCTAGGTAACTTACTGCTCCTCTTTTCCCTTTCCACATTGGCAGAAATATAACTTCTGCCCTGCTGTAACTTATCAGGGCCCAAGTCATCTCCCCAGCAAGGTACTTTTGTTGTTTTATTCCACCCAAATAGTTATCACATCTCTTATGATCTTATATATTTTACCTTTCCTTATTCTTTACTTTGTGAGCTGTCCTTTATTTTCCTCATTATTTAAAGCTACTGACTAGCCAGGAAGAAATCATGGAGTAATAGATGCTCTAGTATTGTTTTATTCGCAATTAATGCTCCAGGTTTGATGCCTGTGGTTAAAATGGACTCTTTGTTCTCCGCATTGAACTCAACAATTTTAGACCATAACTTCTATCCCCATTTTGTTTCAATTTCTTGCCTATAACTTTTTTTTTGTTTTTTCCAGCATTTTCTGTTTTTATTTTGGACCACCAGCACCCACATTATTTCTGCTTTTTGATTTGTATTTCTATTGAACCTGCTATAAAATTGAATACTTTTAAATATATATATTTTTATTGAGATTTGCAGTTTTTACATTGTTTACAGAAATAAATCATTGAATGTTTACATATGAATAGAATCCCTCACCCCACCCCCTGGGTGTTGGGAAGCCCCGCTCTCCCTCTCCTTCTCCTCCCCTGTTTAGGTGTCCCCTTGGCATCTTGGTTGTTTCCATTTTTGGTGGGGTTTTACTTGTTTGCTTGTGCATGCCCCGGCAGAGCCCTAGGACATGTAACTGGTTCTGTTTGTTTGCCAGTTAGAATGGACCTTTCTGCCGGTGGGGTGGGGGTTTGATCCTGGCCCCAGGTCACTGTTTGCACATTCTCCCTTGCTTGTGTGGGCCTTACCCCCCACAACCCAAAGATCTGCACGGTAGGTGGATTGGCCACACTAAGTTGCTCCTTAATTGGGGGGGGGGGGGGGGGGGGGGAATTAGGTACTCTAAATTTATATTCACAGGTGTACAGGCATATTTACATCTCTCTCATCCTCCTCCGCTTTTTCCTCCCTGCCACAAAGCAGTAAAATGTGGAATGTGATCTACAGATTTTGTTGTCTCACCCTGTATAAGTTAAATATGTTTTCATTATAGGCAGACTTTCTTACAGTATGTATTTCACAGTAAGAAACAGTATGATGACTGAATGAATCCTTGAGATTCAAAGGTGGCACAGCAGAAAATTCAGTTTCAAAATAAACAAATCCGAAAGACTTGCTGCAAAATGAAGACTTTAGCTTCTTGACCTTTTGGCTAAGATCAAGCATAGGATCAAGCCAAATATCAGGTGCAATGCCTTTTCTTGTCAGCTTGCATCTTGTATGGTTCTCTTGTGGGGACCATGAATTGAATTCAATTTGAATTGATTTTTGGAGCAAGCAAGGAGATGGATTAAGGGCTTGCCCTGTCCACTCTGACCATTGGCTTTGTAACATTGAGAAGGGAATAACTTTTTTTTTTAAATGAAGACTTTCCAGGCAAACTGTGACTGTGTTGATGCCACTTCAGACTCTCAGCTGGACCAGGAAAAATTAATCGATTTTGCTTCCAAGTTCGACCCTTCACTCACCTTCAGGTGGTCCATCACCAACACTTCGCTTCCTTAAAACCTCTATCTCCATTTCAGGTGATAGGCTGACTACCGATATTCATTACAAGCCCACCAACTCCCAAAGCTACCTTGACTACAGCCCTCACACCCTGCTTCATGTAATGACACCATCCCATTTCTCAGTTTCTCCACCTCCGTCGCATCTGTTCCAATGATGCTACCTTCCTGACATGTCTTGCTTTTTCCTGAACTGATAGTTCCCCCTCATTGTTGTTGACTGAGTGCTCAACCATGTCAGACCCATCTCCTGCACCTCTTCCCTCACCCCTTCCCCTCCCTCTCAGAACCATGATAGGGTCCCCCATGTCCTCACTTTACACCCCACCAGGCTCCACATTCAAAGGATCATCATCTGCCATTTCTGCCAACTCCACATGAAGCCACTGCCAGCCACATTTCCCTCGCCCTACCCCTGTCAGCATTCTCTGTGACACTCTACCCCACTGCTCCATCACCCTCAACTCCTCATCCCCTTTCCACGGCACCTTCACATGCAATCGCAGAAGGTACAACACCTGCCCCTTCCTCCCTCCTCACCATCCAAAGCCCCAAGGTGAAGCAGTGTTTCACTTGCACCTTCTTCAATCTGCAATAATCATGGGGGAATTTAATCTATATATATATTGAAAAAATCAGATAGGCCAAGGTAGTGTAGATGAGGGGTTCATAGAACATTTCCGGGATAGTTTCTTGGAACAGCACGTTCTGGAACCAACCAGAGGGCACACTATACTGGATGTGGTATGGCGCAATGAGATAGGATTGATAACCTCATCGTGAAGCCACCCCTAGGTAGCAGCAATCACAATATGTTTGAATGTCACGTTCCATTTGAGGGAGAGGAGACTTTGTCCAAGACTAGTATTTTAAAGTTAAATAAAGGCAATTAATAGGGCATGAAAGCAGATCTAGCTAAAGCGAACTGGCAAATATGCTTAAGTGATAGATCAGTAGATGTTCAGTAGCAGTGATTTGAAGGATATTTCAAAATATACAGAATAAACACATTCAAATGAGAAAGAAAAATTTCAAGGGAAGGGCCCATCATTTGTGGTTAACTCGATGAGACAATATAAAGTGTAAATATGCGCAAAGATGAATGGCAGGTCAGAAGATTGGAAATAATATGTAAACCATCAAAGAATGAGAAAAAGATTGTTAAGGAGGGGAAAAATTAGAGTACAATAGAAATCTAGCCTGTAGTATAAAAGTGGAGTTTCTATAGATAATTAAATAAGAAAAGTTAACAAAGTGAACATTGGTTCTATATAAAGTGCGTCTAGGAATTGGTGATGGAAACTAGGACTGTGGCGGATGAATTAAACAGGTATTTTGCATGTGTCTCCACTACATGGACACAAGTAGCATCCCAGAAAAAGCAGTAACTCAGGAAAATTACAATCACCGGGAATGTGGTATTGATATGAAGCTACTAAAGAACATAGGTTAAGTGATTTGGGAACAATCTGGCAAATGGAGTGTAATGTGGGCAAATGAGAAATTATCCATTTTGGCAGAATAAGAAAGAAGCTTAGTATCTAAATGGTGAAAGTTTACAGAGCTCTTGAGATGCAGAGGGATCTGGGTGTCCTAGTGCATGAATCGCAAAAGGCTGGAATATAGGTACAGCAAATAATTAGGAAAGCTAATAAAATGTTGTTTATTGTGAGGGGAATTGATTACTAAAGTAGAGAGGTTATGCTTCAGTTTTAAAGGGCATTGATGAGACCATATCTGGAGTATTGTGTACAGTACTGGTTTCCATATTTAAGGCAGGATGTAAATGCGTTAGAAGCAGTTCAGAGAAACTTTATTCGACTAATATCAGGAATGGGCAGGTTGTCTTATGAGAAAAGGTTGGAGAGGTTGGATTCTTATCCACTTGAGTTTAGAAGAATAAGAGCCAAATTGATTGAAATCTTTAAGATCCTGAGGGGTATTTCCAGGGTGGATGTAGAGAGGATGTTTCCTGTTGTCGGAGAATCTCAAACTATTTTAAAAATAAGGGGTTGCTCATTTAAGACCATATCTCTGAGCGTTGTCAGTCTCTGAACTTTCTTCCTCAAAAGGCAGGAGAAGCAGAATCTTTGAATATTTTTAAGAAAAAGCTAGATAGATTCTTGATTCAAACGTTGGTGAAAGGTTATTGGGGTTTGGCAGGAATGTGGGGTTCAAGTTGCAAACAAATCAACCATGATCTTATTGAATGACGGAGCAGACACAGAGGGTGGGGGGGGGGGGCGGTGAGTGGCTTACTCGTAATTTGTATGTTCACATGTTTACGGTATTCACTGCTCCCAATGTGGTGGTCTGTGCTTTGGGGAAACTAAACACAAATTGGGTGACTGCTTTGCGGAACGCCTTCACTCAGTATATAAACATGACCGCAAATTTGCTGCCTCTCGGCATTTCAACTCGCGATCTTGCTTTCTGGCAAGCACGGTAGCATTGTGGATAGCACAATTGCTTCACAGCACCAGGGTCCCAGGTTCGATTCCGGCTTGGGTCACTGTCTGTGCGGAGTCTGCACATCCTCCCCGTGTGTGCGTGGGTTTCCTCCGGGTGCTCCGGTTTCCTCCCACAGTCCAAAGATGTGCAGGTTAGGTGGATTGGCCATGATAAATTGCCCTTAGTGTCCAAAATTGCCCTTAGTGTTGGGTGGGGTTACTGGGTTATGGGGATTGGGTGGAGGTGTTGACCTTGGGTAGGGTGCTCTCTCCAAGAGCTGGTGCAGTCTCGATGGGCCAAATGGCCTCCTGCACTGTAAATTCTATGTTTCATGCACAAAAATGTCTGTATTTGGCCCGCTACAATGTTCCAATGAAGCTGAATGCAGACTGGAGGAACAGCACCTCTTCCAATTAGGCACTTTACAGCCTTCTGGACTTAACATTTAGTTGAACAACTTCAAACCATAAACTCTCTCCTCCATCTTGATCTCCTTTTTTAATCCCCCCCCCCACCCCTGTTTTCTCCCCCTCCCCCCACACACATGCACACAGGACCATCTGTCACTTGTTCTGCTATTAACAGATTACTTTATCCCGTTTTCAGCACCTTCTTTAGCCTTTAACATTCCTTTGTCTTGTGCTCATGACATCTTTGAAAATTCTCTCCTAAGCTCCGATCTAACCCTGACCTATTTTGCTGCACCTTTTAAACCGTATAAAAGCTATCACATTTCTCTCTTTAGCTCTGAAGAAATCATAACACCTTGAAACATTAGCTCTGTCTCTCTCTCCACAGATGCCGCCAGACCTGTTGGGTCTTTCCAGCATTTTCAGTTTTTTACAATTTGCTTAAATGGCTGTGCAGCAGATATTGAATAAAGTTCAAGAGATGGAAATCGTAATGAATTAAAGTCTTGGCTACAATCCTTGAGCAACATGTTATTCTTGGAACAGTATTCTGAGCTAATCAGCTGAAAGATTCTCTGGTATCAGAATATCTCCATAATCAGGGTTCTAATATCTCCACTGCAATCATGAAAATTAATCATAATGAAGAGCTATTGTTACAACCGGGTGAGAAGGGGTGAATTAGCTTCTTGGCTGGTCACAAAGTTTAATTCTCTTTTTCAGAGATAAGCTATTTCGAAATCAGAATGTATTTAACTCTGTAAGCTATGAGCATTAAGGAGCCAATCAAATAAAATTTTCTTGAGTCAAAAGAGCAAGTTTATTAACCGCTAAACCAGAGAAAAATAATAAAAACGTGGTGTCAAGCATTCGGCCTATCAGTCATTCAGGACCACAAACACATACACAGTTATTAGAAATGAGGGGAGTTAGAGTCCAATAAAAAAAAAAGTAAAAGAATATATGGTTAAGTGTCCTTTGATTGTCCTTGAGGCACGGATTTTAAATGTTGCAGCCAATTTGGGTTAGATGGTTTCTTGGATGCAGTCAGATGTAGAAGATATTGCAATTATTGCGAGATATCAGTTTGCTGGTAGAGGTCATAGATCATAGAACTTACAGTGCAGAAGGAGGCCATTCGGCCCATCCCATCTGCACCGGCCCTTGGAAAGACCACCCTACTTAAGCCCTATTACATATCTTCCTTTTGTCCTGGGTGATTTGTTTGTTTCTCAACTTCACCTTGGAATGTGACCTTGCAGCCTGCTCTGTCTCGGTTTAAATTTCATAATTTTCAGTCAGTTGAAAAATCATATTTTCAAAAATAAGGAGCATAGCCACGTGACACAATAATGCAAATACTCAACCAGATGACAATGGTGATCTTGTTAATTGCCCAAAAACGTTTCCATTTGCTTCACTTGGTAAACGTCCCACAGAGTATTTTTGCCTCAGAAAATGAGGATAAGACCAAGCCCCTGTTTTTTTGTTTCAGCCTCTATTGCAGAGAAGCTCCTTTGCTGCAACTAGTTTACTTCTCTCCAAAATTGTGTACGTTTTGCTATTATAAGCTGAAAATATGATACAAAAATAAAGACAAAGTATGTAACTTGAAAATGGTGACTGTATTATCCAGAGCTCTGTTCCAAATATCCCAAACTTCTAACTCCACTTTATCTGCAGGTTACACCAGGTTTGCACTCTGTTCAATACCAAGAGAATTAACTATTATCTGTATTTCTAAATATTATGAAAATAATAGAATGTTTGCAAGAATAATCAATTGGAACTGAATTGAAAACAAATCTTTGATTCTGTTCTGCGCAGATAGTTTTTATAAGTTTTTATTTGGGTTGAATTTGGTATGAAGGACAGCCAGATTCAGCTTTCTATTAATGATCCTTTTTCAGACTTCAATTTTAATAATAGCCACAAACTAATTAAATGACCTGCTTCCTTTTCTAGAATGTATTTTCCACGTTTAACAAAATACCTCTGGGATAAGACCTTCTGTTCATTTTTGACCTAATTCTCCATGTTTTTCAGTCTATTTCACAGAACTGAGCAATTCTAGAAACAAGTTCACCATGTATTATATCCATCCATGCTGGAGCAAGAGATTTAGGCTTGGAAAGATCCAATCTCGGGTCCAAGACACAATTCGGGTCCCCACCTAAAATAAGCTGATTCAAGTCTAGATTGGGGAGAGAGGCCAGCAGCAGGGAATTAATAAAATTTGTATCATCCCAGTTGGGGGTGTAAATGTTAACCATGACAACCGGGATGCTTACCAGGAAGCCACAGACAACAACATATTGCTGTTGGGGTCGGCTATAATTTTATGAGGTGGAAAATGGAACCTTTTTATTAATTAGAATCGTCGTACCCCTGGCCACGCTATCAAAACCAGAATGAAAAACATGCCCTACCCACTTCTTGTGCAGCCTACTTGATCTCTGACCTGCAAATGGGTCTCTTGCAAAAACACTACATTGGTACTTAAACTCTTAAGATGAGCAAATACCTTCGATATTTTCACTGGACCATTCAAACTCCTAACGTTCCAGGTGACCAAACAAATTGGAGCTCTCTCTCTTTCTCCGCCCCCCCCCCCCAAAAAACAAATATAGAGTCAGCCATTTGCACCAAGATAAATTAACCAAGGGACACTGATAAGGTAAAGCAAAATGATCCACCCAAGATGGCCACAAAACCAAGTCAAAAGACTGGGCAAAGGAAAATCAACAGACATAGTCAGCAAACTACCCCCACTCCTTCCCAACAAAATCAATACCGTTGAAAGCGACCACACCCGAATACAAATAGAAGAGAGGCAAACACAAACTTACCCTAATACTAAAACCTACGTTTAACAAAACAAAAACTCTAAGCTCATTATCTAAAAAAACTACTATAATGAACTGCAATGAACCCTCCAAAACCGCTGTCGTTATCTAACTCCTAAACATAGAACATACAGTGCAGAAGGAGGCCATTTGGCCCATCGAGTCTGCACCGACCCACTTAAACCCTCACTTCCACCCTATCCCTGTATCCCAATAACCCCATCTAACCTTTTTGGTCACTAAGGGCAATTTATCATGGCCAATCCACCTACCCTGCACGTCTTTGGACTGTGGGAGGAAACTGGAGCACCCGGAGGAAACCCATGCACACACGGGGAGAACGTGCAGACAGCGACCCAGTGGGGAATCGAACCTGGGACCCTGGTGCTGTGAAGCCACAATGCTATCCACTTGTGCTACCATGCTGCCTAAGTTAACAGGGACACTCCTAACTGGAGAAAAATAAAAATAGATATAAATAACAAAATACCCAAAACCCACTTAACTTGTGTGCCGAAAGAAAGCTATATATCAATACAAAGAACAGAACCCCACTTGGTATAAAACACCAATTCTATTCAAGGCCTAAGAACTTAACCTCAACAAGAACAAGAAAAAATAAGAACAAACATGAAACCCCAACAATATAACAATACAACATTCCCATCAACAGAGCCAAAAAACAAATTACAACGCACCCAACTTGTGTTATTTTTTAATAAATTTAAAGTACCCTATTCATTTTCTTCCAATTAAGGGGCAATTTAGCATGGCCAATCCACCAACCCTGCACGTCTTTGGGTTGTGGGGGTTAGATCCACGCAGATAGAGGGAGAATGTGCAAACTCCACACGGGCAGTGACTCGGGCCAGGATCGACCCGGGTCCTCTGTGCCGTGAGTCAGCAGCGCTAGCCACTGTGCCCCCTTCCAACTTGCATTTTTTTAACAAAAAAGTTAGCCTCCCCGAGCGTGTCAAAGAAATAGTTTTTTTTCTCAAACTTTGCAATTCTCTTTGCTAACTCTGTACCCATGTCCTGATAAGACCTGATGTAGTGAACTTCCCACTTAAAATCAGTGTTCCCTTGCCCATCACAAACCTTCTCACTATCACCGCATGCAATGGGTCTTCAGGACAAGGCTTTGGCCAAAGTGTGCGATGGGTTCAGTCCAATTCAGGCAAGGATGTGAATCCACCCTCGCCCACCATTTTGCAGAACATGCCTAAGTATTCTATTGGAGTAGGGCCCTCAATCCCCTCCGGCAATCCCACAATCCTGATAATTTGCCTCTTGGACCTGTTTTCGAGGTAATTCACCTTGGCCCTCAGTGATCTATTTGTTTCGGTCACCGAAGTCCATTTGGATTCCAACGTGGTAATCCAATCGCTGTGGTCCAATAAGGCTACCTCCATATTTTGGATTGTGGCTCCCTGGACTTCAACGGTCCGATTTGGTTTCCCCAGAGCTGCTCGAATAGGGTCCAAGGCCTTTTCAATTGATCTTTTGAGATCATCCAACACAATTTGCGGTGCTTCTCAAATTCCTTCGCCACGATATCAGAAAGAACCTTGGCCATTAGTGGAGTGGACGGCGAAACAGAAACTGACTCCGCCATTTGACTTGACGTTGAGCTCCGAGTGGCTGAGGCCTCAAGACACCGTCATCAAGTTTCTATTGCAAGCTTTCTTTTCTTGCTTTTTTTAGGCATTTCAGTCATAAAAGACCGTTATCATAGAATCCTGACTTTATCATAGTGCAGAAGGAAGCAATTCATCCCATCGAGTCTGCACCAAACAGAATGATGACCCTATCTCGGGCCGCGGCCCCTCCCTATCCTTGTAACTCCATAATCCCACCCAACCTTGGACAATTTAACATGGCCAGTCCACCTAACCTGCACATCTTTGGACTGTGGGAAGAAACAGGAGCACCGGGAGGAAACCCACGGAGATACGGGGAGAACATGTAAACTCTGCATAGCCATCCACCCATGGTCGGAATTGAACCTGGGTCCCTCGCGCTGTAAGGCAGCAGTGCTACCCACTGTGTCGCCAATAATTCCGATAACCATATGGGTTTTCGAAGAATAAACAACCTGTGGCACCAAGAAAAGGGGCAAAAAGTAGAGTACTCCAGTTGAAGCCACCTTGTGCACCTTTTCTTCCATCATTACGCCACTGGAAATCCCCAAGAGAGTAAACAGAGTTAGTTAGCCGTGTCAGTGTGGCAAAAATAATCAATGTGATTGTAAGAAAGGTAACTGTCTAAATTACATGGTTTCAGCCAATTTAGCTGCGTTGTCAGAAGCCAGTAGGTGCAGCTAGTTGGAGATGGTGGGTCGAGGGCCCCAAGTCATTATGTATAGCACTGAAGGACCAAAAAAAGAGTCATAAGTCCAGCGCCCATTATTTTCATTCCAATGATGAACCTGAAGAAGAAACTACACCAATTGAACTGAATGAAGAAGAAACACACTTCTTTGCACAATCCATTACCGGCAAAGGGCAATTGAAATTGTGATCTCCTTCTGGATTAAAAGTATTAAATATGATTGAAATAGAAATTAGGGCTCCAAAACTATCACCACCAAAAATGAGGAAAAGTTTCAGAAAATTTGCCTTCAAAAATCCTGACAATTTACTAAAAAGTTATACTACATTTTGACTGCTAATCGTTGGTAAAATACATGTCCAAGTAAAATACAAAGATCAGACAAAATCATTTTCTGTAATTGTTGTTATGGATAAAGGTTTCTCATTTGCTGGCCATAATTTGCTTTGCAGCATTACGTTTATCTGGACCAGTATTAGGAAGGTAGCCAATCAAAAACCCTGTGGATGGTTGTATGAAAGCATGTACAAATTCTATTCAGCCTGAAGCTCGGTAATGCAAAGGGTGTCCGGGTGCACCTCCAGGAGGTAGTGGGGATGCAAAGCTGAAATAAATCTTAAGCCTAGACAAGTGCCCATGCTGTAAATGAAAGGATATAAGCGGAATTATATTGTACAGACTGAGGGTATAATTGATAAAATTGACTTGGAAAGACCAGTTATGCTTGTGCTAAAACCTGAACCGACTACTTTGGAGGCCACTCCTAAAAGCGAAAATCCTTGCCCATCATCAAAGAAAATCCAGAGAACAATTTGGTTTGTGGGTTTAAAAAAGCAAGAGAAATTGCTCAATCCAGCTGGCAAAAAGTAATATGACAAATGCATTTTTGGTTTCTCATTCATTCCAGCTTCCGTTGACCAATCAGATGGTTTGCCAGCAATCAGCAATGTTGTTTTTGATTCTATTAACAACACAAGGTCATGGCAAAGTTGCCATAGTCCCAGATGACCATCAGTTGCTTTCCCCTTTGAGGGAGAGAGCTGACTGGTGGTGATTTAACCTGGCGATCACCACATCTCCGGCGAGGGGAAGGGTTGAGAAGGCGGGCCCTCATGAATGACCTCAGCTGGTGCGGGAATTAAACCTACGCTGCTGGCCTTGCTCTGCATCACAAACCAGCTGTAGAGCCATTTGAGCTAGACATGCCCTCAGCACTAAAATAATGACTACATTTAGAGCCATCATGAATGCCATCCATTTCCCAGACTTCTCACACATCCTCTGCAAATTTTGGAAGTCAGTCACAAAGTGAACAAGAAGAAAAGAGGTTAGGAGGCAGCAATGATGATTGCAGTGGAGCTTTTTAAAGGATGTGGTGAGGGAGGTAGTTCCAACAAATGGCAGCATGTTGGCTGAAGGAGTAGCCACTGATAGTGGAACATGAAATAAGAAAGTACTGTGGTGTTGGCAAGAAAATGTGCGCACAATTTGTTCTGGATAGAAGCGATGGGGATCTGGGCCACTGCCTTTGACAAATTGTGTGTGAAGAACACTTTAAATTTGGTTCACTGTTTCACCTTCCAAATTTACAAATTGTCTCTGAGTATTGCTGAAACAAAGAGACATACTGTTGAAGCTATTCATCTCGCACTCCTCAGGACAGATTCACAAGAATACCAAATGAAAAGGAAACAACAATTTATACTGCATGAAACTAGTGTGCTGATTAGTTAGCAAGAGGACTGGTAGAGGTGTTGCCATGGCGAATGCACCAGGGAACAGTGAACTGCCAGGTTTTTTGTTTAAATTCGAACCAGGCAGTTTGACTCTGGTCAAGGCATTGCCATGGGCAATGAAACAGGGCATGGCTGTCCCCCAAGCTTTTGTTTAATTGAAAAAGATGCAATGTGTGAACATGCTTTTCCTGTTTGTAAATTTAAAAATATTCAACGGTATTGCTGCCATTATCGTTACATTTTTTATGTCCTGTTTCCACACCTGACACAAATTTAATTTTATTATTTTTCTAACAAGTGTGGTCTGATGTACAAATTAAAAGTAGTTTGTAAATGAATTTAAATGCATCCTTTATTAAACAACACATTTGATTTCATCTCTTACTAATTCAGCATATGGAATTGTTTGTCAATTTCCACTTTTAATTACATTTCACAAGTGGATGAACAAAGCTGAAGAATAATTCTGCTTTTAAATATGTATTTAAATGGCATGTTCCATTAAATGTTCATGTAGTGTTTAACAAGGATCCTCCACTGGTTAGATAAATTATGTAATACATCAGTATAATTGAAACTATGTTCTGTCCTAATCCTTTTCAAAATCAAATTGCTTGTGAGATGATGTATAATTGCCTTTTTAATCTCATGTCAGTGATGGCAAGAGCAGACTTTAGGCTGCGGTTTAACAACACTCCAAGTCTGACACTGACAGATGTAGAGTGCAAAGTGCAGCTGGAATAATCCAAGCTAAATTGTGAGCCTTGACTGGTTGTTGCTTACACTCTGCCTGCCAGAGAGAGCTGTATCGAGGTGTGCTTTTATAGTCTGTGCAAAGCTGTGTCCTCCAGATATTAATGCTTTAATATTACTTTTTAAAAATTTAGAGTACCCAAATATTTTTTTTTCCCAATTAAGGGGCAATTTAGCGTAGCCAGTCCATCTAACCTGCACATCTTTGGGTTGTGGGGGTGAAACCCACGCAGACACGGGGAGAATGTGCAAACTCCAAACGGACAGTGACCCAGGGCCGGGATTCGCACCTGGGTCCTCAGCGCTGTAGTCCCAGTGCTAACCACTGTGCCACGTGCCGTCCATGTTTTCATATTAAGGCAATTGCCAAATCTTCTTTATCTTAAGACATTAAAAGACTCAATTTATAAGTGATCAGAGATCCAGCAGGCCTTTAGCAACTAATACTGGGTGGCAAACATAGCCATGATGAAGAAGTGGGTGGGGGTGGGGGTCAGGTGTGGAGGCGGCATCATGTAAGGACACAAGTCTGGGGGCATTGATAACGGCACCTCAGCCGTTCTCACCGGCCTGATACTCCATAAGCCTGGTGGTAGTGGCGGCCCTGAGAGTCTGGGGGCAGTGGAGGAAGCATCGGTCTGGGCTCCAATTTGTAACAAACATCGGATTGTTCCGCGGAAGCTTAGATGGGGGGTTTCGGAGATGGCAGAGAGCAGGGATCAAGAGGATGGGAGATTTATTCATAGATGGGAGCTCTCCCTGTTTGGAGGATTTAGAGGAGAAATTTGAATTGCCGGGAGGGAATGGGTTTAGATATCTGCAGACATGGGACTTTTTACGAAGGAAGGTTTCGACCTTTCCGCTCCTACCGCCACGGGGGGACACAGGACAGGATAGTTTCAAGAACGGGGGTGGGAGAGGGGAAGGTCTTGGATATCTATAAAGAACTCATGGAGTCGGAGGTAACTCGGATAGAGGAGCTAAAGTGCAAATGGGAAGAAGAGCTAGGGGGAAAAATAGAGGCAGGTCTGGGGCAGGTGCTTTGAGCAGAGTCAACATGTCCTCATCATGTGCCAGGCTCAGCCTGCTACAATTTAAGGTTGTTCACCGGGCACAAATGACGGTGGCCCGGATGAACAAGTTTTTTGGGATAGAGGACAGGTGTGCGGGAGGGCCAACAAATCATGTCCATATGTTCTGGGCATGTCCGAAGCTTGGGGGATTCCGGCAGGGATTTGCAGAGATCATGTCCACGGTGCTAAAAACAAGGGTTTACCGAGTCCAGAGGTGGCGATTTTTGGAGTGTCGGAAGATCCGGGAGTCCAGGGGGCGAGAGAGGCTGACGCCTTGACCTTTGCCTCCTTGGTAGCCCAGAGACAGATATTGCTAGCATGGAGGGACTCGAAGCCCCCAAAATCAGAGATCTGGGTTAGCGACTTGGCCAGGTTTCACAGACTTGAGAAAATTAAGTTTGCCTTGAGAGGGTCAATGCTACGGTTCGTCTGGAGGTGGGAGCCGTTTGTCGACTTCTTCGGGGAAAACTAAATGTCAGCAGAGGCAATAAGAATGGGGGGGGAGGAGTTAGGCTATTTTCTGTTTAGGATAGGTGGGATTTGTTTGGGAAGGAGATGGTTTATGCACTATGTTTATATTTGTGTTTTGTGTTTACTGTTATTATTATAAAATTACAAATACCTTAATAAAATGTTTTACAAAAAAAAGTGATCCTGCAGACCATCTAAGCACTTTTTAACTTTACTGGGAGTTCTACAAATGCAATCAGCCTCCTAGTGGGAATCTTGCATTGCTTGACTTTAATGTACAAAATGATCAGAATATATTACTAATTTTGTATTCAAAATTGACTTGCATCTGTGCAAAAAGTAGCAGTAACAGCCTTACACTGATTAGTGAGTTGAATTAGAACCTTCATTTTTTACACATGAAGTGTTCAGGTAAATGTGACCATCAGGTTTCCCCATTTCAAATGCAGCTCATTTATGATGTCCTGGCATCTCTGGGGTTCTCTTGTTACTTTTGCTTACTCACCTCTTTTCTAACAAAATGGCAGTTTCTTCCTCCGAGAAAACATTGCATTTTCCAAAATAAATTACAAAAATAGATTATAAAGTCACAAAGCAATAATAATTGCCAAAAAAAGGTTGTCCTATATTGTGAATGTTGGCATCTTGAATAGTTATACATAAACCCTGCATCAATCCAGTGATTAAATTTTCAGCTAGCTTGATGTACTGCAGTGCAAATCTATCAGTTCAGCTCAGTTACTAAACAGGAAACTTGATCGAGATAAAAACAAAAAATGCATGCCCACAAACTCATGATCTAAAATTGGTTTTCATATCCCAGGCCTCAGAGCCTATGCATGAACTTTGTGGATGCTGGAGCTCTGAAATAAAAACTAATTGCTCGGAAAACTTAGCAGAGAAACAGAGTTATGGTTTTGATTCTAATATGATAATTCTTCAGAATTGACATATGTAAATATTGATGTCTCCTTACTCTGCAGAAACTAAAATAAAACTTTGATGCTGAGAAAGTATTGTGTCAATGAAAAATGCAACCTGTATATATACCCTCCTGCAGGCCCCATACACATTTGGACATTTCCATTCATTCTGAAACAGAATAAACAATGCATAATCCACAAAGAAGGGCCTACTGAAAATGTATCCCCCTTTCATTTGCTATTGAAAAGTGATTGTATGGGGGATACCTAGTTTTCAGAGATGAAGGCAGTTTCTGTATAATTCTTACCTACTGCCACTGTCGACACATTTGAATGTAACATTTATTTGAATGTAAAATGGGACCTGTCAGCTGCCCTTCATCGTACAACTTGGTCACAACATTACAGAGCTTTATTATGCACTGAGAACAAAGTATACTGTATTAATTGTGCAAACTGGCTTTTTTTTGTGTTCATGTTTTTTGTTTTGGAAATATTTTTATTGAAATTTTCGATAACTTTAATACAAAACCTATAAAAACACAGAATAGCAATTAAATTGTAAGAGTCCCCCCCCCCACCCCCATCTTCCCTTACAATGGTAGAACTTAGTTACTAAATCCCCCGAACCCACCCTATCCCCCACCTCCTAACAGTTAGCAGTGACCAGCTCTTTAAAGTACAGTATAAACAGCCACCATCTGTGGTAAAACCCTTCTTGAGGTGTAAAAACTCCCAAGTCACCCAGCCGCGCCAAGGTGCTTGGTGGTGTAGTCGTCCTCCAGCCCATGAGGATCCACCTCCTTGCCACCAATGAGGCAAAGGCCAGGACATCAGCCCACATCTGGAGTTCTGGCACAACCAAAACAAAAGAAAACATGACCAATGGGCAAGGCTCCAACCCAATGTTCAGGATTGCCAACAGCCTCAAAAAAGGACCTCCAGAAGTCTACCAGCTTTGAGTATGACAATATGTGTGCATGATGTGTGGGCCCTTCAGACACCGATCGCATCTATCATCCACCCCTGCAAAAAAAATGACTCATTCTAGCCTTCATAAGATGTTCCTGGAACACAACTTTCAGCTGGATAAGACTCAGTCTCGTACAAGACGAGATCAAGTTCACTCACCTCAGTGCCTCACTCCAAACCTCCTCCAAGATTGGTCCCAGCTCCTCCGTTCACTTTGTCTTCATACCCGTCTTCTCCCCATCATCTGGTATATACCCAAAGTGCTCGCCACCTCCGAACCAGAGAAGGATAAGATCCTCTCAGCTACGGTTTGAAGACTCCTTCATCGGAAAGGCTGAAAAGTATTTTTTGACCCTGCTGCGCACCTGGAGATACTGAACCCATCCGCATCTGAGAGTCCATATTTTTCTTTCGGTTCCCCTAAGCTAGCGAACCGACGTTCTAAAAATAAGTTTCCTAATTTCTCTAAACCTTTATCCTTCCATTCCCTAAATTACACATCCGACCTAGCACGTTCAAATAATTGATTTACACAGATGAGGGTCAGCCCTCAAGTTAAAATGATGGTGGAGTTGCTTCCAAATTTTTAATGTCACCACTACTACCGAGTTAGATAAGTGTTTTATTGGTACTACCGGTAACGGAGCTGATAACAGCGCCGCTAGGCTTGCTCCCCT
The DNA here is from genome assembly GCF_047496885.1 of Scyliorhinus torazame. Lineage (NCBI taxonomy): Eukaryota > Metazoa > Chordata > Chondrichthyes > Carcharhiniformes > Scyliorhinidae > Scyliorhinus > Scyliorhinus torazame. Next base: position 261,022,140 of record NC_092712.1, read on the forward strand.
CACAGACTCTGCTTCCACCCGAACGCAAAGCTCATCCGAATCTCTGAACCACTCGAGGATCTTTTCAGCATTGAAACCCATTTGGTCTTTCCCCACCACCTCTGGCAGGCAAGCTTCCAGTCTTAATGCCAACACCTTAGCGAACAGCTTCGCGTCTAAATTTAATAGGGAGATTGGTCGATATGACCCATAGTTTCAGGGGTCCTTGTCTTTTTTCAAGAGCAGGGAAATCAAAGTCTGTGTCAGCATTTGTGGGAAAGCGCTTTTCTCCAAGGAGTCCCTGAACATCCCTAACAAAAGAAGGGCTAATGGGTCTATGAATTTATGGGCCCCGGTGCCTTCCCCGACTGCATCAGTTTCAGTGCCTGTTTGGTCTCATCCAGCACGGTAGCATTGTGGATAGCACAATTGCTTCACAGCTCCAGGGTTCCAGGTTTGATTTCGGCTTGGGTCACTGTCTGTGCGGAGTCTGCACATCCTCCCCGTGTGTGCGTGGGTTTCCTCCGGGTGCTCCGGTTTCCTCCAACAGTCCAAAGATGTGCAGGTTAGGTGGATTGGCCATGATAAATTGCCCTTAGTGTCCAAAATTGCCCTTAGTGTTAGGTGGGGTTACTGGGTTGTGGAGATAGGGTGGAGGTGTTGACCTTGGGTAGGGTGCTCTTTCCAAGAGCTGGTGCAGACTCGATGGGCCGAATGGCCTCCTTCTGCACTGTAAATTCTATGATAAAAAACTGCAGCAGAGCACCAATGTCCCTTTGTAACTCCACTTCCACCTTTGGAAACTCCAACTCACCCAGGAATTCCACCATATCTTTCCCAACCTGTGGAGGTTTAGATCGTAGTGATCAGATTAAACTGCTTTTGCAGCTTTCTCCTCTCCGCTAATAGTTCTTGAGATGGACTGTACTTACAATCTACCGTGTACTTACAATCTACCGATATAATATCGTCTACTATTTTTTCCAGCTCCCTCTTTGCATCCAGCTCTACATGGGCCATGAAAGATATAATTTCTCCTCTAATTGCAACCTTCAGTGCTTCCCATAGTGTCGAGGGAGAGACCTCCCCATTAGCATTGTTCAAAATATAATCCTGGATAGCCCTTGAGATCCTTGCACAGAACCCAATGCCCACTAGCAGACCCACATCCAGCCGCACCCCTTTTGATGCCCGTTATCTACCCCCAACTCAAGGTCCATCCGATATGGGGCATGGTCTGCAATGACCACGACTGAGTACTCTGATTTCTTCACTCCTGCCACTAGCGTGTGACAAAATAGTCAATCCTGGGAAAAACATTGTGTACCGAGGAGAAGAATAAGAGCTCTTTTTTTTCCCGGGTGTCTTAACCGCCACGTGTCTGTCCCTCCCCGTTTATTCCACAAAAGCAATTAACACAATGCCGAGGTCCCAGGTTCGATCCTGGCCCTGGCTCACTGTTCGTGTGGAGTTTGCACATTCTCCCCGTGTCTGCGTGGGTTTCACCCCCACAATCCCAAAAATGTGTAAGGTTGATGGATTGGCTATGCTAAATTGCCCCTTTATTGGGAAAAAATAATTGGATACGCTAAATTTATTTTTAAAAAGCAATTAACGCCTTTGCTATACATCCCCCGGGACAAGTTATTTTGGCCTAGAACGATCTCCCATGGGTCAAGCACACAATTCATGTCTCCTCCCATTGTAAGCTGATGGGTGCCTTGGTCCCGTATCCTTGCCAGCAACTGTTTCATTAAACTGTATCATCCCAATTCGGGGTGTACACTTTCACCAGCACCACCGGTATTCCTTCTAACACTCGTTAGTAAAATATATCTCCCCCCGCATCTGCTAATATGTTTTTTGGGGGGGAAATCTTTTTATTGGCATTTTCCACATTTATCAACAGTTATATACATTTTTTGCCGCGTTAGTTTATTGTATTATACAGAAAGGTTTATCCTGTCCTTCCATTAATTTACTTCATGTACATTCATTTTGCCGCCCTCTGGCTCAGCCTGTGGTCTCTCCCTGCCCCGCTCTCCCTATCCCCCTTCCCTCTCTTGTGTTCTTGTGTCCTCCCTTTTCTCCCCCCCCCCCCCCCCCCCCCCCCCCTTGACTTCGGCTGTGTTTGCCTTGCGATCGGGGAGGGGGGGCAACCCCACTCCGTTGTTCCCTTTTTGTGATTTACAGCCTTTCCTCTTTCTCCCCCCCCCCCCGGTTGCACGTTCCTTTGGTTTCCCCTCTGTCTTTGTTTTCCCCTCGTCCTTCCTCTTTTTTTCTTTCTATCTCTCCTATTTTCCTATCTTACTCTCCATTGCTGGCCTCGAACAGGTTTTGGAACAAACCGACGAATTGCCCCCATGCATCTAAGAAGCCTTCCTCCGATGGCATACTCCATCTTCTCCAGATGGAGAAATTCCGAGTGGTCAGCAAGCGAGTCTGCAGCTGTGGTGAGTGCTGCTGATAGCCAGCCGAGCAGGATTCTCCGGCGTGCGATTAGGGAAGCGAAAGCTAGGGCGCCGGCCCTCCTCCCCATGTGTAGCTCTGGTTGCTCCGATACCCCTAAGATTGCCACAATTGGGCATGGCTTCACCCTCACCCCCACAACCTTGGACATTGCCTCGGAGAAGACTGTCCAGAACCCAGCAAGTTTGGGACAAGCCCATATCATGTGTGTGGTTGGCCGGGCCCCTCTGGCACCGCTCACATTTATTCTCCACCTCCGGGAAGAACCTGCTCATTCGGGTTCTGGTCAGGTGTGCTCTGTGCACCACTTTGAGCTGCATTAGGCTGAGCCCTGATCAGTGCTTTGCTCTAGAGACCCCACCCTCCCTCTGTCCTCAGCTCGTCCTCCCATTTTTGTCTGGTCTCGTCCAGTAGTATTCAGGCTCTGTCCAGCAACTGTCGGTATATTTTCCCACATAGCCCCCCCTTCTTTGCTGCTTGTGCCTATCAGGTCCTCTAATAATGTGGTTTCTGGTGCCCCGGGGTACCCTACTGTCTCTTTGCGGAGGAAGTGTTTTATTTGCAGGTGCCTCATTTCCTGTCCTTTCGGTAGTCTCCACTTCTTCGTCTGTTCGTCCAGTGTCGTCAGTCTGTTCCCTAAGTAAAAGTTCCTGACCATCAGTGCGCCCCTGTCTCATCGCCATCTTTTGAAGGTGGTGTCTAGCATGGCTGGGGGGAATTTGTGATTGCAATAGATGGGGGCCTTGGGGTACATCTTAGTTTGCCTGAAGTGCTGTCAGTTGGGCCCACATTTTCAGCTTGGCCGCTACCACTGGGCTTGTGTAATTTGTTGAGGGGGATGGGATTACTGCTGTAGCCAGGGCCCGGAGGGTCATTCCTTTACAGGAGGTCTCCATCCGTGCCCATTCTGAGTCCATGAGACCATAGGTCATAGGAACAGAATTAGGCCACTCGGCCCATCGAATCTGCTCCACCATTCAATCATGGCTGATATTTTTTTCATCCCAATTCTCTTGCCCTATCCCCATAACCCCTGATCCCCTTATTAATCAAGAACCTATCTATCTCTGTCTCAGTGATTTGGCCACCACAGCCTTCTGCAGCAAAGTGTTCCACAGATTCACCACCCTCTGGCTGAAGAAATTCCTCCTTATCTCTGTTTTAAAGGATCGTCCCTTTAGTCTGAGCTGGCGTCCTCTGGTTCTAGTTTTTCCTACAAGTGGATACAGGCTTCGCAGTATCCTGTAAGTTTCAATAATACCCCCTCATCCTTCTAAACTCCAACGAGTACAGACCCAGAGTCCGCAACTGTTCCTCATACGACAAGCTGTTCATTCCAGGGATCATTCTTTTGGACCTCCTCTGGACCCTTTCCAAGGCAAGCACATCCTTCCTTCGATACGGGGTCCAAAACTGCTCACAATACTCCAAATGAGGTCTGACCAGAGCCTTATACAGACTCAGAAGTAAATCCCTAGCTTTGTATTCTAGCCCCCTTGACATGAATGCTAACATTGCATTTGCCTTCTTAACTGTCAACTGAACCTGCCCGTTAACCTTAAGAGAATCATGAACAAGGACTCCCAAGTCCCTTTGTGCTTCTGATTTCCTAAGCATTTCCCCATTTAGAAAATAGTCTATGCCTAAATTCCTCCTTCCAAAGTGCATGACCTCACACTTTTCCACATTGTATTTCATTTGTCACTTTATTGTCCACTCTCCTAGCTTGTCCAAATCTTTCTGCAGCCCCCTTGCTTCCTCAATACTACCTGTCCCTCTACAGTTCTTTGTATCACCTGCAAACTTAGCAACAGTGCCTTGATTTCCTTCTTCCAGATCATTAATGTGATTTGTGAAAAGTTGTGATCCCAGCACAGACCCCTCAGTCACACCAATAGTCACCGGCTGCCATCCTAAAAAAGACCCTTTTATCCCCACTCTCTGCCTTCTGCCAGTCAGCCAATCCCCTATCCATGCCAGGATCTTACCCATAACACCATGGGCTCTTTATTTGACAATCTCCTGTGCGGCACCTTGTCAAAGGCCGTCTGGAAATCTAAATACATCACGTCGACTGGAGTCGGGTTCTTGTACCCATCCCCTCACTCTTCACCGTTGCTGCCCAGTGGTAGTATTGTAGGTTCGGTAAGGCCAAGCCACCTTTGATTTTCATTCTTTGCAGTGTCGGTTTTGGAATTCTCGGGTTCTTACCCCCCCCCCACACACACACACACAAACGCCATGATTAGATCATCTACATTTCGTAAAAAGGCCTGGGGGATGAATATCGGTATGGATCTGTACAGGAAGAGGAACCTTGGCAGTACATTCATCTTGATCGTCTGCACTCTCCTCTCTGTAGGTCCATTTTTACCTGTCGAGTTCCACTTGTGGATCTGGCTATCTGGATCCCCAGGTAACGGAATCTGTTCTGGGCCATTTTACACCAGAGCCCCTCCACACTGCCCCTCCCCCAATTGGGTTCACTGGGAATGCCTCACTTTTGCCCAGGTTAAGTTTGTAGCCTGAAAAGGCTCCAAACTCTTTCAGGATCTGCAGGATTGCCTTCACTCCCTCCTGTGGCTTTGAGACATAAAGGAGCAGATCATCTGCATAGAATGAAACTCTATGCTCTTTGGCTCCTTCCAGCTTTTCGCGTCCTGCAGGGCTATCGCCAGGGTTCCGATCGCTAGCGCGGACAAGAGTGGGGACAATGGACAGCCCTGCCTTGTTCCTCTGTGTCGCTGGAAGTATTTCGAGCTGGTGGTGTAAATTTGAATGCTCGCCTTGGGAGCGTTGTACAAGAGTCTCACCCATGCGGTGAATCCCCTTCATAGCCCAAACCGTTCCAGTACCTCGACAAAGCCCTTTTGGTCCTCCAGTATGCTGCCTTCCAGCCTTTGGCCAGGACCTTTGTGAGTATTTTCGCATCGACATTTAGCAGCGAAATGGGTTTGTGTGATCCGCATTCCGTCGGGTCTTTATCCTTTTTGGGTATAAGTGAGATTGTGGCCTGCGCTAGCGTAGGTGGCAGAGTTCCCCTTGCTAGCGAGTCCGCGAACATGCCCCTTAGGTGTGGGGCCAGGACTGGTGCAAATTTTTATAGAAGTCCGCCGGGAACCCGTCGGGTCTCGGTGCCTTCTCCTGCATGGAGCTGATGCTCTCCATGATTTGTCCCAGATCTATTGGTGCTTCCAGCTCCCCTTGTCTGTCTTCCCCCACAACTGGTAGTCTGTCGAGGAATTGTTTCATCCCCGTGCCCCCGTCGGGGGGGCTCGGAGGTGTACAGTCCCCAGTAAAAGGTTTCAAATGCCTGATTGACCTCTTTTGCTTCTGTTACCAGTCTGCTTCTGCTATTCTTTACCTGGGCTATTTCCCTCGTGGCTGCCTGCTTTGTCAACTGGTGAGACAATAGGCTGCCAGCCTTGTCTCCATGTTCGTAGAATATCCCCCGTCTCTGGCGGAGTTGGTACACTGCTTTCCTAGTGGATAGAAGGTTAAAGACAAAGACCATTTGCCGCTTTTTCCTCTCCGCCTGCAGCTCTACGATCGGGGCCTCGGAGTACTTCCAGAATGGAGTGCACGAGCTGTTGCCGGGTCACCCTCTCTTCCCTATCTCTGCTTGCCTTGTAGGTTATGATTTCTCCTCTATTCACGACCTTCAGTGCCTCCCAAAACGTTGAGGGTGAGACCTCCCCATTTTGGTTGTTATTAACGTAATCGTCCGACTTCCGGTTGCGGCGATGACTAGCTAAGCCGCACGTTTCGGCGGCTCCAGCTCCAACGGACCTTCGGGATCTTTTAACAGCCCCAACGGGAAATTTTCGCGCGACGAAACCCGGTGTGGGGTGAGTGAATAGGGAGTCCCCCCCCAACGAAAGAGGAAAATATCGGCGGCGGCGGCTGCAGCGCGAGGAATCCTCGACGAGAGGGACAGAAAGGGAGAAGACAAGATGGCGGCGGAGAATGGGGCATGGGGGCCCGAGCAAGATGAATTCTTGAGACGGTGTGTGGAGCTACGAAAGAGGGAGGTGCTGACCCCGATGCTACAGGCAATTGAGGGGCTCAAGGAGGCACAAAGGACCCAGGAGACAGAGCTCCGCGTGGTGGAGTAGAAGGTGACGGATAATGAGGACGAGATCCTGGGCCTGGCGGTCAAAACACAGACGCACGAGGCGCTCCACAAAAAGTGCATTGAAAGGATTGAGGCCCTAGAAAACAGAGCACGAAGGAAGAACCTTCGGATACTGGGTCTCCCTGAGGGAGTGGAAGAAGCGGATTGCGGGGCTTATGTAAGCACGATGCTAAGCTCGTTGATGGGAGCTGAGGCCCCTGCGGGCCCCTTAGAGGTGGAGGGGGCACATCGGATCCCGGCGAGAAGACCAAAAGCGGGAGAACCACCTAGGGCGACAATCGTGCGATTTTACCGCCTTAAAGATAGAGAAGAGGTCCTGAGATGGGCTAAAAAAGTACGGAGTAGCAGATGGGAGAATGCAGTGGTACGGGTGTACCAGGATTGGAGTGCGGAGGTGGCGAGAAGGAGGGCGAGTTTTAACCGAGCCAAGGAGGTGTTACACAAAAAGAAGGTGAAGTTCGGGATGCTGCAGCCGGCACGACTATGGGTCACGTACCAGGAGAGACATCACTATTTCGAAACGGCGGAAGAAGCATGGACCTTTATTAAAGAGGAGAAATTGGATCGGAACTGAGGGACTGATACTGTAGGGAATGTTATTGTCGATGTAAATAGAGAAGTTAATTGGGAAGGGGGGAGACACTAAGAAATGTGGGCGCCGGTGAGGGGGGAAAGAAGGGACATAGGCGGAGAATGAGGAATGGGAGTGGGAGGGGAAAGGGAGCTGCACCACAAGAGGCGGGTCAGATAAAGGGATGTTCCCGCGCCAGAAAGATAATGGCGGGAAGACAGGCGCAAGGCAGATGGGAGTTCCCCACACGGGGGGGGGGGTCAAGGAGGGAGCAGGAGTAGCCGGGGTCAGTTGAAGTCAGCTGACTTGCGGAAGTAATATGGGAGGAGCAATCACGCTAGAAGGGGATCTAGCGGGGGGGGGATAACTGGGTTGCTGCTGCGGAAATCGAAGAGGAAATGGCTAAAGAGTGGGTGGACGGGGATGGAATGCGACGCCTGGGGAGCGAGTGGGAGCGCGGAGGCGGGATACGGGACTGGCCTAGAGAAGGTGATGGCTAGTCGACACGGGAAGGGGGCAGGTAGCCCCCTAGTGAGGCTGATCACGTGGAACGTGAGAGGCCTAAATGGACCGATAAAAAGGGCCCGAGCGCTCGCGCATTTGAAAGGACTAAGGGCAGACGTGGCTATGCTCCAGGAGACGCACCTGAAGGTGGCGGACCAAGTTAGGTTAAGGAAAGGATGGGCGGGACAGGTGTTCCACTCAGGACTAGATGCGAAGAATAGAGGGGTGGCCATATTGGTGGGGAAACGGGTAGCATTTGAAGCAAGGAGCACTGTAGCAGATAGCGGAGGTAGATATGTAATGGTGAGTGGCAGGCTGGAGGGAATGGAGGTCGTGCTGGTTAATGTATATGCCCCGAATTGGGACAATGCGGGATTTATGAGACGGATGTTGGGTCGTATACCGGACCTGGAGGTAGGAAACTTGATATTGGGAGGGGACTTCAACACCGTGCTGGACCCAGGGTTAGATAGATCCAGATCGAAGACCGGAAGAAGGCCGGCAGCGGCCAAGGTGCTCAAGGGGTTTATGGACCAAATGGGGGGAGTGGATCCATGGCGATTTCTTAGGCAGAGGGCCAGGGAGTTCTCCTTCTTCTCCCATGTCCATAAAGTGTACTCCCGGATAGATTTTTTTGTTCTGGGAAGGTTGTTGATCTCAAGGGTGGAAGAAGCTGAGTATTCAGCCATTGCGGTTTCGGACCATGTCCCACACTGGGTGGACCTGGAACTTGGAGAGGAAAGGGAGCAGCGAGCACTCTGGCGATTGGATGTGGGATTGATGGCAGATGAGGGAGTGTGTGGAAGAGTGCGGGGATGTATTGAGAGGTACCTGGAGGCCAATGACGATGGGGAGGTCCGAGTGGGAGTGGTATGGGTAGCACTAAAAGCGGTGGTCAGAGGAGAGCTGATCTCCATTAGGGCCCACAAAGGGAAAACAGAGGCCAAGGAAAGGGAAAGATTACTGGGGGAGATTTTAAGGGTGGACAGGGAATTTGCAGAGACCCCGGAGGAGGGACTGTACAGGGAGAGAAGACGACTCCAGACGGAGTTCGACCTTTTGACTACCAGAAGGGCGGAGGTGCTGTGGAGGAAGGCACAGGGGAGGAGGTATGAATATGGGGAAAAGGCTAGTCGCCTGCTGGCCCATCAGCTGCGAAAGAGGACAGCGGCGAGGGAGATAGGGGGAATTAGAGACGAAAAGGGAGCTACGGTGCGGAGAGCAGGGAAGATAAACGAGGTGTTCAAGACCTTTTATGAAGGACTGTATAGGTCCCAACCCCCGGAGGGAGAGGAGGGGATGCGGCAGCTCCTGGATCAATTGAGGTTCCCGAGGGTGGAGGAGCAGGAGGTGGAAGGCCTGGGGGCACCGATTGGGGTGGACGAGGTTATTAAGGGGCTGGGGAATATGCAGGCAGGGAAGGCTCCGGGACCAGACGGGTTCCCGGTGGAATTTTATAGAAAGTACGTGGACTTGTTGGCCCCGCTGTTGGTGAGGACGTTTAATGAGGCCAGGGAAGGAGGGACTTTACCCCCGACAATGTCGGAGGCGACGATATCGCTAATTCTGAAGCGGGATAAAGATCCGTTGCAGTGCGGGTCCTATAGACCTATTTCATTATTGAATGTGGACGCTAAATTGCTGGCAAAGGTACTGGCATCGAGGATGGAGGACTGTGTCCCGGGGGTGGTGCACGAAGACCAGACAGGGTTCGTAAAGGGGAGACAACTGAATGTCAACGTGCGACGACTATTAGGGGTGATAATGATGCCCCCAGTAGAGGGGGAGGCAGAGATAGTGGTGGCAATGGATGCAGAGAAGGCATTTGATAGGGTGGAGTGGGAGTACTTATGGGAGGTGCTAAGGAGGTTTGGGTTCGGGTTTATTAGCTGGGTCAAACTCATTTATGGGGCCCCAACGGCAAGTGTGGTCACGGGTTGGCAAAGATCGGAGTATTTCCGACTATATAGGGGAACAAGACAGGGATGCCCGCTATCTCCATTGTTGTTCGCGTTGGCAATTGAACCTCTGGCCATGGCGTTGAGAGACTCCAGGAAATGGAGAGGGGTGATTAGAGGGGGAGAAGAACACCGAGTGTCGCTATACGCAGATGACCTACTGTTGTATGTGACGGACCCAGTGGGGGGGATGACAGAGGTCATGCAGATATTGAGGGAGTTCGGAGATTTCTCGGGATATAGGCTTAACATGGGGAAGAGTGAACTATTCGTGATACACCCTGGGGACCAGAGTAGAGAGATAGAAGGCCTGCCTCTAAGGAAAGTGGAAAGAAACTTCCGACACCTGGGGATTCAGATCGCTAGGAGCTGGGGAACCTTACACAGACTTACTCTGACACGATTGGTAGAACAAATGGAGGAGGACTTCAAGAGGTGGGACATGCAGCCTCTGTCGTTGGCGGGCAGAGTGCAGGCAATTAAGATGATGGTCCTCCCGAGGTTCTTATTTGTATTTCAATGTCTCCCTAAACTAATCACTAAGACCTTTTTTAAAATAATAGACAGGACCATCACGAGCTTCGTGTGGACAGGGAAAGTCCCGAGGGTAAGAAGGGGGTTCCTACAACGTAGCAGAGACAGAGGAGGATTGGCGCTACCGAATTTGGGCGACTACTATTGGGCCGCCAATGTGGCGATGATTCGTAAATGGATGATGGAGGGAGAGGGAGCGGCGTGGAAAAGACTGGAGAGAAAGTCCTGTAAAGGGACGAGCCTAGAGGCACTGGTGACGGCGCCGCTACCTCTCTCACCAAAAAAGTTTACTACAAATCCAGTGGTGGCGGCAACATTGAATATTTGGGGACAATGGAAGAGACAGAGAGGTGCGCGGGGAGCCCTAGTGGGGTCCCCAATCAGGAACAACCACAGGTTTGCCCCAGGAAGGATGGATGGAGGATTTCAGAGCTGGCACCAGTTGGGAATTAGGAGGGTGGGAGATTTATTTATAGATGGGACGTTTGCGAGCTTGGGAGCATTGGAGGAAAAGAATAAGTTGCCCCGGGGAAACTTCCTTAGATATATGCAGGTGAGGGCGTTCACAAGACAACAGGTGAGGGAATTTCCGCTGCTCCCGGCACAGGGAATCCAGAACAGAGTGCTTTCGGGGGTGTGGGTCGGGGAGGGCAAGGTGTCAGAGATATACCGAGAGATGAGGGAAGAGGGGGAGGAGCTGGTGGGCGAACTAAAAGGAAAGTGGGAAGAAGAACTCTGGGAGGAGATAGAGGAGGGTATGTGGGCTGATGCCCTAAGCAGGGTAAATTCCTCTTCCTCATGCGCCAGGCTTAGCCTGATTCAATTTAAGGTGCTACATAGAGCACACATAACGGGAGAAAGAATGAGCAGGTTCTTTGGAGTGGAGGACAAGTGTGGGAGGTGCGGCGGAAGCCCAGCAAACAACGCACATATGTTTTGGTCGTGCCCGGCACTGGAGGGGTATTGGAAGGGAGTGACGGGAGTGATCTCGAAGGTGGTGAAGGTCCGGGTCAAACCAGGCTGGGGGCTAGCTTTATTTGGAGTTGCGGATGAGCCGGGAGTGCAGGAGGCGAAAGAGGCCGACGTTGTGGCCTTTGCGTCCCTAGTAGCCCGGCGTAGGATTTTACTCATGTGGAAGGAAGCGAAACCCCCCGGACTGGAGGCCTGGATAAACGATATGGCGGGGTTCATAAAATTGGAGCAGATGAAGTTTGCGCTGAGAGGATCGGCTCAAGGGTTCACCAGGCGGTGGCAGCCATTCCTCGACTACCTAGGGGAACGTTAGAGGGAAGACAGATGACCAGCAGCAACCCGGGGGGGGGGGGGGTGGAAAGTTTTAGTTTATGTTAAAAGATTAGTTTACCATGTTGATTAGCCATTTGTTTACTGTTAAATTTTCTTTTCTGTTATGTTTGATTTGTAAGGGGAAAAAATTGTGATCGAAAAATTTTCAATAAAATATATTTATAAAAAAATTAACGTAATCGTCCATGGCCCGCAATGTTTTTTGGCAGAAGGCCTTGTCGGCCAGGAGGTCTGTGTCCAGCCTCCATGTGGGGTGCTGGCACGTCCCGTCTCCAACCTCACGTTCACGTAATGTGGAGTGTGGTGGGAGATAACGATCGCGGAGTATTCCGCTCCTGTGATCCCTGGAAGCACTGATTTCCCTACTGCAAAGAAGTCGATACGAGTGTATACCTTGTGCGCTTGTGAGAAGTATGAAAACTCTTTTTCTCCTGTAGGAACCTCCAGGGGTCCACCGCCCCCATTTGCTCCATAAATGCTCTTAGTTCCCTAGCCATGCCAGTCTTTCTCCCTGTTCTGGGGTTTGATCGGTCGGTCAGTGGGTCCTGCATGCAGTTAAAGTCGCCCCCCCATAATCAGTCGGTGTGTGTCAATGTTGGGAATTTCTGCCATGGTCTTTTTTATAAATTCTGTTTCGTCCCAGTTGGGAGAGTACACATTTACCAGTACCACCGGTGCCCCTTTCAGGACACCGCTGACCATGACGTACTGCCCCCTGGGTCCGTAACTGTCTTAGTTTCTGTAAACCTCGTCCTCTTGTTAATCAGTATTACTACTCCCCTAGCTCTCGTCCTGTAACATGAATGGTATGTCTGTACCACCCAGCCCTTCCTTACCAGCAGTGGTCCTTCTCCCTCGGGTGCGTCTCTTGCAGGTAAATTATGTCAGCCTTTATGCTTCTTAGGTGCGTGAAGACTCTGGATCTTTTTACTGGGCCTTTAAGGCTGCAGACGGTTTGGGAAGGAAGAGGAGACCTAATTTACCACTGCCACAGTAACATAGGATGTTACTTGTGATTTTGAGGAGATCCATTTAGGTGCAGTGGCAGGGATAGAGACCTAATTGAAAAGGGAGTGCCATGAAAGGATAAGGATTTGGGGGATCACACCATGTTCAAGGACTTTGGAGAGGAAAGGGAGGTTGAAGCACGGTGGTCACTTGTAAGGGTGGGGGGGTTAAAGGGTTTTTTGAGGAGAGGGGTAATGACAGCAGATTTAAAAGAATGACAACACCTGAATAGAGAGAACTGTTAAAATGTCAGCTAACATGGGGACCTGGAAAGAATTTGAGCGGGCATCAATTTAGTGAGAATAGTGCCGAGTATGTAGGAGGCTGGGCTTCATGGCCAAGGTGAGTTTGGGGAGGGCATGATGGGCAATAGGAGGTCAGACATGACCTCCCCTTAACAAAACCATGACTGTTGTTGATTATCCCTGCTTCTCCAGGGATTCTGTCTCACAGATTTGCTTCCAATAGTTTCCCCACCACTAAGGTTAGACTGACTGACTTGTAGTTTCCTGGTTTATGCTTCCTCCCTTCTTGAATAATGGTACCACAGTGGCTATCCAGTCCTCTGGCACCTCTCCTGTGGCCAGAGAGGAAATGAAAATTATTGCCAGCACCCCTGCTATTTCCTCCCTTGCCTCACTCATCTAACCCTAGAGATGTATCCACTTTTAAGCCTGCCAGACCACTCAGAACCTCCTCCCTGTCTATGTTAATTTCTTTAATTTTATCACAGTCCCATGCCCTGTTTTCTCTACTCACACTGTTCCTCTCACTAGTGAACACTGACACAATGTATTCATTTAGAACCCTACCTCCGCTCTCCAGCTCCACACACACATTACTACTGTGGTCCTTAATGGGCCCTACTCTTTCCCTATTTATCCTTTACTCTGAATGTACATATAAAACAACTTTGGATTTTCCTTTATTTTACCTGCCACTATCCTTTCATGTCCCCTTTTTGCTCTCTCAATTTCCTTTTTAAATTACCTCTTGCACATTCTATACTCCTCGAGGGCTTCTGCTATTTTGAGCCCTCTATCTGCCAAAAGCCTCCTTTTGTCGCTTTATCCAATGCTGTACATCCTTCGATATCCAGGGTTCACTGGATTTGTTAGTCACTCCCTTTTTCTCTATTGGGACATGTTGACCTTGAACTATTTCCTTCTGTCACAGATTTACCTAAAATTGTCTGCTCCCAGTCCACTGGCCAAATCATATCTGATCATCTTAAAATCAGTCATCCCCCAGTTTATAACTTCGATATCAGGCCCATCCTTGTCCATAATAATCTCCAATCTAACAAAGTTACAATTGCTGTCTGCAAAATACTACACCACTGATGCTTCGATCACCTGCTCGGCTTCGTTACCTAAAATTAAGTCCAGGACCACCCCCTCTATTGTAGAATCTTTGATGCACTGGACTAAAAATATCTCCTGGGTATATTTTAAGAGTTCCGCACCCTCTAAATCTTTCACACTATGACTACCCCAGTTAATGTTGGGAAGTTGAAATCTAGCAATGTGATTGTTCCTTTTTGGTGTTTAAGTTCTACCCATATGGCTTTATTTGAAGAGCCTTTGAAGATGTTGGGCGCAGTTTTATGGCCTCTTTGCGCTCTCGCTCAAGTGAGGCTGGTGAATACCTGGAGGGGCCAAAAACGGGATCCGCGCCAAATGCCAAACAGTTTGCGATGCAATCGGCCCGCTCCACTAACCAAAATCGAGATTTTGCTGTCGCGTGACGAGAAATCAATTATCACCACTTAAACTCCATTTCCATACAATTAACGAGAGCCACCCCTTATCCAACGGCCTCCCATCATTCAGTAGCCTCCCCAGAAAGTGCTCACGCGCCGGCGCCAAGTCGTACGCCTTTTTAAAAATGTGAATCTGGCGGAAGGGCATCTGTGGAGAGCTGAGGAGGTGAGCAACCACCTTTGCCATGCAAAGAGCCCTGAGGTGCTGGGCTTTTGCTGCCCCTGTGCTCGGCGGGGGTGGGGGGCCCTCATCTGAGGGTCGGTGACCCGCCGCAGGGGTGGGCTGCCATGGGAGGGTGGAGGGGGGGGCAAATGCTCGGGGCACCACAATGCCAACCCCTCGATCGTGTGCATCCATTACGGGGGCAACCCTTGTCCCTGCCCGTCTGCCCTGATGACCACCCATAACCCCCACCGACTGCTGAGGCCTCTGGCCGTGCAGCTGAAGGCTATAGCCTCTAGGGAATTGACGTTTTCGGTGGAGTCCAGCGTTTCCTCACCTCTGCGGCATCTGCCATACTCCACTTGGGTGTCTGCCCTGTCCTCAATGGGGGGGTGAAGTGAGGGTTGTGAGGGGGTAGAAGGGGAGGGGTGGAGGGAGAGTTTGGGGTCGCCTGGGGCGGGGGGGGGGGGGTGGATTCTCCCTGGGGAGGGAGGGGGGGGAAACGTTGGTGTCTACTCACTCGTGCTGCCCAGTGTAGGTTGTTGACCTGGCACTGGAGGCCAGTCTTACTGCCTTGTGGCCCCCAGGGGAACAGGACATCCCTCCATCGCGTCCAGGAGCCTCCTCAGGTCAGCATCCCCGAATCTTGGGACTGATCTCCTCGGCACCATTGTTGTGAGCTGGCTGGGGTTGGCTGAGCAATTTCAGTTTATGGTGCTGCTCGACCTTGTTAGTGGGGGGCTAACGAGCGTGGTCTCGGAGAATCAGCTGGCGAACCGGCATTTGGGCTAGAAGCTCGTGAGGCCTCACTAAGTGGACCAAATAGCGTTGAATAGTGTTTTCGGCCTTTCTGGGCCGAGTGTCAGGAAGCCTGCGGCAATTCACGCTCGCTACCACACTTAGAAATCTTTCCGGAGAATCGCGCCCATTGTCTTCCTGCTGTAATTGATTCCCCGATCTATGTGGGACTATTGTGGGACTATTGTGACTATATGTGGGATCTATTGTGACACTCCCTCCCCTTCTCCCCCCCCCCCCCCCCCTGAAGATCCTATATCCTGGAATATTGAGCTGTCAAACCTGCCTCCTTTTAACTATGTCTCTGACAGCAATGGTATATTTATTTATTTTTTCTTTGTTGTTTTTTTTGTTGAAATTGTAGTTGTTGAAGTTAACCGAAGGTTTAAAACATGGCAGGAGATCTCAGACCCGTGTCATGCTCCTCGTGTGCGATGTGGGAGCTCAGGAACACGTCCACTGTCCCTGGCTCCTTCACGTGCAAGAAGTGTGTCCAGTTGCAGCTCCTGTTAGACCGCTTGACGGCTCTGGAGCTGCGGATGGACTCACTTTGGAGCATCCGTGATGCTGAGGACATCATGGATAGCACGTTTAGCGAGTTGGTCACACTGCAGGTGAAAGTGTTTGCTAGAGCTGTTGGGGAGAGTTTAAACTAATGTGGCAGGGGGATGGGAACCGATGCAGGAAGTTGGAAGGTAGTAAAACAGGGACAGAAATAAAAGGCAGCAAGGGGGAAAGTGTAAGGCAGAGAAGCCATAGTCAAAAATCAAAAAGGGCGACAGTACAAGGTACAGTGACTGAGGGGAGCTCAGTGAATAGGACCAGGAATACTAAAAGAAATAAAACGGGAAGTGAAAACATTAATGGTCAGCGAAGCGGCAGGTTGCTACATGAAGATATGGGTTCAACGACAAGGAAAATTAGGAGAAAGGTTAAGAGGAAATATAACTTAGGAGAGGTTACTGATCGAGGTGTTAAGATTCAGAACAGAGGTAAAAAAGCCAACATAAGTGTACTTTACCTGAATGCTCGTAGTATTCGGAATAAGGTAAATGAGTTGATGGCGCAAATCATCGTGAATGACTATGATTTAGTGGCCATTACTGAAACATGGTTAAAGGATGGTCACGACTGGGAGTTAAATATCCGAGGGTATCAAACTTTTCGGAAGGACAGAGTGGATGGTAAGGGAGGTGGTGTAGCTCTGTTATTTAAGGATGACATCCAGGCAACAAAAAGGGATGACATCGGTGCTATGGAGGATAAGGTTGAATCCATCTGGGTGGAAATCAGGAATAGTAAAGCGAAAAAGTCACTGATAGGAGTAATCTATCGGCCATCAAATAGTAACATTATGGTGGGGCAGGCAATAAACAAAGAAATAACATGCATGTAGAAATGGTACAGCAGTTATCATGGGGGATTTTAATCTACATGTCGATTGGTTTAACCAGGTCGGTCAAGGCAGCCTTGAGGAGGAGTTTATAGCATGTATCCGCGATAGTTTCCTAGAACAGGATGTAATGGAACCTACAAGGGAACAAGCGGTCCTGGATCTGGTCCTGTGTAATGAGACAGGATTGATTCAGGATCTCATAGTTAGGGATCCTCTCGGAAGGAGCGATCACAATATGGTGTAATTTAAAATACACTTGGAGGGTGAGAAGGTAAAATCAAGCACTCGTGTTTTGTGCTTAAACAAAGGAGATTACAATGGGATGAGAGAAGAACTAGCTAAGGTAGACTGGGAGAAAAGGCTTTATGGTGGAACAGTGGAGAACCTTCCAAGTGATTTTTCACAGTGCTCAGCAAAGATTTATACCAACAAAAAGGAAGGACGGTTTAGGGCAAATCGACCGTGGATATCTAAGGAAATAAGGGAGAGTATCAAATTGAAGGAAAAAACATACAAAGTAGCAAAGATCAGTGGGAGACTAGAGGACTGGGAAATCTTTAGGGGGCAACAGAAAGCTACTAAAAAAGCTATAAAGAAGAGTAAGATAGATTATGAGAGTAAACTTGCTCAGAATATAAAAACAGATAGTAAAAGTTTCTACAAATACATAAAACAAAAAAGAGTGGCTAAGGTAAATATTGGTCCTTTAGAGGATGAGAGGGGAGATTTAATAATGGGAGATGAGGAAATGGCTGAGGAACTGAACAGGTTTTTTGGGTCGGTCTTCACAGTGGAAGACACAAATAACATGCCAGTGACTGATGGAAATGAGGCTATGACAAGTGAGGACCTTGAGAGGATTGTTATCACCAAGAAGGTAGTGATGGGCAAGCTAATGGGGCTAAAGGTAGACAAGTCTCCTGGACCTGATGGAATGCATCCCAGAGTGCTAAAAGAGATGGCTAGGGAAATTGCAAATGCACTAGTGATAATTTACCAAAATTCACTAGACTCTGGGGTGGCCCCGGCGGATTGGAAATTAGCAAACGTGACACCACTGTTTAAAAAAGGAGGTAGGCAGAAAGCAGGTAATTATAGGCCAGTGAGCTTAACTTCGGTAGTAGGGAAGATACTGGAATCTATCATGAAGGAAGAAATAGCGAGGCATCTGGATGGAAATTGTCCCATTGGGCAGACGCAGCATGGGTTCATAAAGGTCAGGTCATGCCTAACTAATTGAGTGGAATTTTTTGAGGACATTAACAGTGCGGTAGATAACGGGGAGCCAATGGATGTGGTATATCTGGATTTCCAGAAAGCCTTTGACAAGGTGCCACACAAAAGGTTGCTGCATAAGATAAAGATGCATGGCATTAAGGGGAAAGTAGTAGCATGGATAGAGGATTGGTTAATTAATAGAAAGCAAAGAGTGGGGATTAATGTGTGTTTCTCTGGTTGGCAATCAGTAGCTAGTGGTGTCCCCTGGGGATCAGTGTTGGGCCCACAACTGTTCACAATTTACATAGATGATTTGGAGTTGGGGACCAAGGGCAATGTGTCCAAGTTTGCAGACGACACTAAGATAAGTGGTAAAGCAAAAAGTGCAGAGGATACTGGAAGTCTGCAGAGGGATTTGGATAGGCTAAGTGAATGGGCTAGGGTCTGGCAGATGGAATACAATGTTGACAAATGTGTGGTTATCCATTTTGGTAGGAATAACAGCAAAAGGGACTATTATTTAAATGATAAAATATTAAAACATGCTGCTGTGCAGAGAGACCTGGGCGTGCTAGTGCACGAGTCGCAAAAAGTTGGTTTACAGGTGCAACAGGTGATTAAGAAGGCAAATGGAATTTTGTCCTTCATTGCTAGAGGGATGGAGTTTAAGACTAGGGAGGTTCTGCTGCAATTGTATAAGGTGTTAGTGAGGCCACACCTGGAGTATTGTGTTCAGTTTTGGTCTCCTTACTTGAGAAAGGACGTACTGGCACTGGAGGATGTGCAGAGGAGATTCACTAGGTTAATCCCAGAGCTGAAGGGGTTGGATTACGAGGAGAGGTTGAGTAGACTGGGACTATACCCGTTGGAATTTAGAAGGATGAGGGGGGATCTTATAGAAACATATAAGATTATGAAGGGAATAGACAGGATAGATGCGGCCAGGTTGTTTCCACTGGCGGGTGAAAGCAGAACTAGGGGGCATGGCCTCAAAATAAGGGGAAGTAGATTTAGGACTGAGTTTAGGAGGAACTTCTTCACCCAAAGGGTTGTGAATCTATGGAATTCCTTGCCCAGTGAAGCAGTAGAGGCTCCTTCATTAAATGTTTTTAAGATAAAGATAGATAGTTTTTTGAAGAATAAAGGGATTAAGGGTTATGGTGTTCGGGCCGGAAAGTGGAGCTGAGTCCACAATAGATCAGCCATGATCTCATTGAATGGCGGAGCAGGCTCGAGGGGCCAGATGGCCTACTCCTGCTCCTAGTTCTTATGTTCTTATATCCCCATGTTTTTATTTGTGCCCTCTGCTCATCTGCCTTGTTAGTCAGGTTCTTTGCTTTAAAATAAATACCATCCAATCTTGCCCAACTCCCTTATGACTTAACTGGCCTCTAACTTTGCCTTCCTGACTCGCTTGCTGTCTCTTCTAATTTTGGATTTTGGCGATGCATGTCCCCTTACTGCACCTTCTCTCAGGACCCCACCCCCCTGCCAAGTTAGTTTAACCCCTGCCCAACAGCACTGGCAAACCTCCCTGCAAGGACGGCGACCCCTTTCGGTTCAGGTGTAACCCGTCTGCCTTGTACATGTCACACCGTCTCCAAAAACGGTCTTAATGTCCCAGAAATCTAAAGCCCTCTTCTGCACCATCTCTCCAGCCATGCATTTATCTGGGCGAAGCACCTATTTCTATACTCACTAGCACGTGGCACTGGAAGTAACCAGAGATTACTACCTTCTGGGTCCTATTTTTAATCTACTTCCTAGCTCCCTAAATTCTGCTTGCAGGACCTCATTCCTTTTTCTACCTGTATTATTGCCATCAATATGTACCACAATATCGTTCTGTTTGTTCTCCCCCTTAAGAATGCACTGCAGGCATTCAGTGACATTCCTTACCCGAGCACCAGGGAGGCAACATACCAGCCTGGAGTCTCTTTTGCGTCTGCAGAAACGCCTGTCTGTTCCCTTTACAATTGAATTCCCTACCACTATAGCTGTACCGTTCTTCCTCCTTCCCTCTTTTTAAAAAAAAAAAAATATATTTTATTGAAATTTTTTTCTAAACAACATTTTTCCCTCTTACAAAACAAACGCATCGATAACAAAATTGAAATTTTTTAACAATACACAAGTGACAAAACCCCATTATCTATTGACCTATATTAAACTAAACCCCCCTTCCCCCTGGGTTGCTGCTGCTGGTCATCTGTCTTCCCTCTAAAGTTCCCTTAGGTAGTCGAGAAATGGCTGCCACCGCCTGGTGAACCCTTGAGCCGATCCTCTCAGGGCAAACTTTATCTGCTCCAGTTTAATAAACCCCGCTATATCGTTTACCCAGGCCTCCAGTCCGGGGGGTTTCGCCTCCTTCCACATAATCCTGCACCGGGCTACTAGGGACGCAAAGGCCACGACATCGGCCTCTTTCGCCTCCTGCACTCCCGGCTCTTCCGCAACTCCAAATAGAGCTAACCCCCAGCTTGGTTTGACCCGGGCATTCACCACCTGCGAGATCACTCCCGTCACTCCCTTCCAATATCCTTCCAGTGCCGGGCACGCCCAAAACATATGTGCGTGGTTTGCCGGGCTCCCGCCACACCTCCCACATCTGTTCTCCACTCCAAAGAACCTGCTCAATCTTGCCCCCGTTATGTGTGCTCTATGTAGCACCTTAAATTGAATCAGGCTAAGCCTGGCGCATGAGGAAGAGGCGTTTACCCTAATCAGCCCACATACCCTCTTCTATCTCCTCCCCTAATTCTTCTTCCCACTTTCCCTTTAGTTCTCCCACTGAATCCTCCCCCTCTTCCCTCATCTCTCTGTAAATCTCTATGACACCTTGCCCTCTCCGACCCACACCCCTGAAAGCACCCTGTCCTGTATCCCCTGTGTCGGGAGCAACGGAAATTCCCTCACCTGTTGTCTAGTAAACGCCCTCACCTGCATATATCTCAAGAAATTTCCCCGGGGTAACTTATACTTTTCCTCCAATGCTCCCAAGCTCGCACAAGACCCATCTATAAATAAATCTCCCACCTTCCTAATTCCCAACTGGTATCAGCTCTGAAATCCTCCATCCATTCTTCCTGGGGCGAACCTATGGTTGTTCCTGATAGGGGACCCCACCAGGGCTCCCCGCACCCCTCTCTGTCGCCTCCACTGTCCCCATATGTTCAGTGTTGCCGCCACCACCGGCTTCGTGGTATACTTTTTAGGTGAGAGCGGTAGCGGTGCCGTCACCAGCGCCTCTAAACTCGTCCCTTTACAGGACTTTCTCTCCAGTCTTTTCCACGCCGCTCCCTCACCCTCCATCATCCATCTACGTATCATTGCCACAATGGCGGCCCAATAATAATCTCCCAAGTTCGGTAGTGTTAGTCCTCCTCTATCCCTACTACGCTGAAGGAACCCCCTCCTTACTCTCGGAACTTTCCCTGCCCACACAAAGCTCGTGATGCTCCTATCTATTTTATTAAACAAGGTCCTGGTGATTAATATAGGGAGACATTGAAAGACAAATAAGAACCTCGGGAGGACCATCATCTTAATTGCTTGCACCCTGCCCGCCAGCGATAAAGGCTGCATGTCCCACCTCTTTAAGTCCTCCTACATTTGCTCTACCAGCCGTGTCAAATTAAGTCTGTGCAAGGTTCCCCAGCTCCTAGCGATCTGAATCCCCAGGTATCGGAAGTTTCTTTCCACTTTCCTTAGCGGTAAGCCTTCTATCTCTCTACTCTGGTCCCCTGGATGTATCACAAATAATTCACTCTTCCCCATGTTTAGCCTATACCCCGAGAATTCCCCGAACCTCCTCAGAATTCGCATAACCTCTATCATCCCCCCCGCTGGGTCCGACACGTATAACAATAGGTCATCCGCGTATAACGAGACTCGATGTTCTTCTCCCCCTCTAATCACCCCTCTCCATTTCCTGGAGTCTCTCAACGCCATGGCCAGAGGTTCAATTACCAACGCAAACAACAATGGAGATAGCGGGCATCCCTGTCTTGTTCCCCTATATAATCGGAAATACTCCGATCTATGTCGACCTGTAACTACGCTTGCCGTTGGTGCCCCATAAAGAAGTCTAACCCAGCGGATAAACCCGTTCCCAAACCCAAACCTCCTTAACACGTCCTATAAATACTCCCACTCCACCCTATCAAATGCCTTCTCTGCGTCCATTGCCACCGCTATCTCTGCCTCCCCCTCCACTGAGGGCATCATTATCACCCCTAATAGTCGTCGCACGTTAACATTCAGTTGTCTCCCTTTTACGAACCCTGTCTGGTCTTCGTGCACCACCCCCGGGACACAGTCCTCTATCCTCGATGCCAGTACCTTTGCCAGCAACTTGGCGTCCACGTTCAATAGTGAAATAGGTCTATAGGACCCGCACTGCAACGGATTTTTGTCTTTCTTCAAAATTAGCGATATCATCGCCTCCGACATCGTCGGGGGTAGAGTCCCCCCTTCCCTGGCCTCATTGAACGTCCTTGCCATCAACGGGGCCAACAAGTCCACATATTTTCTGTAGTATTCCACCGGGAACCCGTCCGGCCCCGGAACCTT
Organism: Scyliorhinus torazame; assembly: GCF_047496885.1. Lineage (NCBI taxonomy): Eukaryota > Metazoa > Chordata > Chondrichthyes > Carcharhiniformes > Scyliorhinidae > Scyliorhinus > Scyliorhinus torazame. Next base: position 261,044,512 of record NC_092712.1, read on the forward strand.
CCCTGCTTGCATGCTTCCCAGTCCCTTAATAACCTCGTCCATCTCAATCGGCGCCCCCAGGCCTGCCACCTCCTGCTCCTCCACTTTCGGGAACCTCAATTGGTCCGGGAACTGCCGCATCCCCTCCTCTCCCTCTGGGGGTTGAGACCTATACAGTTCCTCATAAAAGGTCTTAAACACCTCATTTATCTTTCCTGGCCTTCGCACAGCGTCTCCCCTTTCATCCCTAATTCCTCCTATCTGCCTCGCTGCTGCCCTCTTTCGCAGTTGGTGCGCCAACAGGCGACTAGCCTTTTCCCCATATTCGTACCTCCTCCCCTGTGCCTTCCTCCACAGTACCTCCGCCTTTCTGGTGGTCAGAAGGTCAAACTCGGTCTGGAGTCGTCTCCTCTCCCTGTACAGCTCCTCCTCCAGGGTCTCTGCAAATTCCCTGTCCACCCTTAAAATTTCCCCCAGTAATCTATCCCTTTCCTTGGCCTCTGTTTTCGTTTTGTGGGCCCCAATAGAGATCAGCTCTCCCCTGACCACCGCTTTTAGTGCTTCCCAGACCACTCCCACAGGGACCTCGCCGTCATCATTGACCTCCAGGTATCTCTCAATACACCCCCTCACTCTTGCACACACTCCCTCATCCGCCATCAGTCCCACATCTAATCGCCAGAGTGTTCTCTGCTCCCTGTCCTCTCCTACTTCCAGGTCCACCCAATGTGGGGCATGATCCGAAACCGCTATGGCTGAGTATTCAGCTTCTTCCACCCTAGAGATCAACGACCTTCCTAAAACAAAAAAATCTATCCGGGAGTACACTTTATGGACATGGGAGAAGAAGGAATACTCCCTAGCCCTAGGTCTAAGAAATCGCCATGGATCTACTCCCCCCATTTGGTCCATAAACCCCTTAAGTACCTTGGCCGCTGCCGGCCTTCTTCCGGTCCTTGAGCTGGATCTATCTAGCCCCGGGTCCAGCACTGTATTGAAGTCCCCTCCTAAAATCAAATTTCCTGCCTCCAGGTCCGGTATACGCCCCAGCATCCGTCTCATGAATCCCGCATCGTCCCAATTTGGGGCATACATATTAACCAACACGACCTCCATTCCCTCCAACCTACCACTCACCATTACATATCTACCTCCGCTATCTGCTACGATGTTCTTTGCTTCAAATGCTACCCGTTTCCCCACCAAAATGGCCACCCCTCTGTTCTTTGCATCTAGTCCTGAGTGGAACACCTGTCCCACCCATCCTTTCCTTAGCCTAACTTGGTCTGCCACCTTTAGGTGCGTCTCTTGGAGCATAGCCACGTCTGCCCTTAGTCCTTTCAAATGCGCGAGCGCTCGGGCCCTTTTTATCGGTCCATTTAGGCCTCTCACGTTCCACGTGATCAGCCTCACTAGGGGGCTACCTGCCCCCCTCCCGTGTCGACTAGCCATTACCTTCTCTAGGCCAGCCCCATATCCCGCCTCCGCGCTCCCGCTCGCTCCCCCAGCGTCGCACACCGTCCACTCTTTAGCCATTCCCTTTTGGATTTCCGCAGCAGCAACCCAGTTGTCCCCTTCTCCCCCCCCCCCCCCCTCTGCTAGATTCCTATCTAGCTTGATTGCTCCCCCCATATCACTTCCGTAAGTCAGCTGACTTCAACTGACCCCGGCTACTCCTGCTCACTCCTCGACCCCCCCCCGGTATGAGGGAACTCCCATCCGCCTTGCGCCTGTTTTCCCGCCTTATTCTTTCTGGCGCGGGAACATCCCTTTACCTGACCCGCCTCTTATGGCGCAGCTCCCTTTCCCCTCCTCCATTCTCCGTTCTCCGACTATGTCCCGTCTTTCCCCCCTCACCGGCGCCCACATTTCCCCAGTGTCTCCCCCCTTCCCTGTTTACTTCTCGATTAACTTTCACCATAACATTAACAAAAACAATAACAATAATAATTCCCTGCAGCATCAGTCCCTCAGTTCCGGTCCAGTTTCTCTTCATTAATAAAGGTCCATGCTTCCTCCGCCGTCTCGAAGTAATAGTGTCCCATCGTCTTGCCGGCTGCAGCATCCCAAACTTCACCTTTTTGTGCAAAACCTCTTTGGCTCGGTTGAAGCTCGCCCTCCTTCTCACCACCTCCGCACTCCAATCCTGGTATATCCGTACCACCGCATTCTCCCATCTGCTACTCCGCACCTTTTTAGCCCATCTCAGGACCTCTTCTCTGTCCTTAAGGTGGTAGAATCGCACGATTATCGCCCTCGGTGGTTCTCCCGCTTTTGGTCTTCTCGCCGGGATCCGACCTGCCCACTCCACCTCCATGGGGCCCGCAGGGACCTCAGCACCCATCAGTGAGCTCAGCATCTTACTTGCGTACGCTCCACAGTCCACTCCTTCCACACCCTCAGGGAGACCTAGTATCCTAAGGTTCTTCCTTCGCGCTCCGTTTTCAAGGGCCTCGATCCTTTCAGCACACTTTTTATGAAGTGCCTCGTGCGTCTGAGTCTGAACCGTCAGGCCCAGGACCTCGTCCTCAATACCTGACACCTTCTGCTCCACCACGCGGAGCTCAGTCTCCTGGGTCTTTAAAGTCTCCTTAAGCCCCTCAATTGCCTGTAGCATTGGGGTCAGTACCTCCTTCTTCAGCAGGTCCACGCACCGTCTCATGACCTCGTCCTGCTCAGGCCCCCATGTCGCCTGCGATTTCTCCGCCGCCATTTTGTTTTCCTCTCCCTCTGACCTTATAGTCGAAGATTCTTCAGGCTGCAACCGCCGCCTCCGGTTTTTTCTTCCGTCGTTCGGGGGGGGACTCCCTTCCCACACACCCCACACCGGGTTACTCGGCCGAAAAAATCCCCGTTGGGGCTCTTAAAAGAGCCCGAAGTTCCGTCGGAGCTGGAGCCGCCGAAACGTGCGGCTAGCTCATCCTCACCGCAACCGGAAGTCCCTTCCTCCTTCCCTCTTGTGCAACAGACCCACCCAGCAGTTTTAGCAGACAAGAGCAGAACCTGATAGTGCTTTATGTGCCAGGTCTGGTGGTGTATTGGTCAACCAGTTGTCACCATTATCTTTTTAAGTCTGCATCCCTTGGACTTAAGGGAGCAAAGATGAGAACGACACCAAGGGCAATAGCTAGGGTGAATGAGATTAATGGTTTCATTTGAGATCTGGGCATCAAAGGTGAAGTGCAGTTGGTTGAACATATCAGTAGAAGCAGAAATTTGACAAATGCAGGACCAAAAACTCAAATTGAATTTTGAAAATGCAGTTGTAAGTGAATTGGTGGATGTTTTTTTTTAAGGGGAGGATTTAGGGTATTGGGTTGGGGTTTGGAAGCAGCTTGTAGATGGAGAGTTATGCAAGTTGGAGTGGAGTGATATATGGATTGGTGAATTTTCAAAGAGGGAGAGATGTATGGTAATGAATTCTGGAGAGTGAGCATGTTGAATTGAGATGGGTTGAAATCATTGAGGATGAGAAAGTATGGTGCAAAGGCTGAATGAAGAATGCAGCAAAGATATCTTGATAAAATGTTTTCATTATAGCTGGAAGGGTGGTAAAGAATGAATTTTGAATGAGACGTGAAGGCTGAGATGCTCAAAGGAGCAGAAAGTGCCAGAGAAATTGGGGGTCAAGGCAAGGTATAATCCAGTGATAAATGCAACACTAATACTCTGGTAGTCTTAACAAGGCAAGTAGTAGAATATATATCCAGGCAGGGAGAGTTCATTAAGTGGAAAGGGGGCGTCATCCCTCAGCCAATTTTCCATTAAGGCTATGCAAGGCTGTTCATGCAATCATCAAGAATAATAAGTTCATGGATGGGAAGAGCTTTGTTTACAATTGAATGGACATTCTGTGGGAAGTTAGTTAGAGGGATGATGAGAGCTGAAAATGATGGTCATTAAATCATAATAGAGGGGTTACTGATTAAAGTTCTCAGTATATCAAGTTTGAAGTCACACAGGATAGAATATTTTGATCATTGTAGAATTTGTGAAGTTTTACCTTTCAGGCCAAGAATCTGGAGGATTTCATCTGCAACAACTCCAAGCTCAATGATGCACTCAAGGCTGAAGTGGTTGACCTTAGTGAATAGCTAACCGCATGCAGAAACATTTTAGGCAATCAGAAGGTTTTAATTATAGATAAAACTAAAAATTCAAATGTGGTGCAAAGGATGCTTGGTGGTAAGCAACTATTTTTTAAAATTTAGAATACCGAATTATTTTTTTCCAATTAAGGGACAATTTAGCGTGGTCAATCCACCTAACCTGCACATCTTTAGGTTATGGGATGAGACCCACACAGACACAGGGAGAATGTGTAAACTCCACACGGACAGTGGCCCGGGGCCGGGATCGAACCCAGGCCTTCAGCGCTGTAGGCAGCAGTGCAATACTACTATTTAAAAGAACTGGTTAACAAGAATGTATTTTAAATAGGAAAAATAGTTCCGCAGTGTCTGGATTGGATCTGGAATGCTCTGCCTGGAGGGAGATTCAATTGTGATTTTCAAAAGGATAATTATTTAAATAGAAAACAAAATGGAGGGTATGGGGAAAAATGGGCCAGTGGGACTAGCTGAGTTGCCTTTCAGAGAGCTGCCATAGACATGACAGGCTGAATGGCTTACCTGTGTGATGTAACCATTCTATTATTCCATGAAATATCTCCTTGGAGCACTTTTACTTATGTACTGGTGTTGACTGGGGGCCAGTTAGCTCAGCTGACTAGACGGCTAGCATGTGGTTGAGAATGACTTGGAGCTGTCTCCTTGACCTTCCCCTTAGTATAATCACTGCATAAGCCCTGGTTCGACGACTCTTGAATAATTGAGGTTGCCACCTGAAGGAGAAGATTTGATAAAATCTGAAAATATATCAGTTTCAATTTCTTGTTTTCTAAAGTTTTAGCACTCTAAATATTAGAGAAATGTTTTATCCGCGCTGACCTATGTTCTTTGCTTTAACTGAGAAGAACTTTCACCACTTCATTTTGTTTCTAAATCGCTTATTTTGTTGGAGTGAAATATAGCCAAGAATTCAGACATATTAAATGTATACTATTTCTAGAGCATTAATTAAAGTTGCATTCAGCACTGAGTGGAATTGGAATAAATTATGTAAATGATAATAGACCACTGAGTAGAAGCTTGGCTCAATAATAGCACCCTCACCTTTCAACTACCGCATGACTTGGACTTTTGTAAAAAAAAAAAATTATTTCTGGACATCGCTAGCTAGGCCAGCATTTTTATTGCCTAGTCCTAATCACCCTTGAGAAGGAGATGCCGGCGTTGGACTGGGGTGAGAACAGTAAGAAGTCTTACAACACCAGGTTAAAGTCCAACAGGTTTGTTTCGATGTCACTAGCTTTCGGAGCGCTGCTCCTGAGGAAGGAGCAGCGCTCCGAAAGCTAGTGACATCGAAACAAACCTGTTGGACTTTAACCTGGTGTTGTAAGACTTCTTACTGTGCTCACCCTTGAGAAGATCGTGGTGATGAGCTACCTTCTTGAACTGCTACAGTCCATGTGATGTGGGGACACCCCCAAAGCTGTTAAGGAGGAAATTCCAGGATTTTGACCCAGAGACAGTAAAAGAACAGCTTTCAGTGCTTTACTAAGGGATAGCTATGTTAGGTGACATCTTTTAAATGAGTTGCTAACTTGAGGCCGATCTGCCTATTCAGATAAACATCAATTATCTGATAGTGTATTTTTCTGAAGAAGAATGGAGTTCTCCTGATGTCTGCCCTAAACCAATCCCATCAAAACAGTCTAGCCAGTCATTTATATAATTTGCGTGCAAAAGTAAGGAAGTTATGCTAAACCTGTAACAAACCTTGGTGAGACCACATTTAACAGTACTGCATGCAGTTCAGGTCACCAATTATAAAAAGGATATCTATGCACTGAGGGAATGCAAAGAAGATTTAAAAGTGTGATACCAAAAATGCGTGGGTATAAATGTCAGGTAATGATTTGAAGGTAAGGTCTCTTTCTCTTGAAAAAGAAAGTTGAGGCGTGACCAAATGGAAGTCTCTAAAACTATGAAAGGTTTTGATATAATGACTACAAAAGATTTCCCCTTGTGGGGAACAACATAACTAGTCATCAATATATGATAGTCATCAAGAAATCCAACAAACAATTGAGAAGAAAATTCCTTACCCAAAGAGTAATGAGATTGTGGAACTTTCTACTGCGGGGAGTAGCTGAAGTGAATATTATAGTATTGCTGAATAAAGGGACTTTTATTCATAAAGCATTTCGTCTTGAACTCAGGACAATTTGCAAGAATACCAAATGTAAAGGGAACAACTATTTATACTGTTTGAGAAGAGAGTGCTCATTTGTTGGCAAGTGGATCCTGATTGGTAGAGGTCATGAAAATGAAATGAAAATCGCATATTGTCACACGTAGGCTTCAAATGAAGTTACTGTGAAAAGCCCCTAGTCGCCACATTCCAGCGCCTGTTCGGGGAGGCTGTTACGGGAATTGAACCATGCTGCTGGCCTGCCTTGGTCTGCTTTCAAAGCCAGCGATTTAGCCCTGTGCTAAACAGCCCCTATATGGAGTTGCCATGGAGAATGCACTGATTGATGATGACTGACAGATAATTGCCAAGCATTGCTTGAAATTTAAACCAGGCAGCTTGACTCTGATCAGGGCATTGCCCTGAGGAACGAACCAATAAATGGCTGTCAAATTTTTTGTTTAGTTGAAACAGGTTCACTGCGTGTCCATGTTCTTTTTCTCTACAAAGAACAGGGCTCGGTGTATTAATATATGTGGCTTCCAGTACACGCAATGCTCCACACTGCATGACCGACTGACCATCTTAAATTTTTGTCAGTGTAATTCTTGGCACACTGAGGATTATTTTGAACATGTTGTCCAATCACTGAACCACATCTACCTTTGGGCACTGGTTTTGAGTTTTGCAAGCACAGGCTGGTTTAGTGAGGTCTTTCCTTGCCTGTTGTGAATAGCGGAAGGGACGTGCTGTTTGATACGATCCTCCAGTCTTTGGAACATACCTAGCATCACACTGGCACTGAAATTCATGTCCCACATGACTCATTTATGTAATAGGCAGAACGGCTTTATGGCTTGATGGCAGCATTCTATCCGTAGTGAATACCACTTGTGTTGTTACTACATAGTAACAGCATGAAACAGCTAGCTTCATCTGTTGCTCAAATTTTTTGAGATGGCTTCCCCTTCCAGGGTAATCTGAGGTAAACTTGTCACTTTTCAGGACTGAAAGTGACAGCCTTAAGCCTGTTATGAGTTTGCATAATATACAGAGCAAAATAATCACGGTAGCCATTAACCCACAAGATGCCTTTGCGCCCTATTTCGGCATCAAGCTTGCATGGTGGGAAAATGGCTCAATTTGAGCTTTATCAAAAAACTTGACCACAGGTGAAGCTAGCTATTTCATGCTGCTACTAACATAAGTGATATTCGACACTAACCGGATACTCATAGAATCATAGAATTTAGAGTGCAGAAGGAGGCCATCAAGCCAAACAGGTATTCTGCCTATCACACAAATGAGTACTGTGGTATATGCGCCAGTGTGATGCTAGGTATGTAGGCAGTACGTCCCAAAGATTGGAGGATCGTATCAAATAGCATGACCCTTCTGCTGTTCACACTGGGCAAGGTACAGACTGTATCCAACCAGCCTGTGCTTGCAAAACCCAAAACACAGTGTCCAACATTAGGTGTGATTCTGCAATTGGAGAACATTTGCTAAATAATCCCCAGTATGCTAAGAATTACGCTGGCTTTCAATTTAAGATCGTCAGTCGGGTTCAGAGTGTGATGCATTTGTGTGTACTGGAAGCTACATGTATTAATACACAGGGCCCTGTTCTTTGCAGAGAGAAACAACATGTACACACATTCTGCCTGTTTCAGCTAAACAAAATAAGTAACAACCAATCGCTGGTTCATTCCTCCGGACAATGCCTTGACCAATCAGAGTCAAGCTGTCTGGTTAAAATTTCAAACAATATGATGTCATTGGAGGGGTTAAGGCCAAGAGGGAGGAGGAGCAGTGGTTAGCGCTGAAGGAGGGGTTGTGGTGTGAGGTGTTGAGGAGGGTGAATGCCTCAACTTAGTGTGCGAGACTAGGGTTAATACAATTAACGATGATGCACAGGGCAAACCTGATGAGGTCAAGGATGAGCCGGTTGAGGGGGCGGAGGACACTTGCGAGAGGTGTTGGAGGGGACAGGCCAACCATGTACATATGTTCTTGTCCTGTCCGAAGTTGGAGAAATTTTGGGGTTTGATCTTCAGCGCCATATTGCCGATCTTGGAGTTAGAGCCCAGTCCCCTGGGGGCCATATTTGAGGTGTAGCACCTGCTGGAGCTGCAGGCGAGGGGGGGTGGGGATTTTTTAGACTTCGCCTCCTGATTGCCCGTAGGCGGACTCTGTTGAGGTGGAGGTCAGCGTCTCTCCCCTGTACCTCACTGTGGCTCGGGGATCTGATGGGGTTTCTGTATACTGAGAAAGTTTAGTTCTCCTTGAGGCAGGCATTTGAGGTGTTCCATAAGAGATGGGATCTGTTTCTTCTTCACTTCACTTTAAAGAGTTGGGCACTGTCAGCTGCTGAGGGGAGGGGGACAGGGATGAGGGTTTAATTTTTGAGTCATTTGTCTATTGTTTGGTAGAGTGGTGGGGTTCTTCTGTTATCCTTTTTGCTTTTGTGTTTTGTTTTATGTTAGAAGCCAAATAAAAATATTTTCCTAAAAAATTGTAAACAATGCTTTGGCAGTTGACGATTGGTCACCATCAACCAGTGCATCCGGGTTGCCAAACAATCAGCACTCTCCTCCCATACAGTATAAATTGTTCCCTTTACATTTGGTATTCTTGCGAATTGTCCTGATAGTGCAAGATGAAAAAGCTTTGATGAAAAAATTTCTCTTCCAGCAATCTCAAGTTCTCTACTATCAACTGACTATTTCAGTGCATTTAAGGGGAAGTTATACAAGAATATGAGGGAGAAGAGAATAGATGGTTTTGAAGTAGGTTTAGATGAGCAAAGATGGTCGGTGGTTCGATTAGAGCATCAACACTGGCATGAATTGGTTGGGCCAAATGACCTATTTCTGTACTGTACATCTTAGTAATTTTATTCTGCTGGTATATTCTAATTACTGGTGCAATTGGCGAAAACATAAATAACTATGTTTTAGAAGTAATTCATTGGTTGAAGTTAGCTCTGGATGACCGTACGTATGTGGAAGGCATGACATAAATGCACATTCTTTTTCCTGTTTCAAGCAGCTTGTTGCATTCGGTAAAGTAATAAAATGGAATCTTCTAGTTTATAGTGAGCAATGTAGTAGTTCACAATTTAACTTTGTCTTTTTTGCATATTCACATCAGTTAACTAGTTCGCTAACTCATGCCTTTTACAAAGGTTTCCTGTAATCTGAAAATGTTACAGTGGAATGGTGGCGCAGTGGTTAGCACTGCTGCCTACGGCGCTGAAGACCCGGGTTTGATCCCGGCCTTGGGTCACTGTCCGCATGGAGTTTGATCATTCTCCCCGTGTCTGCATGAGTCTCATCCCCACAACCAAAAGATGTGCAGGATAGGTGGATTTGCCACGCTAAATTGCCCCTTAATTGGAAAAAAAATAATTGGGTACTCTAAATTCATAAAAAGAACCAAAAAAATAAAATGTTAGTTGTCAAAAGACCATTTCAAATCCTTGCAGAATCATCAGTGTTTGATACTTCCATCATATTTGTTCCTCCATCGTTTCTCGGCCTTTTGGCTAAGATCAAGATCAAGTTCTATGATCATGTTCTAGTATCTGCTCTACCTTTTGGCTCAGATCTGGTATGTCTCTCTTGTGGGGACCATGAATTGGATTTAATTTGAATTTGGATTGGTTTTTGGAGCAGGCAAGAAGCTGGATTAGGGGTTTGCCCCTGTCCACACTCTGAGCCCTGGCTTTGTAACTCAGAAAAAGTAATTTAAAAAAAATAAAAAAAGAATATTTGTTCCTCCAGCTGCAAATTCAATGAAAAAATGAAATGAAATGAAAATCACTTATTGTCACAAGTAGGCTTCAAATGAAGTTACTGTGAAAAGCCCCTAGTCGCCACATTCCGGCGCCTGTTCTGGGAGGCTGGTACGGGAATTGAACCGTGCTGCTGGCCTGCCGTGGTCTGCTTTAAAAGCCCTGTGCTAAACCAGCCCGAATTTCCTGACAAATTGGTGCATATTAATGGAACACCCCATTATTCTAGGATGTAAATTCAAGACAATTAAATGATAAGAGATTTATGCTAGTTTGTATAGCATGCCAAAATTATCTGAGCAATTTGCTTCTGATCAATCTCTTGGAGCAGCACCATTGCCACCTTGGTGTCTGATGTTGAGTTTTCCAGTACATTCTGACTTTGGATTAATGTTGCAAGGTGGGGGGAAACAATGGTTTTGCTTATGGCACTTGTCACCAATCATGTCATTGTGCAGGTTCCCAGCTAATATGTGCATGTTCTGAAATCAAGTGTAAATATAGACATAATTGTAGAGTGATTACAATTTAACATATTTGCCTGAAAAAGGTTTGTATCAAGTCAGCTACTTAGTTTGTTTGAATAATCAGATCGCAAGCTCTTTGCCCGAGGTAGATACTAGGCAGCACGGTAGCATAGTGGTTAGCACTGTTGCTTTACAGCGGCAGGATCCCAGGTTCAATGCCCGGCTTGGGTCACTGGCGGTGTGGAGTCTGCACGTTCTCCCTGTGTCTGCGTGGGTTTCCTCCGGGTGCTCCAGTTTTCTCCCACAAGTCCCGAAAGACGTGCGGTTAGGTGAATTGGACATTCTGAATTCTCCTTCTGTGTACCCGAACAGGCGCCGGAATGTGGTGACTAGAGGATTTTCACAGTAACTTCATTGCAGTATTAATGTAAGCTTGCTTGTGCAATAAAGGTTGTTATTATTATTATATTATATTTGAATGCATCAATCTTAAAAAGAAGCGTAAGAAGACAAAGCACACAAGGTTTGCCAGTTAGGACTTTATCTTTAATAAATTATTTGTTTTTAATTGATTTTGCTTGAGAAAAGTTCTTAAGTTAGTGATTGAAGCTTTAGAAACTTTTTTTGATGTATATTTGTGTTTATTTCTACTTGTCAAATTTCTGCAAATGAAGTATCTTTGTTTTATCCTGGAAAATTTGATCCAAGTTTAATATCCACCATTCTGAAATGATGGTTAGCATAAATAGAGAATATTGTGATGAATTATGAGATCAAAATCTAAACCCAAAATGGGGATGACCAGTTTATTTAATTGTTTCATATATTGTTTATGTTAAATTATTTTTTGTTGTAGTACATAAGGCTCATCTTGACCTAAAAGAATACCCAAGCGCACAATATAAGCCGAGCATTAATCAAAACCAGAAAATTCTGCATTTTTACATCTGCGTATGCATAATCTCTAACGCTGTTGCATTAACTTGCATATATGCTGCACTTGGTTTTTAAAAACTTCTAAATTAATGTGGCTTTCCTGTGAATTCTTTTGAAAAGAAGGCTCAAATTTGGAGTATACTTTATATGCAAGGATGGTATTATGGTAGAATGTTATTATCATTGTGTAGCGATCCTGTTCTGAGGAACAGTGATGTATTCACTTATGACTGCCTTTAGCTGACTGAATTCAGAGGCATTGTAATATAATTAACGGAGTGATGTGACATTCTCTTAAAAGCAGCTTTGGTTCAATTAGCATTCCCAGCTTCGTGCTCGACAAAGTAGCATCTGCAAAATTCTCCGGACACGAGACAGAACCATTATTTATTAATTATTCAAGTGAGAAGCAGCTAAATGTAGACATATGCTTCCAGCATTGCTGTAGAACAGACCAACTTCACAGTGGGAGCCAAATTAATCCATGAAATAAACCTTCAGTACCAAACTATACCCCAGAAACAAAGGTTACAAAAACAACGGAAGTTTTTAATGCAACAGCAGGCTCAGATTATTCAAAATAATACAAGCCACTTTGGGGTTAGTGATATTCAAGCTGTGTTTGTATTTGATTACCTTCATTTAAGACAGGATGATGGTTTATAAAAAGCAAAAATAGGCTAAAAATCTGCCGCAGTACAAAGTTTTAAAATTATAAAAGCTTGATTTTAAGACGCCTGTGTTCAAAGGGGGAAACCAGGGAATTACAGACCAGTTAGCCTAACATCTCTGGTGGGGAAATTACTGGAGTCTATAATCAAGGATGGGGTAACTGAACAACTTGAAAAATTTTGGTCGATCAGGGGGATTCGTTGATCACATTGATTCGTGAAGTGAAAGTCATGCCTGACTAATCTTACTAATTCTTTTGAAGAGGTGACTAAGGTAGTGAACAGGGGAATGTCTGTGGATGGCATTTATATGAACTTCCAGAAGGTGTTTGATAAAGTCCCACACAAGAGATTGTTACTAAAGTGGAAGCCCATGTATTGACATCTTTAAGAAATTGGTTGAGTGGCAGGCGACAGAGAGTGGGGATAATGGGTAATTACTCAAATTGGCAGGAGATGACTGGTAGTGTACCACAGGGATCTGTGTTGGGGCCTCAATTATTCACACTATTCATTAATGACTTGGATGATGGCATCATCTATCCAAATTTTAGGAAAGATACCTAGGTGGCATTTTAGGCAGCCTAGATGAAAGCAGAAAACTGCAAAGAGATATTGACAGATTAGGTGAATGGGCAAAATTATGGCAGATGAAATTTAATGTAATCAAGTGTGAGGTTATCCATTTTGGACCAAAAAATGATAGAGCTGAGTACTTTCTAAATGGAAAAAGGTTAGGTACAGTGGATGTACCAAGAGACTTGGGGGTTCAGGCACATAGGTCCTTAACATGCCGCAAACACGTGAAAAAAAAGTCAAAGGCTGATGAAATGCTAGCTTTTAGGGCAGCACAGTAGCATTGTGGACAGCACAATTGCTTCACAGCTCAAGGGTCCCAGGTTCGATTCCGGCTTGGGTCACTGTCTGTGCGGAGTCTGCACATCCTCCCCGTGCATGGGTTTCCTCCGGGTGCTCTGGTTTCCTCCCACAGTCCAAAGATGTGTAGGTTAGGTGGATTGGCCATGATAAATTGCCCTTGGTGTCCAAAATTGCCCTTAGTGTTGGGTGAGGTTACTGGGTTATGGGGATGGGGTGGAGGTGTTGACCTTGGGTAGGGTGCTCTTTCCAAGAGCCGGTGCAGACTCGATGGGCCGAATGGCTGCCTCCTGCACTGTAAATTCTATGATAGCTAGCGGACTGGAATGTAAAGACACGAGTTATGCGGTTGGGTGGCACAGTAGCACAGTGGTTAGTACTGTTGCTTCACAGCACCAGAGTCTCAGGTTTGATTCCCGGCTTGGTTCACTGTCTGCGAAGTCTGCACATTCTCCCCAAGTCTGTGTGGGTTTCCTCCAGGCGCTCCGGCTTCCTCCCACAACTCCCGAAAGACGTGCTTGTTAGATGAATTGGACATTCTGAATTCTCCCTCCATGTACCCGAACAGGCGCCGTAGTGTGGCAACTAGGGGACTTTCACAGTAACTTCATTGCAGTGTTAATGTAAGCCTACTTGTGACACTAATAAAGATTATTATTATTATTAGCTATACAAAACCCTGGTTAGACCCCACTTGGAGTACTGAGAGAGTGCAATGTAAGTTTACAAAAATAATACCTAGATTACAGGGGTTGAGTTACGAGGAGAGATTACTCAAATTAGACCTGTTTTTGCTTGAATTTAGAAGGTTATGGGGGTATCTGGTCAAAGTATTCAAGATATTAACAGGGAAAGACAAGGTAGATAAACATAAACTATTTCCACTGGTTGGAGATTCTAAAACGAGGGGGCATCGTTAAAAATTAGGGCTAAACTGTTCAGGAGGAATGTCATGGGCCAAAGGCAGATATGTGGAAGGTTGGTAGGTGATCAAGCATAAACAACAACATGGAACATTTGGGCTGAATAATCTGCTTCTGTGCTACATATTCAATATAATTTGGTTATTTTCTGTCATTGCATTAATTACTGAATTAATGTAAGAGTACCTTTAACCGCTGAGAATATTTCCACATTCATGAGTTACCTGTAAAATAATAAAGATTTTTTAAAAATCCGTCAGTATTTATGATTTTTAACAGACCTTTTTACTCTTCGTAGCTTTCATGTTTAGTTAAACACTTGGTGCAGAAAAGTACAAGTGTAATGTGAACATACATTTTTTTTTAAATGCAACCACTGCAATGTTGGATGAATTAAAAATGTTATCATAGAATGATGCAGCACAGAAGGAAGCTGTTTGGCCTATTTGTGTCTGATTTATCCCACTCCCCTGTTCCAGTATCGCCATGTAATTTTCTTTTACCCCTTCAAGTACTTATCCTACATTATCTTGAATGTTACTAATGAATCTGCTTCCACTGCCCATTCAAATAGTGCATACCAGATCATAACAAATCGCTACTTATTTTTGTTCCTTTTATGTTGCTTTTAGTTTTTATTTATCAAGGGGCAATTTAGTGTGGCCAATCCACCTACCCTGCACATCTTTGGATTGTGGGGGTGAGATCCATGCAGACACGGTGAGAATGTGCAAAGTCCACATGGACAGTGACGCGGGGCTGGGATCGAACCCGAGTCCTCAGTTCCACGAGGCAGCAGTGCTAACCACTGCGCCACCATGCCGCCCACTGCTTTTAGTTATTTTGCCATTTACCTTATGTCTGTATCCTCTGGTTACAGATCCTTCTATAATTGGAAACAGTTTCTTTTCTTGCTTTATCGAAACCATGATTTTAACTGCCTCTATCAAATCTCCTGGATCTTCAAATGTTCTCGTATAATGGGGACAAGTCCAGTTTCTTAAGCCTTTGCAGAAACGTGAGCTGTGGTGAGTAACTCACTTCCCAAAGCCGGTCCACCATCTACAAGGCACAAGTCAGACATGTGATGGACAACCCCCAATGAGTGAAGCTACACCAACCCTCAAAAAGCTTGACTCAGGTGGGACAAGGAGCTGGGCATGGAGATAGGGGAGGACTTTGGATCAAAGCACTGCATCGGGTGAACCCCACCTCCGTATGCGCAAGGCTGAGCCTAACGCAGCTAAAGGTAGTGCATAGTGCACACTTGACCAGAACATGCATGAGCGGGTTCTTCCCGGAGATGGAAGACAAATATGAACGATGCCAGGGCGGCCCGGCCATCCACACCCAAATGTTCTGGGCATGCCCCAAACTTTGGTACTGGACCACCTTTTTTGAAGCCATGTCCAGGGTTATGGGACTGATGGAGCTATGCCCACTAGTGGCGGACTTCTGGGTTTCTGAACAGCCAGAGCTCTTCACGGAGAAAGGGGAAGTCGCCTTAGCCCTGATCATCCACTGGAGACCCCTGCTCAATTGCGATCAGCATCACTCAAGGCTGGCTGTCTGACTTGGCGGAATTCCTCAAATTGGAGAAAATAAAATTCTCCTTCAGAGGATCGGAAGAAGGCTTCTACAATACATGGAGGCAATTCACTAGCACCAGCCTCTTTTGAGGACCTGTTCGTGACCAGCAACTAACTGGGCAAGGTGGGGCTGCAGTCGGGGAGACCGAGCATAACAGGAAAAGAAGGGGGGGCTGGAAGAGACTGAGTTAGATGGGAAAATAAGGAGGAGGATGTGTGGGGGGGGGGGGGCGGGGAGTGGAGGTGGAGAAATGAACAAGACCCAGAGGGCAGGGAAAGAAGTACATAGGGACCAAAGGGTACTGGGGGGAGACATTGATGCTGCCACAGCAACTAGTAGATTACGCCTCTGGCCTCGAACACACCATGGTATGATTTAATACCATGGAACAACATGTAGCTAGTTAATAATAATAATCTTTATTATTACAAGTAGGTTTACATTAACACTGCAATGAAGTTACTTTGAAAAGCCCTTAGTCGCCACATTGCAGCTGTTTGGGTACACATGGAGAACTCAGGATGTCCAATTCACCTAACCGCACGTCTTTCGGGTCTTGTGGGAGGAAACTGGAGGACCCGGAGGAAGCCCATGCAGACACGGGGAGAAGGTGCAGACTCCGCACAGACAGTGACCCAAGCGGGAATCAAACCTGGGACCCTGGCGTTGTGAAGCAACTGTGCTAACCACTGTGCTCACATACTAATGGGGGTGATGGAGGTTAGAGTTTACCATCTAGAAAGTATTCAATACGGATATCAGTTACTGTTTGATCAAGTGAATAGCCACTGTCAAGTAAATTATGAATACTTTGTGGGTTATCACACGGCCTTGCTTGACCCCCAAGTGGATTTTATAGGCCCCTGTTTCAGATTTCCCACTTAAGACAGTTGCAGTTATATCATGAAGCAAGATTGTGATGACATTTCTTGGACATCCAAATTGTTGGAGCACAATTCACAGAGCCTCGTAATTAACTGGGTCAAATGCTTTGGTCAGGTAGATGAATGCAATGCAGAGTTCCTGGTGATCTTCTTGACATTATTCTTGTGTTTTGTCGCCAGTCAAACCCATGTCAGAGATTCCTCTGGAAGGCCTACCACACACTGTTTCTAGGAGAAATTCCTCAGCTTCAGGAAGGTGTGTCAGGATTTTCCCTGCTGTGGGCAAGAGGGAAATACCTCTATTTTCCAGAGCATAATTTATCTCCCTTCTTGAAGATATTATAACTGTTGCATTTCTAAAGTCCTGGTGTTTGGGTCGGGAAGGGGTGTGCAGTGAGGAAACATCTGCCAACTTTGAAGATGTGAGTTGGAGTAGCATTGGGGCCACAAGCTTTGTTGTTTTTCAATCTGCCACAGCCTACTGGGGGAATAAGCTGGAGGGTTCAGAATATTCTTTCTAGCATTGATGGATGGCAAGTCATCTTTAAAGAAAGAAATACCATCCTATGAATGAAGGGGGTTTTGTCCATTTTACCTTGGCCTAAAGATGGACCTGGTAGGTTCAAAATGCTTGGGCTTTCTCTTCCCACCACGTGTCCTTTAGCTTCCAGACTTGTCATTGAGCATCAGTCTTGAACTGGTGGTATGCTGCCTTCTTGAGTTGTGTCTTGGGTTGTTCTTGCAGACAATGAAGGCTGCTCGTTTTTGTTCCAGATGTTCATGTATTTGCCCATCATTTCATTAAAACAGTCCTGATGATGACAGTGCTTGAACCCAATGGTTTGGGACAGGAGTATAATACAACTGGGATTCCCCACCACCAAAGTTAGGTTGACTGATCCATAGTTATCGGGTTTATCCCCCCTCATTTTTTGAACAGGGTCTGTCTGAGATTTGTCATCCTTCAGTCCACTGCTATCGCTTTCATATCTATGGATCCCACAATCATAAGAAATAGTTACAGGAGTAGGCCATTTAGACCAACAAGTCTGCTCCACTATTCAATAAGATCGTGGCTGATCTGATTGTGGCCATAACTCCATTTTCATCCCTGCCCTCCTTCCATAACTCTTTGACTTCTTTGTGGATCAGAAATCTGTCTCACTCAGCCTTGAACATATTCAGTGACCAAATCTCCACAGTTCTGTGTGGAAGAGAATTCCAAAGACCAACATTGTTCTGCCAGAAGACATTTCTCCTCTTCACAATCTTAAATGGCAGACCCCTTATTTTTAAACTGCATTCCTCTAGTTCTAGATTTCCTCAGAAAAGGAAATATCCTCTCAGCATCTATCCTATCAAGCCCCCTCAATGTCTTGTATATTTCAATAAGATCACCTCATTCTTCTAAACTCCAATGATTAGAGGTCCAACCTGCTCAACCTTTCCTCCATAAGACAAAACACCTTTATCCCAGGAACTAACCTAGTGAGCCTTCTCTGAACTGCTTCCAATGAAAGCATATCCCTCTTTAAGTAAGGAGACCAAAACTGCACACAGTACTCTAGGTTCAGTCTCAATGTCCTATACACTTGTAGAAGGGCTTCCCTACTTTTTTTATACTCTTACCTCCCTTGCAGTGAAGACCCAACCTTTAATTTGCCTTCCTAATTATCTAACTTTTTGTGATTCATGTACAAAGATTCCCACATACATTTGTATCGCAGCATTTTGCGGTCTCGCTCCATTTCAATAAACTGCTTTTCTATTCTTCCTGCCAAGTGGACACCCTCACATCTTCTCATATTATGCCAAATCTGTGTCCACTCACTCAACCTGATTTATATTACTTCACAGATTCTTTGTATCCTCTCACAACTTGCTTTCCTACTGATCTTCATATCATCAGACATAGCTACAGTACAGTTAGTCCCGTTATCCAAGTTATTGATATTGATTGTAAATGTTTGAGGACTCAGCACTGATCTCTGTGGCACTCCAAAAATTCCACTTTGCCAACCTGAAAATGACCAACTCTGTTTCCTGTTCGCCAGTCTCTGTCGACTAATATTATCACCCCCAATGCCATCTTATCTTGCAGATCAACCTTTTATGTTTCACATTATTGAATGGCTTTTAGAATTCCAAATATACTAATTTTGTGGTACTAAACTGTAAAAATGAGCCCCCCCCGAACAATCCCTACCATCCCACCCACCCAGATATTCAACTGAGAACATGCATGACAGTTACTTTTTTTCATTCATAGGATGCGGGCTTCACTGGCTAGGCCAGTGTTTATTGCCCATCCCTAACTGCCCTTAAGGTGGTGGTGAGCTGCTTTCTTGACCGTAGCAGCCCATGTGGTGTAGGTACACGGTAGCATTGTGGATAGCACAAATGCTTCACAGCTCCAGGGTCCCAGGTTCGATTCCGGCTTGGGTCACTGTCTGTGCGGAGTCTGCACATCCTCCCCGTGTGTGCGTGGGTTTCCTCCGGGTGCTCCGGTTTCCTCCCACAGTCCAAAGATGTGCAGGTTAGGTGGATTGGCCATGCTAAATTGCCCATAGTGTCCAAAATTGCCCTTAGGGTTGGGTGGGGTTACTGGGTTATGGGGATAGGGTGGAGGTGTGGACCTTGGGTGGGGTGCTCTTTCCAAGAGCCGGTGCAGACTCGATGGGCCGAATGGCCTCCTTCTGCACTGTAAATTCTATGATTCTATACACCCACGGTGCTATTAGGGAGGGAGTTCCACGGTTTTGACCCGGCATCCGTGTAGGAACGGCAATATATTTCCAAGTCAGGATGGTGAGTGACATGGAGGGGAACTTGCAGGTGGTGGTGTTTCCGTGCATTTTCTGTCCTTGTTCTTCTATATGGTAGCGGTTGTGGGTTTGGAAGGTGCTGTCCAAAGGACGCTTGGTGAGTTCCTGCAGTACATCTTATAGATGATATACACTGCTCCGGTGTGCACAGTGGGGTAGGGAGTGCATGTTTGTGGAAGGGGGAGCAATCAAGCAAGCTGGCTTGTCCTGGATGGTGTGAGCTTCTTGAGTGCTGTTGGAGCTGCTCTCATCTAGGTAGCGGAGGGGGTATTCCATCATACTCATGACTTGTGCCTTGGAGAGGACGTGGTTTACTCCCCCTAGGATTCCCAGGCTCTGACCTGCTCTTGTAGTCACAGTATTTATATTGTTAGTCCAGTTTAGTTTCTGGTCAATGGTAACCCCAGGGTGGTAATAGTGGGGGGAGATTAATGATGGTAATTGCATTGAATGTCATGGTTGGATTCTCTAGTGTTGTAGATGGCCATTACCTGACACTTGTGTGGCACAAATGTTTCTTGCCACTCATTGTCCAGGTCTTTATTGCATTTGGACATGGAATGTTTCAGCTGCAAATAAGAACTGCTGTCCTTTAAGCAGCTTTCTGGCTTTCTCGAAGGCTTTTCAAAAAAATATCCGAACCACGGAGCTTCCTATAGGCCTGCAGCAATTCAGTGAAACTGACTTTAAAAATTGACATTTTTTAAATCGGAACCGTCAGGCTGCCATTTTTTTAAAAAGCTGGTCTTTCAGGTCTGCTGCTCTGGCAGGATGATAAACTCAATTTTAAACACTGACCCTTGCCCCCCAATCCCCCAGGTCTGGTGTTTATCGCCATAAAAACCCCGCTCCTGGGCCCTGCCTTTAATGCTTTGAGTGAGGATATATTCATCCAGGTCAGCTGAATTTCTACTTTGAGTGTTGCCAACCTGAGTACCTCTTTATTCATGTAACCACTGCCATTCTTCGAGGACCCATCCCACTGATCTGTAGGAAAACAGATTGATGGACTGCTGTATTGCCCTGGAAGCCCCTTGACCAATGCAAGACAGGAGTGGCAATGGTCTGAGCTTTAACTGTAGCACTCAGACCTTTGGAAACTCTTTGTATTACATTGGAAGTTGCGACAACAGCTGGTGGGTGCAGCATCAGGGTGGATTGTACTGATGTGCTCATGGAGAACTAGCCATACCATGTTGGAAAGGACGGGTGCTCAGTTCTGCACAAAGACTTGTGCCAAATTTATGCTGGGCTTCTTGAATTTAGGCTTCCTAGCAGGTTTTCAATTGCACTAAGCATTTGGTTATGTAGATAAATTAGTCGTCTTCTGGGGCCTGGCTGATCTGACTCTTCTACAGAAGAACTAGTGTGCTCGCCTCTGGTGAGCTAGCAAGCGTGCTATATTTTTCTTTGTCCTACCTCTTTTGTACTTGTACCTGACATCTCGCCACCTGCAGATCTCTCTTCCATCCTAGCCTCTAAGATATACACAGCCTATAGAATATGCTCAGTGTTAGTCCCTGGGCTGGTGGTTGCCACTTTAAGATTGAGCCATGGTGTTTATTCACCTTCACTGTCTTTCTTTCCCTCCTTTGACTGGGAACATTCCAATTCTTTAGTATCTGAAATGAAAAAGGGGCTAACTTTGGGTTGTGGTGAGGGGAGAGAAGAAAGTAAGAAGTACATGCTTACGCCATCTGATTGTAAGTCAAAAGATTGCAGAATAAAAACATCATCGACTCTTCAACCCAGCAGGTAGCCAAGTTGTCAATATTGCATCTTCGCTGAAAGGCTAATACTGTGTTCTAGGGCGGCACGGTGGCGAGTGGTTAGCACTGCTGCCTCACGGCGCCGAGGATCCGGGTTCGATCCCAGCCCTGGGTCACCATCCATGTGGAGTTTGTAGATTCTCCTCGTGTCTACGTGGATCTGTCTCACCCCCACAACCCAAACATATAGGATAGATGGATTAGTAATTGGGGAAATAAAATGAATTGGGTACTTTAAATTTAAAAGAATTTAAAAAACAAATATTGTTCTCAAAGCGGGCTAAAACACGCAGGCACGCTCCAGTTCTTTACTGCTGCTTGCTGTTATTATGTGTCACCTTCTGAAAGAAAATTAGAAGTGTGTCAGTGACTATTTAGTTGTGATGTATATAGATATCAAATATTTACGCCACAGCAGGAGGCCATTTGGCCCATCGTGCATGTGCCAGCTAACGAAGAGCTTTCTAATCTAATTCTGCTTTCTGGTCCCTTTTCCCTGCAAGTTACCGCATTTCACGTGCATATCCCAAGTTTTTTTTAATGCTATGCAGGCTTGTACCTCTACCACCCTTTCAGGCAAAGAGTTCCAGACTTCTTCCACCTCTCTGTGAAGAATTTTCTCTAACTCCCCTCTAATCCTCTGCCAATTACTTCAATTATGTCAATTATACCCCTGGTTATGGAGCATTTTAGTAAAGCAAAGCAGTCATTCTCTCAGCCCTTCATGATCTGATGCATCTCAAATGTCCCTTCAGTTTCCTATGTTCCAAAGGAAACAACTCTACAGACATCTATTTTTTCCATATTCTCCAATCCTGGCAATATTCTTTGGGCAGCACAGTGGTTAGCGCTGTTGCTTCACAGCTCCCGGGTCCCAGGTTCGATTCCCGGCTTGGGTCACTGTCTTTACGGAGTCTGCACGTTCTCCCCTTGTCTGCGTGGGTTTCCTCCGGGCGCTCCGGTTTCCTCCCACAGTCCAGAGATGTGCAGGTTAGGTGGATTGGCCATGCTAAATTACCCTTAGTGTCGAAGAAAAAATGTTAGGTGGCGTTACCGGGTTACGGGGATAAGGTGGAGGTGTGGCTTAAGTAGGGTGCACTTTCGAAGGGCCTGTGCAGCCTCGATGGGCCGAATGACCTGCACTATAATTTCTATGATAATTCTGTGATTCTATTTTAAATATCTGGTGTAACCTGTCCTGTACGTTCACATCATTCCTTTAATGCAGTGATCAGAACCATACATGTGGCCCGAACTAATGTTTTATACAGGTCTAGAAGAGCTTCCCCACTGTTCTGTTTTGTGGCTTGGGCTAATAAATGTATTCCACATGTGTTATTAACTACCTTATCCACCTGCCGTCCTACATTTCGGGATTTGTGGATATGCATTCCAAAGTTCCTCTGTTCCTCTATAGTCCGCACTGTCCTACCATTTTTTGGATGTTCCTTTGCCTACCGCAAATGCAGTCTCAGAAATGCATTCCATTTTCCACTTTCCTGCTCATCTGCCCAAGTGCATTAATATCTTACTGCAGTCTACGGTTTTCTTTCTCACTGTCAATCACACAACCAATTTTTGTTTTAATTATAAATTTGGTAATCATGCTCCCTACATTTGAATCAAAATTACTTATTCAGACCACAAAAAATAAGGGACGCAATATTGAGCTCTGTGGAGCCCCACTGGAAACAGCCTTCCAGTCACACAAACACTCGTTGATATCCAGTCGAATTCTGATTTGTATCCTGCGACTGAGTCGATTTTGGATCCAACTTTCACTTCAATCCCATGGGCTCTTTTCTGAGGGATCGTCTCAGAAGTCATGTTAAAATCCATGTGTACTACATCAAATGTGATTCCCTTATCAGCCCTCCTGGCTACCTCCTCAAAACATTCAATCAAGTTAGCCAGACATGATCTACCTTTAGCAAATCTATGCTGTGTTCTCTAACCTGTGCCTTTTAAAATTATGTTTATACAGCCCCTCAGAATATTTTCCAGTAACGTACAAGGATATTGCTAGGACTGGAAAATTTCAGCTGTGACGGAAGTTTGGGTAGATGGGGTTATTTACCTTGGAACAGAGGAGATTGAGGGGAGATTTGATTGAGATGTGTAAAATTGTGAGGGACCTGGATAGAGTGGATGGGAAGCACCTATTTGCAATAATGGAGAGGTTCGTGACCAGGTGGCATAGATTTAAAGTGATTGGAAGAAGGATTAAAGGGGAGATAAGGAAAATACATTTCAGAGGATGGCAGGGGAAGGAACTCACTGCCTGAAAGGGTAGTGGAGGTGGAAACCCTCAACCCATTCAAAGGCTTCCCTAATTTCCTTTTCAATTTAACCCCAAACCCTGCACTTTCTGCAATATTGAGCTCTTGGGACCCAACATAAATTTCCCTTTTTTGCCTTCTGGCATCTGGAGGGGATGGTGCCATTCTTTTTCTTTTTTTGGAACACATTTGCTTTGAACCCTTTCTGCCACTGATTTGGCTCTGATATAACTTCAAGTCATTGTTTCAAGTCCACCTTTCCGAAACCAGATCTTGGAGATGCAAGTTTGAGGCTTGCAACAGTGTTAAGTGAGAGAGTTCAGGTAAAGCACATGAGTGTTAGATGTGAGTACTGATTGATACAGATTGGTAGGTGAATGAGGAGCATGTATAGAATTTAGCAGTTAATCAGGCTAGTAATCCAGTTGAAAGGATATGCTAATTGACTATGAACTCCCTCACCTTGACAACTCGTGTCAAATTGTTAATTCTTTCCATGCTGTATCCATATTAAAGTAGCAGCACACCTGGCATTGGCCTCCAGCTCCTGAGCATATGTTTAGAAGGCCTCCTATCATCGCTTCTCGGCCTTTATGTTAAGATCAAGTGGAGAAGGCTTCCTATCCACCCTGCATATACAGGGCATATCTCATTCTTTCCTCCTCTTCCGCCAAGACCTGCAGTGTGTTATCTGGAAACCTTGCTGCTCACACTCTTGAATGTTAAGGTGTGGCCATTTGCTCCAAGAATCACAGTCTAGATCACTTTTCTTGATCTTTAAAAAAAAAACTGGAACCACTGGTAGCCAAAACGTACTTGCCTTTAACAGATGCAGGCTGTCTATAAGTAATACTAGCCGACAGCAATATTGCCCCCCTGCTAAAATGGACAGCCAATAAACAGGTTGGGTATCACTGGCTGTATGCAGAAATCATGTAAAAGAGTGGGCAGCAGTAATTTAACAAATTGCCTACAGGTGCAATGAGCGGATAATGCTAATTACCTACTGCGAGCCCCATGCCTATTTTTGGGGCTGAACCGCATTCTCGCCTAACGTCACCTCATCTACTCTCTGATTTATTTAACTGTTTTATTTGGAAATGGCTATTTTGCAGCTGTTCCTGTGACATCTTGAATGAATTCTGTTGTATTTAACTGTATATCCTGTGCTATTATTCACCCTGGATACCAAGTTACTGTAACTTTAAGAAGGATTAATCACTTCAATTTAATTTTAAGATTTGCAGCAATTTGAAGTGTAGAATCCCATGACCCTTAGAAGAGCTAATTATGTTAAATAAAAATGAGACAGTTTCAAGCTCCTTTGAAGTAGAGACTGAAATCTAAAAATTAGGGATAAAGCTCAACCTAATTAACCCCACCGAGCTATAGCATTTAAAAAAATATTTTTATTCGCCATATTTTTTTCATTTTTGATATACAAAAAAGAAATAGAAACAAAACAACACCAACATTATAAAACAGAAGTGAAAGCAGTCCTCTCACATCCCCTCCCTCTTTCTCCCCCCCTCCCCCCAACCATTCAACGGCAACCAACTCCTAAAAGTGCAAAATAAATGAACCCCAAGAATTGTAGAACCTCTCCTTAGCCCCCCTCAGCTCAAACTTCATCTTCATCGGGGGTCAAAAACTCCGCGACGCCGAGGGTGGAGAGAGTGGCCTCCACCCCAACAGGACCCGCCTACAAGTGATCAGCGAGGCGAAGGCTAAAACTTCTGGCCCTGCACCTGCATGCAACTCCGAACGATCCGATACCCTGAAAATGGTTTCTCGGGCACCTGTTTTTGTATGCAACATCCTCAAGATTGTGCTAAATACCTCCCGCCTAAACCTTTCCAGCTTCGGGCAGGACCGAAACATGTCAACGTGATTTCTCTCCCACATCGCTCACAGACAGCCTCCACCTCCTCAAACAGTCGGCTCATCGTTGATTTTGTGAGGTGCGCCATATGCACAACTTTCAACTGTTTCAGCCCCAGTCTCGTACATGAGGTTGAGGCGTTTACCCACTGCAGCACCTCACCACCGTCCCTCTTCCATCGTCCCCCAGCTCCTCCTCCCACTTCGTCTTAATACCTTCAGAGACACCCTGTCCTCCTCCAGGATTCTCCCATAGATCGCCAAAACAACCCCCTACTCCAATCCTCCCACTGATAGCACCACCTCCAGCAACGAGGAGTCCAGTGATATCTGGAAGGTTGGGAAAAGCTTCCTTGCAAAATCTCAAACCTGCAGTACCTAAACCCTTCCCCCTGAGCCAACTAGTCCCCAAACTCATCCAAGCTTGCGACTCACCGCCCAAGCAACAAGTCCTTCATTTCCTTGATCCCCTTCTCATCCATTTCTGAAACCTTGCATCCATCCTCCCCGGCTTGAACCCATGATTTCCCCTAATCGGCATCCCCCCTGACCCAGCCCCCAATTTAAAATTCTGCCTACACTGCCGCCAGATCTGCAAAGTGGCCACCACAACTGGACTCACCGAGCCATCGAGAACGGCACCATTGCCAGTGCCCGCAACCCCAACCTCCTACACGAGCCACTCTCCATCTTAACCCATCAGATCTCCCCCTCCTTGTTCCAGCCCTGCATCTTCTCCACATTCACCGCCCAATAGTAGTACAGTAAGTTTGGGAGCCCTAGCCACCCTCCAGCCTGTCAACCTCTGTACGAGACCACCCTCCTAATCCTTCCACCCCCCCCCCCCCCCCCCCACCCCCCCCATAAACAAGATCAATTTGTACACCCCCTTGAAGAAGGATTTTGGTAAAAAGGCCGGCAGGCACTGGAATAGGAACAAAAATCATGGTAACGCATTCATTTTAACTGCCTGCACCTGGCCCACCACCAATAGAGGGCGGTTGTCCTACCTTTCCAAATTAACCTTCACTTTCCCTACCAAACAAGTAAAATTATACCTTCGGAACCCAGCCTAGTCCCGAGCCACCTGCACCGCAAGTACCTAAAGTGGGTTGGCACCAGATGAAATGGCGGCCCCACCACCCCTACTCCCGGCTGGGAGACCATGAAATATTCGCTCTTGCCTAGGTTCAATTTATACCCCGAGAATGTCCCAAATCTTTGAAGCAGCTCCATTATACACCCAGCGGCGTGCTCGGTTCCAAAAGATACAATAACAGATCATCGGTATATAAGGATACCCGATGCGCTCCTTCGCGCGATAGCCAAATGTTCTTTAGCCAGTGCAAACAACAGGGGGACATAGGACACCCCTGCCTCATACCACGGCGAAGAGCAAAGTACCCAAAATTCATATTTTTAGTGCGAACACTCACCATTGGCTCCTTGTGCAACAACCGTACCCACAACGCAAACCTCGGCCCAATTCCAAATCTTTCCAATACCGCCATCAAATAACCTCCCGCTACCCGATTAAACACCTTCTCTGCGTCCAGTGCCACCACCACCTCCATCTCCTTTCCCTCCACTGGAGACAGGATCATATTTAGCAACCTCCTCATGTTCGAAAACAACTGCCTTCCCTTCACGAATCCCGTCTGATCCCCTCCTAACACCTTCGGGAGACAGCCTTGCCGCCAAAGCATTTGCCAATATCTTGGCATCTACATTCAATAGGGATATGGGCCCATACGACATGCACTCCACCGGGTCCTTATTCTTTTATAGCAGCCGGGAAATCGAAGCCTGCCCCATCGTCTGTGGCAAAAAAACCCTGCCTATTGCATCCGCAAACATTCCACCATCAGTCGCACCAGCCTATCCTTAAATTTCTTATAGTATTCCACTTGGAACCTGCCGCCCTCCCTGCCTGCATCCGCGCCGGTGCCTCCCTCCTGCAGGGGAGGTCCCGGACCACCGCGGCACTTCGGATTCACCCCCACCCCCTCGCCGTCCCTGGTGTATCTGGTGGGCAGCGGGCAGAACAGGGTGACAGCATGCCATCCAGGACGCCCAAGGTGCAGCCTGGCCCATCCAGGCCGGGCCCCCCCAGGAAATGGGCACCAAATGAGACCCTAGTCGCAGGGTAGGAGTCACAGCAGTCCACCTCCACTTCTGCTGTACCGTCTGGGACGTAATGATAGGGCCCGTAAGGCCTGAAAGTTAGACATCTAGTACGTTGGCACGGGTGCAGGGCACAGCTTAGTTATAGGGGCTAGGGCACATGTATAGAACTTTTGTTATTAAAGGCACTGTGACACCGATGAAAGCTACCTCTGTGCTCTGTCTGATGCTTGCGGGGGTGGGAACAAAGTGCCACTGTGGGTGAGGGGGTGATGGAACGTTGAGCCCCGGCTATTAACTTGGCCCGTGCTCGCTGGCCCTGCCGGTGGCGTTGGGCAGCCTCATGACTGCTGACGATTTTGTATACCAGATTAGAACCACGCCGGCGGGACTTCGGCCCATCCAGGGCGCAGCATCGTTGGGGGCCCGGAGAATCGCTCTTCGGGCCACCCTTCGCGATTCTCCGGGCCGTGCGGCGCCCGCTGCGATTGCGCGGTGTCCGGAGGTTCGCGAACCTGCATCGGAACGGCGAAAGGCGTCATGGGCCATTTTGGCGTAAACACCTATTCTCCAAGGCCACATGGGGTCGGAGAATCCCCCCCCAGGTTTAGGAGTTTCTACCAGAGCAACTTTTGGAAGTTACCACCGTGTATCCTGTAGATCTATCTACTGTTAATAAAATTAAGCATAAAATTACCAACACTTTGTTGGTTAGAGTAGCATAATAAAATAGCATTATAGCAGGATAAACATTTATGTGGGAAGCATTTCAAAAACATTTAGTCGGAGTGGATCAAGCATGGGGTCAGAACATCAAGAATAATGGCAATAAATTTACTGGAATTATTTATGGCTGTAATAAAATTAGTAGGTGAGGTTTATGTGCTTTCGACTTTGTGAAAATATTGATGAGCTACATAAGAAACAAATGGAAATTATTAATGTAAATAAGAATGTTTTCAATTCAGCTGATACATTTATTTAACAAAAAACAAGAGGAATCGATTAATCAGTTCCAATTTGTATGTAAACCAGTCGAGTGCTGCAAGGATCAGAACCAGTATTTCTGTCCATAACACTGTTGATTTAATAATTGGTTTCTGTGGCCACTTTGACATGCATTATGTTCACTCGAGATGATGAAATGCATTTTATTGATCTAACTGCACATAGCTGTACATAGTTTGAGGTTTTTATTATTGGCTTATAGTTTATTTGGTGGTTGTTGCTGCAATGTTGACGTAGTATGGGAGAAGCAGGATTACCCTCTGCAGGCTTGGAGAATATCATTGAGCTCTACAAAGCCACAGGTGGAGTTGCTCATTTTCTCTTTTTGTGCAGCCTGATGTCTTTGATGTTGGTATTCTGGGTCCCTTAAGGGAGTGTAGACTTTCTGCTAATTTTTGGAGATTTAATTAGAGACTTTTTTTTCCTATTTTTTAAACGCATTTTATTCAAACTTGTATCAAAGTAGGTTACAGCAAATAAACATTCTTCCCAACAATCAACTATACAGTTTGTACAGATTTTTCTCCTTTTTCACAGCCCCCTCCCCATCACCCACCCCCCCACACCCCTGCGACGAACAGCTCCTCAAACACGGTCACAAATATCCCCCACCTTTTCTCAAACTCCCTTGCTGAGCTCATACTTTATCTTCTCTAACCGCAGGAAGTCATACAGGTCACCCAACAATGCTGCTACCCCCGATGGCGATGCCGACCGCCACTCCAGCAAAATTTCTCGCCGTGCAATCAGAGAAGCGAAGGCCAAGACATCGGCCTGCCTTCCTCTCCATGAGCTCCGGCTTCTCTGAAACCCTAAATATCACCACCAAAGGGTCCGGGTCCACTCCCTCCTCCACTACCCTGGCGAAGACTGTGAACACTCCCGCCCAGAATCTTCCCAATTTTTCCCAACCCCAAAACATGTGCGCATGATTCGCTGGCCCCCGTCCACACCTCTCACACTCATCTGCTGCCCCCTGAAAGAACCCACTCATTCTCGTCTGAGTCATATGCACCCTGTGCACCACCTTAAACTGTATCAGGCTCATCCTTGCACAAGAGGAGGTCCCGTTTACACTTTGCAGTGCCTCACTCCATACTCCCCAATTGATCTCCATTCCCAACTCCGCTTCCCATTTCGCCTTGATCTTCACCACCCGCTCGCCTCCCTGCCCCCCCCAGCCACTTATATATATCCCCAATTCTTCCCTCCCCTTCCACATCCTGAAGCAGCAGTTGCTCCGGCAGGGTGTATCCCGGCAATCTAGGGAACCCCTTCCAGACCTTTCGTGCAAAGTCCCTAACCTGTAGATACCTGAACTCACTACCCCTCAGCAGCTCTACCCTTTCCCTTAGCTCCTCCAGACTGGCGAACCCTTCCTCCAAATACAAATCCCTCCCCTTGACCAGCCCCACTTCCCTCCACCTGCTGTACACACGATCCATCCCCCCCTGCTCAAACCCATGATTCTCGCACAGCGGCATTAGCACCGACATCCCTTCCACCCTAAAATGCCTCCTCAGCTGATTCCATATCTTCCCCGTGGACTGCACCACTGGGCTCCCTGAATACCTACTCGAAGCCATTGGCAAAGCTGCCGTCTCCATAGCCCTCAAACTAGACCCCTTACAAGATTCCTCCTCCATCCTAACCCACTCTACCCCTTCTCCTTCCCACCACCGCCGCACCTTGTCCACATTCGCTGCCCAATAATAATGAAAGCAAGTTTGGCAACGCCAACCCCCCCTGCTGCTTCTGCCTCAGTAGCAGGGTCCTCCACACCCTCGGCTCCTTCCCCGCCCATACAAAGTCAGAGATGATTGTGTCCACTTTCCGAGAAAAGGCCTAAAGATCGGGAGGGCCTGAAAGATAAACAAGAACCTCGGCAGAATATTCATTTTCACCACTTGAACCCTCCCCGCCAACATTAAGTGCAGTGTATCCCACCTCTTAAGATCCTCCCTGGCCTCCTCCACCAGCTTCGTTAAATTCCACTTATGGAGCCCCGTCAATTCCCTCACTACCTGAATCCCCAAGTACCTAAACCTATCCCTCGCTACCGTAAATGGCACCCCGCTAAATTAGCCCCATGTGCCAGCTCATTCACTGGGAATACCTCGCTTTTCCCTACATTCAGCTTGTATTCTGAGAACCCTCCAAACCTCCCCAACAGGCCCACAATCCTTCCCATACTCTCCAATGGATCCGAAACATACAGCAAGAGGTCATCGGCATAGAACGACACCCGATTCTCCCTCTGTCCCCTCATTATCCCCTGCCACTCTGCCGACCCCCTGAGAGCCATCGCCAATGGCTCTATGGCCAGCGCAAACAGCAGAGGCGACAGCGGCACCACTGCCTCGTACCCCTGTGTGAGTCAAAGCTTCGTGAGCTCATATCATTCGCCCTCACCCTCGCTCTTGGCGCCACATGCAGCAACCGCACCCATGCCACAAATCTCGGCCCAAACCTAAACCTTCGAACAAGTACCGCCACTCTACCCGATCAAATGCTTTCTCTGCGTCCATGGACACCACCACCTCCGGTACCAGAGCTCTCAATGGATTCATCACTACATTCAACAGCCGTCTTATATTACTCGCAAGCTGCCTGCCCTTCACGAAGCCTGTTTGATCTTCTGCAACCACCCCCGGGACACAATCCTCCATCCTCCCCGCCAATAACTTAGCCAATAGTTTCATATCCGTGTTCAATAGTGATATGGGTCTATACGACCCACATTCCACCGGATCCTTCCCTTTTTTTGGGATTAGTGTAATTACTGCCTGCTTCATCGTCTCCGGCAACTCCCCCTTCTCCAGTGCGTCATTAAACTCCCCCAACAGATGTGGTGCCAGGTCCGCCGCAAATTCCTTATAAAATTCTGCCGGATACCAATCCGGCCCAGGGGCCTTCCCCGACTTCAGACCCCTGATACTATCCAGCACCTCCCTCAGCCCCAGGGGCTCCTCGAACGCCTGCCTCTTTGCTTCCTCCACCTGGGGAAATTCTAGCTCGTCCAGAAACCACCCTTCTCTCCTCCTGGGTCTGCCTCATAAAGTCCCTGGTAATACTCTCTAAATGCCTAATTTATCTTCCCTGGCTCTAACATCACACCCCCAGCCCCAGTCCGGATCTTCAATATTTCCCTGGCCGCAGTCTGCCTCCGCAGCTGGTACGTCAGCATGCAGCTCGCCTTCTCCCCATACTCGTATTGCACCCCTCTTTCCCTACGCAGTTGCCTTACCGCCCTTCCCGTTGTCAGCCTGTCAAATTTCCCCTGCAACTTTTTCCGCCTCGCCAATCCCTCTACGGTGGGCACTCTCGAATATTCCCTGTCCACCTCCACTATCTCGCTCACTAGACGGTTATGTTCCTCCTTTCCTTATTCGTACGAACTGTAAATGAGATGAATTTCTCCCCGGACCACTGTCTTCAGTGCATCCCAAAAAATGATCGCCGACACCTCCCCATTCTGATTGAACTCCACATAATCCCTAATCGCCAACCGCACCTTATCACCAAAACCTCCATCCGCCAACAACCCCGAGTCAAACCTCCACCCTGGCCTCTGCTCTCGTCCCGTACTGAATTGAATATCCAGCCAGTGGGGTGCATGGTCCGAGATAACTATCCCCGCATACTCTGCCCCCTCCACCCCAACCAAAATCTCCCGACTCACTACAAAGTAATCAGTCCTCAAATACACCTTATAGACGTGTGAAAAGAAGGAATACTCCCTTCCCTCTGGGTTCTGAAAGCGCCATGGATCCACCATACCCATCCTCTCCCTCAACCCCCCCCCAGCTCCCTTGCCATTCGTACCCTACCCATCGGTCTGGGGCTCGATCTATCCACCCTCGGCTCCAGGACACAGTTAAAATCTCCTCCCATGACCAACTGGTACGTGGCCTAATCCAGGATTGCTGCCAGCAGCCCCCTCATAAAACCCACAATCTCCCAATTTGAGGCATACATATTTACCAACACTACCGGTGCCTCTTCCAATACCCCACTCTCAATCACATATCTCCCACCTGGATCCCTCACCACCTTCGCACTCACGAATCCCATTCCTTTGCTCATTAAAATCGCCACACCCCTCGATTTCAAATCAAACCCCAAGTGAAAAACCTGCCCGACCCACCCCTTCCTTAACCTAATGTGATGAGTGATAACTGTACCCTTAATGTAATGATCCCTTTAAGACTGGGCTTGGAACCCTGGGGGGCTCCGCCGCCCCCCCTTCCCCCCCAGGGAGCCGTATATAAGGTAATGTTCAGTGGGCAGTGTGCATTGAGCACACTTCTCGGCAGCTGTCTGGTTCTCTGCTAATTAAAGCCTTTGTATTACCAATCATTTCTCGCGAGTTGTAATTGAGGGTATCTCACCTAACCTGGTACTTCACACGGAGGTGTGTCTCCTGCAAAAAGACAACCCCCGCTTTCAAGCTCCTGAGGTGCGAGAACACCCGTGACCATTTAACCGCCTCCAAACCCCTCTACCGTCCGTCATCTTCCCCACTTAACACCTGCCCCTTTAATTCAACTCTGTACCTAGCCCATCCCAGATGGCCCCTTTCTTTGCCCTTGACCATGGGTGTGAGATTCCCCAAGGATGAGAGTGGAACTCTGTTCTTTTCATCTCTCTTGGGTGCTTCTAGAACAGATGGCCAATCTTGAGAATCATGTGACCTGTCACAGCCATCTTGTGGTTCAGGAGAAGTCCATTTGAAAAATAGTAAAAAAGAATAAAGTTTTGATATACACCGTTTGGATTTATTTTCCTGTCTTTTTGACATGACAATAGAATATGGAGCTACAGTTGAGGTAACATTTGCCATGATCTAATTGAATGACAGACCTGAGGGCTTTGTTGCTATTATAGTAGGAGGATGCAGTTTTTCTTGATGACTTGCATATTAATGAATAAAATGTTAGCACTGGCTTGCTTTTATACAGCACCTTTCATGTAGAAAAACAGCCCAAGGTACCAGGAGTGTTATCTACCAATTGGATCCAAACCACAAGATATAGGGATAGTTGACCATAAGTTTGGTTAAAGAGATAGCTTTTTAGGAATGTCTTAAAGGAGGAGGTTTAGGACTGTCTTAAAGGAGGAGAAATGAGAGAAACAGAAAGATGTAGTAATTCAGAGAGATTTAGTGAGGGAATTCCAGGAGTTTATCATAGATTATCATAGAATTTACAGTGCAGAAGGAGACCATTCGGCCCATCGAGTCTGCACCGGCTCTTGGAAAGAGCACCCTACCCAAGGTCAACACCTCCACCCTATCCCCATAACCCAGCAACCCCACCCAACACTAAGGACAATTTTGGACACTAAGGGCAATTTATCAAGGCCAATCCACCTAACCTGCACATCTTTGGACTGTGGGAGGAAACCGGAGCACCCGGAGGAAACCCACACACACACGGGGAGGATGTGCAGACTCCGCACAGACAGTGACCCAAGCCGGAATCTAACCTGGGACCCTG
Organism: Scyliorhinus torazame; assembly: GCF_047496885.1. Lineage (NCBI taxonomy): Eukaryota > Metazoa > Chordata > Chondrichthyes > Carcharhiniformes > Scyliorhinidae > Scyliorhinus > Scyliorhinus torazame. The sequence goes on from NC_092712.1 coordinate 261,078,273, forward strand.
GAGCTGTGAAGCAATTGTGCTATCCACAATGCTACCGTGCTGCCCACGGCTGTTTAGATTAGGCTACCGATGGCATAACTACCAAGGGTGGAGTGATTAAAATTGGGAATGCACACCAGGTCAACATTGGAGGTATTCACATATCTCAAAGTCTTATATGGCTGGATAAAACTGCAGAGATAGGGAAAGGTGAGACCATAGAATGATTTGAAAAGAAGGATGCGTAATTTAAAATTGATTTTATTTTGCCAGAACACAAGCCAACCTAGGCCATCGAGCACAAGGGTGTTGGGTGAATATGACTTAGTGCAAGTTAGGATACAGGCAGCAGAATTTTAGTTGACTTCAAGTTGATATAGGGTGGCATAGTCAAGTCTGGAAATAACAGGCACGCATAAGGGTTTTGGTAGTAACTGGGTCAAGGCAGGGGTAAAGTTGGACGATGCTACAAGATGGATGTAGCTGCCTTGGTGCTGGAAGTGCTTGGTATGTGGTCGGAAGCTCACATCGGTATCAAATGTGACGCATTGGTTGCATACAGCATGATTCAGTCTCGGAGAGTAACCAGGTCAGGGGAGTCAATAGGTGTGTGGCAGGAATTGAAAACAATAATTTCAATCTTCTCTGAATCAACAGTAAAGGTAACACAGTAATGGAAAGCAAGGTCCAGTTGAGGGGAAGGAATGAGCAGGTCAAGGGAGGAACAGGTCAAGCAGTAGCAACTAGTTGTTTATTATCCGGTCAGTGTGCATGCATGACCTTTAGTCCAAATCTAGTAAATGAAAGAAATGGAAAGATAACAAAATGGCAGAGGAAAAAAAAAGAGAATGTAACGAGGCATGTGAGAAGGGGGTGACAGATGGGGAAATTAGTAAAGATGTAAATACATGGTGATAAAAGTATGTTAAAAGAATGCGGAATGTACAGAAACACAGGGAAATGGAAAGAATTACAGAAGCAGACAAAATGTAAAAACAGTTATTTTCTACTGAGAGTTATACCTTAGGACAGAAACAATTGCAGATGATTTGGAAGTTCAAAAGCATGGTCATCTTGAGACAAAAGTGCTGTTCACTGAGTGTCTTGGGAGAAAAAGTCATAAACTTAGTACCACCGTTAAACCACAGTTTACATTTTATTTACCAAAACTGACAATTATATTATTGTCACGAGTAGGCTTACATTAACACTGCAATGAAGTTACTGTGAAAAGCCCCAGTCGCCACATCCTGGCGCCTGTTCGGGTATACAGTCGGAGAATTCAGAATGTCCAAATTACCTAACAGCACGTCTTTCGGGACTTGGAGGAAACCAGAGCACCCGGAGGAAACCCACCGCAGACACGGGGAGAACGTGCAGACTCCACACAGACAGTGACCCAAGCTGGGAATCAAACCTGGGACCCTGGTGCTGTGAAGCAACAGTGCTACCCACTATGCTACCATGCTGCCCATAAATGCTGAGATTGCAGTCCCATTCATTATTTATAATTAAATTTGCAACTAGGTGTACAGAACCAAAGTAAAAGGATAACATTCTTTACAAACTCCAGAACGACCCTTTTATAATTCAGGAAATCAAGAATTAGGTTTGTTACTTTAAATTCATTTGAACTGGGAATGGGTTTATTGAACTCTCCAAAGAACCAATTTTTCCTCCTGCATGTGAGGTGTAAATTGGACAAAATGATGTTATGGTCCCAGGAGCCTGTATTATTGCAACATATCTTTTAATTAAACAACACTGATTCTGTAAAAACACAATCAGTGATGTTCTCATTTTGATGCAAAATGGTTTCAGATGTGCATCAATACCAAAAGTGCAGTATAATGTGGACAAATGTGAGGTTATCCGCTTCGGTAGCAAAAATAGGAAGGTAGATCTTTATTTGAATGGGTGTAAATTGAGAGAGATGGATACTTAGGGAGACCTTGGTGTCCTTGTGTATCAGTTGCTGAAAGTAAGCACGCTGGTACAGCAGGCAGTAAAGAAGGCAAATGGCATGTTTCCGTCACAGGAGAGGATTTGAGTATAGGAATAGGGATGTTTTACTGCAATTGTATAGGGCATTGTTGATGCCACACCTGGAGTATTGTGTGCAGTTTTGGTGTCCTTATCTGAGGAAGGATGTTCTTGCTATGGAGGGAGTGCAGCGAAGGTTTACCAGGCTGATTCCTGGGCTAATTCCTGGGATGGTGGGACTGTCATATGAGGAGAGATTAAATTGGTTAGGATTATATTCATTTCAGTTTAGAAGAGTGAGAGGGGATCTCATAGAAACTTATAAAATTCTAACAGGATTAGAACAGGTAGATTCAGAAAGAATGTTCCCAATGGTAGGTGAGTCCAGAACTAGGGGTGATAGTTTGAGGATAAGGGGTAAAGCTTTTAGGACTGAGGTGAGGCAAGATTTCTTCACCCAGAGAGTGGTGAATCTGTGGAATTCACTACCACAGAAAGTAGCTGAGACCATAACGTTGTGTAATTTCAGAAGGTATATATAGCTCTTGGGGCTAAAGGGATCAAGCGATATGGAGGGGGAATGCTGGATCAGGGTATTAAACTTGATGATCAGCCATAATCATAATGAATGACGGAGCAGACTCGAAGGGCCAAATTACTTACTCCTACTTTTATTTTCTATGTAAAACAATTAAATAATTTGGGTTTCGATTCACAATCAAACTGCTAAATTTGTTGAAGCAGTGTGGTGAGAAACCACCTCTTGTGGGTAGTATTGAGGCTCACACAAAGTGAATCACAGGCTCCCTTGTGGCAGCAAAAAGTAGCCCCCAGGGCACACTGTGCTCTCCTGATGTTGAACATAATGCAAAGTTGGCATTAAAAGAGTTGGCAGTGTAACTTGATCATCAGCTGCAGCATCCAGCGCAAGATGGGATCCAGTAAAATCTGTTTGTTATGCTCTTGACGTAGCATAAACTGCTTCCTTGATGTGCACTCTGACAAAGGAAGGTTCAGATTGGAGATAGCTTTAACACCTTTATTAAACTATCAACAATTCTCCTACTTGGATTCAATGCTACTGTTAATCCTGCTATAGCTACTCAGACTGACGAATCAGTCTGCTACAATCCACGTGATGGTTGTGATGTTCAATCAACCCTGTGTCTGTACTCAGAGTGTCTCCACTGGAAAGAGACTGAGCACGTGTGATGTGTCCTTTTATATGGGTGGTGTAATGCCCTCCTGTGGTAGTGTCACCTCTGTGTATATCGTGACTGCCCATTGGTCGTGTCCTATCTTACTGACCTATTGGTTGACTGCCTGTGTGTCATGTCTCTGGTGTTCCCTCTATTGTCTAGCTAGGTGTAGTGTATGTACATTAACCCTTTGTGTACTTACAGTGATATATATCACCACATCCCCCTTTTTTCCTGTTACATATTTTCTGTACAGTGTTAAAGAAAATTGAACAAACTAGTTAGATGAGTGATACTCTGTACAAGTTATGATAACAGTGATCATTAAACAATAAGTCCATATCATATGCATGAGTCCAAAGCTCATTAATTATTATGGTTGAGTGGCTTTCTTGTTTGGTTGGTGAGTTGGTGATGTTGATGGTGGCATTGCATTGTAAATGCCATCAGTGTCCCTGTGCTGAAGGAACCAAGAAGTGGTCAAATCACTTCGTTGTCGGATTTGGACTCTCTTTTTTTTTCTTTCGATGCTTGTGGTGGTAATTCTTGATGGCATCTGTCCTGAAAGCCAGGTTGCCTGTTGGTAGTGTAGCAAACGTGAATTGGTAAGATGCATCGTCCTGCCATGGCACGTCATTGTACTGAGCTGAGCAGTAACAGTGTCCCTCATTTGCAGAGTTGTAACGTCGTACCAGTCGTAGTTCCATTGGTGTTGTTTTTGTCGTGATTGTTGTCGACGTTGTTGCCTTTGGTACGCTTCTTGCTATTGTCTTTGATGTTGTTGTGGTGGTTGGTTTTGTTGCCATGTTTGCTGCGTTCAAGGACCACACTCTGTGGATAATACGAGTCCTTCACACAGTTACTCGTGTTAGCGTGCTTTGTGGCATCTGCTGTCGCCTTGAGCGTGCCGTCACTGAGTTTGCGGCGCTCCCCGTCTGGAGTCATGTCCAGCTTACTCGAATCAGCTTTGGCTTGTCGATGCTCCCCATCTGGAGTCTGGTCTGTTTCACCTGAGTCAGTTTTTGTTTGTCGATGCTCCCCGTCTGGAGCCCTTTCTGGTTCACCTGAATCAGCTTTGGTTTCTTGATGCTCCCCGTCCGGAGTCACTGCAGGTTCACTTGAGTCAGCTGAGATTTCTTGATGCTCCCCGTCCGGAGTCATTTCAGGTTCACTTGCATCTTCTGAGGTTTCTTGATGCTCCACATCCGGAGTCAAAACATTCAGGAATGCATTTGCTTGTGGAGAGGCTCGAGCGATTGAGGTTTGAAGTAACGTGGTGTCACCGGAGTCACCAGTAGTCTCACTGTGATTGTCGAGTGCCTCTGTACATTCTAGCTGAGGTCTGTCACGTTGCACATCTGGTATGGGAAGTGGGATGCCATCGTCACTTGTCTCACATACAGTGGGTAGAGCCTCAGTGTCTTCTTGTCGTTCACTTGAGCTGGGTAGACCGTCAGAGTCTTCTTCTGGTGGCTCAAATAATCTGTGTGGACTGTCATAGTCTGCTTGCTATACACTTGAGCGTGGTAGACTGTCAGAGTCTTCGTCTTGTTCACTGGAGAGTGGTAGACTGTCATAGTCTTTCTGTTGTTCACTTGAGCGTGGCAGACTTGCATTGTCTGCTGCTGGTTGCTCAGAGGAGGTTGCTCGACCCTCATGGTCTTGTTCATGCAAGGACTGCGCTTTGGATTGCTTCTATCATGGAGGCTGTCCACGAGCTCGCTGTGGAGGCTTGTGTCACTCCCTCTGTGGAGTCTTGCAGCGTTCCTTGTGTGGAATCGTGCATTGGTCTCTCTGTGGAAACTGTCATCACTTCTTGTTCATGCAAGGACTGCAGTCTGGAGTCTTGCGTTGCTTCTATCGTGGAGTCTGTCCACGAGCTTGCTGTGGAGGCTTTCATCGCTTTCTGTGTGGAGGCTGGGACCCTTTGTGGTGCGTGGACCACTCTCTGTGTGGAGTCAGGGACCCTTCGCGGTGCGTGGACCACTCTCTGTGTGGCAGCAGGCCGCTCTCTGTGGGCTTGTACCGCTCTGTCTCTTGATGTCAGGCCGCAGCATAACCCTGCACTCACGAGTCGGGATGTCATATATGCTGGGCTGAAGATTCCCCAATCCGAAGAACTCGTCGTTGGGGTCGTCAATGTACAACACATCTAGATTTGGTACTGGTGTAGCCACCCAAGGTGAAATGTTCGTCTGAGTCGTTGTCTTCTAGGACCATATCATCACGTTTTGTGTCGGAGCTGGCATTGGGCTTGCGATGTCCAAAGAGGAATTCAAATTCTGAGTCATAGTCTTCAAGGACTGTATCATCTCTTTGGGCGGTGCTAATTGCTTGTTGCAGGGTTCTGCGGAGGTTAATTTCAGCTACTGGTTGAATTTCAGGCATTGTGCTGTCGTTCCAGGTGAAAGAATCGTGTTTTACGGCTTTAAATTTTTTTCCCCGCGTTTTGGGACATTTCTCCTTTAAGTGGGGGTGGTCCGGGACCTCTGACGTCTCGACGTGTGTGACGTAGTGCGTAGGAAACGATTGCGCATGCACAGATCACTGTTCCTTTACTTGGGGCCTTTTTTGCAATTGCGCATGTGCGGCTTCTCGCGCACGCTCAAATGGACCTTCCTGTTCTGTGCGCTCTTCGCGCAACTGTGCATGTGCAGCACCTTTTCCAAGATGGCTGCAATTCAAAACTGCCGTTCGTTGCTGCAAGCCTACCTCGTGGTGTGTTTTGGCGCCTCTTTTACCTTTTCCTCTTGTATGTTCCTCGCAAAATTCTTGGAATTTGTCCAGGACTGCCTGGAAGTCGCTCTTGTTTTGCCTCTTTGAGTATTTGAAGGTTTAGAAGATTTCAGCTGCTTCTGGACCCGTGATGGTAAGTAGAAGCTTTATTTTCTCTGCATCCGCCACGGCATCTAGGTCGGACGCTGCCAGGTAGATCTCAAATCTCTGCTGGAACCAACGCCAGTTTTCACTGAGATTGCCTTGGTACCTGAGCTGCTGTGGAACCAGAATCTCGAACATCATCTTGCCTGGCTGCTGTTGCTGGTAGTCACTGTTTGCTGAGTTTTAACTATATGGATTGAAACAGTTCACTCCTGGAACCATGTTTTGTTCTGCTCTTGACGTAGCATAAGCTGCTTCCTTGATGTGCACTCTGACAAAAGAAGGTTCAGACTTGGAGATAGCTTTAACACCTTTATTAAACAATCAACAGTTCTCCGACTTGGATTCGTCGCTACTGTTAATCCTGCTATAGCTACTCAGACTGACGAACCAATCTGCTACAAACCACGTGGTGGGTGTGATCTTCAATCAACCCTGTGCCTGTACTCACTGTGAGTCTCCACTGGAAAGAGACTGATCATGTGTGATGTGCCCTTTTATATGGGTTGGTGTAATGCCCTCCTGTGGTAGTGTCACCTCTGTGTGTATCGTGACTGCCCATTGGTTGTGTCCTATCTTACTGACCTATTGGTTGACTGCCTGTGTGTCATGTCTCTGGTGTTCCCTCTAGCTAGGTGTAGTGTATGTACATTAACCCTTTGTGTACTTACAGTGATGTATATCACCACAAAATCCTAAGCCGCTTGCTTTATCGATTGTTGCTAGTTTCTTCAAACCAATAAATAATAAAGGGTGAGCTCCTGTTTTATGCAGTTCTTTGTTTTCCCTTGCAGGTTGAATGCTGTTAGGAATAGAGCCTTGTAAGTTGGAGTCTCTCTGTTCTGTTTCACAGTTCATATCAAAGATTTTTCTTTCTGTTCCAGCTGAGTTGGATGGCGAGCATGCCCAGAAGGTACGCGATATGGAGAATACGCAGCAGCTGAAACTGAAAGAACGGCAGAAATTTTTTGAAGAAGCATTTCAGCAGGATCTGGAGCAGTATCTTTCTACAGGATACTTGCAGATAGCACAGAGACGAGGCAGGCTTTTACATTATTTCATTATTGTATCTTGACAAAACCTTCTGATAAAATTAATAAGTTTTTAGTGTTTAGTAGCATGTATTTTGGGATAGTTTTGAAGTTTCTTTGACTCTTAATATTTCTGACACATAGTCAATGCAGCTCTTGAGTATGAAGAAATGCATTTTTTGCCAATAGATATCCAGAAGTTTAATGTATTTAGACCTGCAGGTAATGTTGAAAATTAATTTTAGGTTAATAGGTCCATGCAGGAAAACTCCTAAATATGTGCAAATATGTGTGCTTGGAGAAGTGGAGTGATTGTAAATTGACATGAGAGATTACTCATGTCTGTGTTAGTTGAAAGAATGACTCTGTAAATGTAGTTCTATTTTAAATGCCTTGGATGGTATGTACAAAGGATAAATGCAAGAAGACACAGAACAGGGAAACAAAATATAAAAATGTTGAAAGAGTCACCGGGCTCGAATCCTTAGCTCCCTTCTCTCTCCAAACTCGCTGAGATTGTCCAGTATTTTCTGTTTTCGTTTCAGATTTCAGCATTTGCAGTCATTTGCTTTTATAAAAATGTTGAAACGTTCAGTTCAGGTACCTGTCGTAGTCCATATTTTGCCTTTACTATTACCCCCCACTGATGATGGTCGGAGATAATGTTTTCACCCCATTTGTTGGTCCGCGTTTAAACAATACATCTTGAAATTTAATTGATGGATTCAAACAAAACGCTGTACAGATTAACTTTTGGCAAAGATACAGATCCTGATCCTGGAATTCTTTTAAGGATTAGTTCACAGGTTTGGTGGGAGGATGGGATTGTTGTTATTGATACGGGGATTGACATTGCATTCGTTACGGATTATTGTTTACTGTTGGTGGGTGTAAATTTGGGAGAAAATGTGAAAAAGGAGAATAAAAATATTTTTTTAAAAAAAGGATCAGTTAGCATTGCAACATGGGCCAAAGTAACTTTTTAAAGAATGTTGTGGTTTCTTTTAAATTACCGTTGCCCCTGAAAGTGTGTGGAGGTAATAGAATCATAGAATTTACAGTGCAGAAGGAGGCCATTTGGCCCATCGAGTCTGCACTGGCCCTTGGAAAGAACACCCTACTTAAGTCCACACCTCCACCCTGTCCCCGCAATCCAGTAACACTACCTAACATTTTGACACTTGGGTGTAATTCAGCATGGCCAATGCACCTAACCAGCACGTCTTTGGACTGTGGGAGGAAACCGGAGCACCCAGAGGAAACCCACGCACACACGGGCAGAAAGTGCAAACTCCACACAGACAGTCACCCGAGGCCGGAATGGAACCCGGGACCATGGAGCTGCGAGGCAGCAGTGCTAACTACTGTGCCACCGTGCCGCCTTGGTTAATCTGCTCGTTAACAATGTATTTCAAAACTAATGGACGGATTTTAATGAAACTTAGTACATAGTGTCATGATATTCAAACACACACATCATGATAGACACACCAACAGACAAATCAGAACACATAACACCACAACCAATCACAGAAAGATATAAAAGCACAAACACGACACCTGGTGGTCAGTATTAGCTGGAGAGGAGGACCAGGACAGACCTGCTACACGACACACTCGGAGACAGCACGTGCAGAGTATCCAGAACGAACTGTAGATAAGAGTTAAAATAAAATAGAGTTGTACTATATACAACTGTGTTGGCTCATCTGTGCACCAGAGAACCCAACACCACATGGTACAGGAGTGGATCGATACCTGCCGGCATACCTCAGTGTACACAGACAACCAGCAGTGCCCAGGCAAAATGATAGAGCTCCCGGTTCCGCAGCCGCTCCAGTGCCACAGCGATCTCCGCGAAAACTGGCAGCGATTCCGGCAAGTGTTCGAATTGTTCCTGGTGGCAGCTGAACTCCAAGACCTGGATGATAGCGAAAAAATTGAATTTCTCCTCACCATCGCCGGTGCAAGGGCAAGAGAAATATTCACAAGGTTCAGGTTCTTCAGGAGGCAGCAAAGGTACGATTACCAGGCAGTCCTGGACAAATTCTCCAAGTACTGTGAAGAAAACGCAATCCAATCGGCAAGTAAAGGTAAGAAAAGCGGCAGTACACACCTCGTGGCCGGGATCCCGGAGCCCGAATTCCCAGAGGCCGAAATCCCGGGCCTGAGAGAGGGCTGGGTCGAGGTCGGCGGCCATCTTGCTAAAGGTATCACGCTAGCACAGTTGCGCGAGCAGTGCGCAGAACCGGAAGTTTCGTTTGCGCATGCGCGAGATGCTGCGCATGCGCAGTCAAGAAAACGGCCATCGGTAAAGGAACAGCGATCTGAGCATGCGCAGTCGCTTCCTACGTGCTACATACCGAGCGTCAGGATGTCAGAGGCCCCAGACCGCACCAATTTAAAGGGGAAACGTCCCAAATCCAATTTAAAAGGGAAACGTCCCAAATCAAAAAAACAAAAATCTGTTAAAGCTGTAAAACAACCTTCCCTCACCTGGAATGACAGCACATTGCCGCAAATTGACCCAGGAGATGAATTTGACCTCCGAAGAACCCTCCGACAAGCAGTTACCTACGCACAAGCCGATGATTCCGACCTCGAATACTTTGATGATGATCTTTACAGTGTTTCCGGACCTCGCGAGCCCAATGATAGCTCCGTGGTCCTATACGACTATGACTCGGACGAATCTTTCGTGTTGCACATTGGCGGCCCCCACATTGAATCCGACGCAGATGCGGATTCATTTTTCGGATTTGAGGATCTTCAACCCAGCAGATATGACGTCCCAACTTATCAGTACCGGATGATGCTGCAGCCTGACATTAACAGACAGGGAGTGGTGCAAGCACACAGAGAGCGCTCTGCTGCCACACAGAGCGTGGTCCACGTCCCGCTCAACGTTCCCGACTCTATGAAAGAAGACATGCAAGACTCCAGAGCGCAGTCCTCGCATGAACCAGAAGTGACTCCAGAGTCACAAGCCTCCACAGCAAGCTCGTGGACAGACTCCACATTGCAGAAACGCAAGACTCCAGAGCGCAGTCCTTGCACGAACAAGAAGTGACTCCAGTGTCACAAGCCTCCATAGAGAGCTCGTGGACAGCCTCCACGATAGAAGCAACGCAAGACTCCAGAGCGCAGTCCTTGCACGAACAAGAAGTGACTCCAGTGTCACAAGCCTCCACAGAGAGCTCGTGGACAGCCTCCACGATAGAAGCAACGCAAGACTCCAATGTGCGGTCCTTGCAGGAACAAGACCATGAGGGTCTAGCAACCTCTCCTGACCAACCAGCGGCAGACGATGCAAGTCTGCCATGCTCACGTGAACAGCAAGAAGGCTATAACAGCCTACCATGCTCCACTACACAGCAGCATGACCATGACGGTCTCTCATGCTACAATGAAGGGCACAGCGCTGAAGACTGTTCCAGCCCAACTGAAGACGAGCCAAAGGAATCGCCTCGTCCAAGCCCGAAGAAAAAAGGTTTATGCGCTGACCTTCAGGATCATTATAGCCGAACAGAGATTAATAATGCTGCACGGTCACAGAAGGATGCTGAGGATTTGCTAAAGAAATTAATTGAATGTTTAACTTGCAAGGAGCAGACTGAGAATTGCCAGTGTTTTAGTACGGATCGAAAAAATGGACAAGACATTGATCCTCAGGTAATGGAAATAACTCAACCTGAATCATATCTACAGCAGGGACAAATGTCTCCCTTCAACACAACGCCGCAAAGTCCCAACTTCGGAGACCAGCAGTTAGTCAGTAATGACTCTTCAAACCTTGAGGGGAACATTAATTGCATTGAACCTATACACACTCCACTGATAAATGAGCAGAACATTGGAGCAAGAATCCTGAGGACACCGACATCGAGTAGCCAGATAACGAATTTAAAACCCGCAGCAGTTTCAAGTGAACCAAGTGTGCTTTCCACTAATGGTGAAGATGCAGATAAGGTCGACCCGATTATCCATTGTACCACACTAACCCCAGTAATTAAGCAGTTATGTATGGGGAGTATAATGTGGGCAATTGAGAACAGTAAAAGAGAGACTGTGACCATGCCAGTCCCAGCAAAATCAGACCCAGAGACCATGAAGGCATGTACATTAGACAAAGATACATATGAGGTACCTGAGAAGAAAAGTGAAACGGAATGTTCTTTGGAAAATAGTACAATGTCGATAGAAACATTGGATCCTATATTCGAGACCATACATATGGGAGAATTTGGGGGTAATAAACAAGGTTCTGCAATGTCTGGGGGAAGATTTAAAATTCCAAAGAAGAAAAGCCCAAATGAAGGACAACGGCAAGACAATGACAGTCCACCGACATGGTGTGCACCACCAGATGAAAACTCTGACAATTTACCCAACCCTAGTGAACAGCAAGCTGCTAATGAGGATCTATCCACGGGATGTGAGACGAGTGACGACAGCATCCCACTTCCCATGCAAAAGGTGCAAGGTGACAGACCTCGCCTAGTGCGTACCGAGGCACTCGACGATCACGGTGGGACCACTGATGACTGTGGTGGCGGCGCACCGCTTCCACCCTCGATGGCTCGAGCCTCTCCACTGGTCGGTGCATTCCTGCATGTTCCGACTCCAGAAGTGCAGCTTCAGGGAAGCTCAGCTGCCTCCAGTGAACCTGTTGGGACTCCGGACGGGGAGCATCGACGGAAGGCAGACCGGACTCCAGATGGGGAGCAGCCAAGCGCCGACTCTGATGCGCGCACGCCAGACCTTGCTCCGGACGGGCGGTGTCGCGGCCTCGGTGATGGCACGCTCAGGGTGACGGCGGATGCCACGGCGACAGGGAATGGATCGCGTGGCAGTCCCACTGGGTTGGCAGTGGCGACCAGCACCGGCGGTCCAAGACGGACACACCAATTCGCGCCATCGCCAGACGTTGATGCGAGCAACAATTCTCTCTCCAAGGCGACATGCTTCGACGTTTCTCTGCGGAGTCGCCCTTCCGGCACAGCAGGTGGCCGGAACCAGCATGCACGGTCTCGGCCAACTTCCACATCTGGCACAGTCATCGCCTTGCATGATATTAGTGATGGTGCTTCTTCGATGGCAACGACCCATCGGCTACAAGATGCCGTCCACCACAAACATAAAAAGAAAAAAGACTCCACCTTGTTCCTGGCATGCAGGGCGGATGGATTGGTGCGTAGGCGCAATCAGCGAGCTTTGCGCCGCCTTCCACGCTCGCAACTGAACCGTACGCACACGCCGGATCCTCCACTGGTTCCCAAGGATGACTTTGTGGAGATGCCACGGATCATGCCCCTTCCATCGCCACCAGAACCAAACCACAGCCAAGGCAACACTAACAAAGATGTTGAATGTTATATTTGCACGAATGAAAAACCAAGCACTGCACGAAGTACAACAAATGGAAAAGTAGAGACTTCGGCAGCAGCATCACCTCCAACAGTCCAAGGTGAACCAGTGTGAACCCAAATCTCCACAGCTGAACCAGCTTGAGGACCAGCCTATTCTTGAGGCGGTCACCCATTAGACTGGACTTATAACGCTGTTCATACTTTCAAAAAGTCAAACACTTCTGTATTATAACCTGTTGTTGTTTATCGTTCCAGATATCGTCTGACCGGACCACTGTTCAAGTTTTTTTTTTTCTCTCGCATTCATGTTTTGTTATGGTACAACCTTGTTAGTGTGACGCACCCGACATCGCCCCATGTAAATAGTTACGTCATATAAGTTGCCTGGTATGGAGGGAAAAATCTTATGAGGAAAGGCTGATGGACTTGAGGTTGTTTTCGTTGGAGAGAAGAAGGTTAAGAGGAGACTTAATAGAGGCATACAAAATGATCAGGGGGTTGGATAGGGTGGACAGTGAGAGCCTTCTCCCGCGGATGGATATGGCTGGCACGAGGGGACATAACTTTAAACTGAGGGGTAATAGATATAGGACAGAGGTCAGAGGTAGGTTCTTTGCGCAAAGAGTAGTGAGGCCGTGGAATGCCCTACCTGCTACAGTAGTGAACTCGCCAACATTGAGGGCATTTAAAAGTTTATTGGATAAACATATGGATGATAATGGCATAGTGTAGGTTAGATGGCTTTTGTTTCGGTGCAACATCGTGGGCCGAAGGGCCTGTACTGCGCTGTATTGTTCTATGTTCTATACAGACGCTGTACACAACACACACACACACACTCTTAGATGCACTCACGACACGATTATATTTATAATCACGTAGGCACATACCTTTGTAAAAAGGGAGGATGTCATGATATTCAAACACACACATCATGATAGACACACCAACAGACAAATCAGAACACACAACACCACAACCAATCACAGAAAGATATAAAAGCACAAACTCGACACCTGGTGGTCAGTATTAGCTGGAGAGGAGGACCAGGACAGACCTGCTACACGACACACTCAGGGAGACAGCACGTGCAGAGTATCCAGAACGAACTGTAGATAAGAGTTAAAATAAAATAGAGTTGTACTACATACAACTGTGTTGGCTCATCTGTGCACCAGAGAACCCAACACCACACATAGGGTGTGGGCCCAAGGAAGAACTGATTAGTTTTGGGAAAAGATGCGGATTCTGTCCAGACCCTGGAATTTTTTTAAGGATCCATCCATTAATATTGGGAGACAGGGCAAATTGACTTTTTCCTTTAGAATAACGTGCATTGTTTGATATAGAATGTCGTTGATTATTTTAGAAGGCTGTAGATTGTTTCGGCTTCTGTGATGGAGTTTGTCACAGCTGCCAACATGTGAGCAGAGTTTTCGAAACATTGTTAGACATGGAGGCTTAACCTCGCACATAACGTGGACACATTCACTCTCCGCAAAGCCTCAGCCCATGTACCGGCCCCCACCTCCCCCAGCTCCTCCTCCCATTTGCGCTTAACATCCTCTAGCAGGGTGCCCTCCCACTCCATCAGTTCCCTGTAAATATCCGACACCTTCCCCTCCCCTATTTCATCCTTCAACAGAAGCTTATTTTGCATCACTGGAGGTGGCAACCCTGGGAAAGACGGCACCTCTCTCCTCACAATATCCCGAAACTGCAGGTACCTGAAGCCATTCCCCTTGGGCAACTCAAAAATTCCTCCAACTCCTCCAGCCCCGCAAATTTGCCCTCTATAAACAAATCCCTGAAGTACTCATTCCCCACCTGCCGCCACCCCCGGAACCCCTCATCCAGTCTCGCTGGCACAACCCCAAGCACTGTCAACACTGCCCGCACACCCTCAAAGCCGGCACCACCACTGGACTAACAGAATACCTGGCCGATGAGAACGGCAGTGGTGCCAAAAACAAAGCCCTCAAGCTCGTTCCTCTACACGATACCGCCTCCATCGGTCCCCAAACCGACCTCTCCTCCACGCCCCATTTCCTCACCATCGCAATGTTGGCAGCCCTATAATAATTTTTCACATGCGCCAACGCCAGGCCCCCAGCCCCCACTCCAGAAAAGCCCGCCGCACCTGCAGGGTCTTCCCCACCAGCACAAACCCCGAGATCAACCCATTAACTTTCCTGAAAAATTACTTGGGGACAGATAGGGAGGTTCTGAAACACGAACAGAAACCTGGGCAGCACCATTGTTTTTATTGTCTGCACTGATCCTCCTCAATCAACCCTGGCACGCAGTTCTCCATCCATGATGCAAGACCTTCGGCAATAGCTTGGCATTCAACAAAGATATCGGGCGGTTATGACCCACAGTTCTCCGGGTCCTTAACCTTTTTAAGATTCAGAGTTATAGAAACCCGGCCAGGATAGTGGCTCAGTGGTTAGCCCTGCTGCCTCATGGCACCGAGGTCCTGGGTCCGATCCCGGCTCTGGGTCACTGTCCGTATGGAGTTTGCATTTTCTCCCCATGTCCACCTGGGTTCCACCCCACAACTCATAGATGCGCAGGGTAGGTGAATTGGTCATGCTAAATTGCCCATTAATTGGGGGAAAAAAAGAATTGGGTACTCTAAAATTTATTTTTAAAAAGAGATAGAAGCCTGCGACACTTTCCCTCGCCCATTATACGCCCTCACCAGCAGTGGCCCCAGCTCCGTTCCAAACGTCTTATCAAACACCACATGATGGTGCAGTGGTTAGCACTGCTGTGCGCTGGAATGTGGCGACTAGGGGCTTTTCACAGTAACTTCATTTGAAGCCTACTTGTGACAATAAGCAATTTTCATTTCATTTCATGGCGCCGAGGTCCCAGGTTTGATTCCGGCTCTGGGTCACTGTCTGTGTGGAGTTTGCACATTCTCCCTTGTTTGCGTGGGTTTCGCCCCCACGACCCAAAGATGTGCAGGTTAGGTGGATTGACCACCGCTGAATTGCCCCTTAATTAGAAAAAATGAATTGGGCACTCTAAATTTAAAAGAAAAAAGAAACTCCAGTGGAACCCGCCCAGATCCAGGACCTTCCCCGCCTGCATCGCACTCATGCCATCCATCACCTCCCGCAGCCCAGTCGAGGCCTCCAGGCCCTGCACCCATTCCTCCTCCATCTTGCGAAACTCCAACCCATCCAGGAAACGCCTCATCCCCTCTTCCCCATTCGGGAGCTCCCGACTCATAAAGCCTCTTATAGAAGGCCTCAAATGACCCATTCACCCCCTCCGGATCCATCACCACCTACCCCCTTCATCCCTCATTCTACCAAACTTTCTTGCCACTGATTTCTTCCGCAACTGGTGGGCCAGCATCCTACTTGCATTCTTTCCGTACTCATACACTGGCCATCCACAACTGCCCCACCGCCTTCCCCGTTGACACTAACCCAAACTCCATCTGGAGCTTCTGTCTCTCTTTCAACAGCCCCACCTCCGGCACCACCGAGTACCTCCTATCCACCCTCAAGATCTCATCAACCAACCTTACCCTCTCCCGCTACACCCGCTCTCTGTGCGCCTAAATCAAAACAATGTCCCCTCTAACTACAGCCTTGAGTGCCTCCCACAACGTGGTGGCTCTGACCTCCTCCATATCATTCACTTCCGCCTAGCCCCAAATGGGAGCCCTCACCCGCTCACCCACACCATCATCCGCCAGCAGCCCCACATCCAACCTCCACAGCGGCTGCTGGGCCTCTTTCCCCCCCCCCCAACCCACCACCACCACCAAACCACCCGCAAATCCACCCAGTGCAGCATGGGGTCAGACACCACGACCGCCAAATACCCCGAGTCGGCCACCCCCGCCAACAGCACCCTGTCCATTACGATAAATTCGATACGGGAATGCACCCGGTGCACATGGGAAAAGTATGAAAACTCTTTCGCCCTCGGCCTCCCAAATCGCCATGGGTCTGCCCTCCCCATGCACTGCACAAACCCTCTCAGCTTCCTACCTACTTCCGCCGACCTCAGCGACTTCGGACTCGACCGGTCCAACCTCGGGTCCAGAACCGTATTAAATTCCCCCCACCCTCCAGAACCGTATTAAATTCCCCCCACCCTCCCTGCAAATAATCTACCAGTGCATATCTAAATCAGGAATCCTCCCTATCACCCACCTCATAAAATCCACATCATCCCAATTCTCCTCTCTCTCTCTCTTTCTCTCTCTCTCTCTCTCTCTCCCCCACCCCCCCTTCCATATGGTCTCTCATAAAGTCCATCACCCCCTCTGGCGAGTCAAAATAAAACTCCTGCTTCTGATGAGTCACCCACAAGGGGGCAGGATACACAACCCCAAACTTCACTCCCTTCTTGAAGAGGGCAGCCTTTACCCAGTTGAACCCAGCTCTCTTCTTCGCCAGCTCCACACCCATGCCCTGGTAGACTCCAAGATCACTCCCTTCCCAGGTACACCTCCTGGTCTGTTTCGCCCACTGCAAAATCTTTTCATTGTCCAAGAAAAGGTGCAGCTCCCCCACTTCTCATGTCAAAGGCACACTGGTTAGCACTGCTGCCTCACAATTCCAGGGTCTTGGGTGATTGCCTCTGTGGAGTTTGCACATTTTCCCCATGTCTATGGGGTTTTCTGCTTTGGTTTCCTCCCACAGTCCAAAGATGCGCAGATAGGTGGATTGGCCATGCTGAATTGCCCCTTAGTGCCCAAAGATGTGCCAGTTGCATTGATTGGCTTTGATCAATGCACGAGGTAATAGGGATGGGCCTCGGTTGAGTGCTCCTTCAGAAGGTTGGTGTAGAATTGATGGGTCGAATGGCCTCCTCCTGCACTCTAGGGATTCTATGGCAAAGTTGAGAGAATCTTTGTTTATAAAAAAGACACGCGCTAAAAAATACAGGAAGTCTGTGTCGAACCATGTTAGATTTAATCTGGCAGCTACCATTCCTCAGAGAGATGCACACAATCACTAAAAAATGTTTTAATAATATGAAGACCTTTTCTACAGAAGACAGATTTTAATATCATGATCCTAATTATAACAATCATTGTACTACCTCTCCTCGAATACTGTGCATGATTGATCATGTTGTGAGGTTGGTTTGTTGCTGTCTTGTTATCAATCTATTTTAGCATAACTACAGAACTGCTTACTGCTTGCAAAAATAGCTGTAAATTTGATTTCCCCAAATAATCGCTGAGTTGTCAGTCAGCACCTTGAGAAAATGCGTTTTCTGGTTCTGCTTCCTGATTCTGTTTTGCCCATTGGTTGATTTTCAACATGGAGGTATATATTTCAATTCAGCCTAGTTAGAAATGTAGTATGAAATATAAATCAATCTGTTAGTAATAGTGCACCCATTGTAATAATCCTGCGGATGCAACATTTATAATGAGGGAAGATTGCCTTCATACCAATAGTGATCCATCTATCTAATAACAAAATGTTTAAATCCTGGAGCATAAGTCTGTTTGTTTCAAAACACTTTATTCTGTAGCATTCCACATTCTTGGCCGAACCTTCTAAACTCTGTTACCTCACCAAAAAAATCAAAAGATTCAGTCAGGTTGGTTAACCACAATTTGCCTTCAACAAATCTGTGCTGGCTTCCTTAATTAACCTACACTTGTCCAACTGACTGTTAATTTGATCCCAGATTATCTCTCCTAAAAAGAAATTTTCACTGTCAAAGATAAACAGACTGGCCTGTATTGCACCCTTTTTGAACAATGATGTAACATTTACAATTCTGCAGTCCTCTAGTACCACCTTTTAATGCCTTTCTTATCAAGAATCTATCTACCACTGCAGTAAAAATATTCAAAGACTCTGCTTCTGCCGTCTTTTGATGTGGAGATGCCGGCGTTGGACTGGGGTGAGCACAGTAAGAAGTCTTACAACACTAGGTTAAAGTCCAACAGGTTTGTTTCGAATCACTAGCTTTCGGAGCGCAGCTCCTTCCTCAGGTGAATCACCTGAGGAAGGCACAATGCTCTGAAAGCTAGTGATTCGAAACAAACCTGTTGTACTTTAACCTGGTGTCATAAGACTTCTTACTGTGCAGTCTTTTGAGGGAGAGAATTCCAAAGAGACTCAACCCTCAGAAACATAATCCCCTCATCTCTGCCATAAAGGGGTGGCACCTTGTTTTAAACAGTGATGCTCTCTTCCTTCCAGACAAGGATGATGAGGTTGTGGATTCTTGTCAAGAGTGCCTGTCTGCCGCATTTTAATACATATGCGGGGATTCCATCTGCGCTAGAGGCCTTGTTGTTCTTCAGCTGTCGGATGGCCTTTTCGACCTGCCAACGAGCTGGGATTGCGCTGAGATGGGTGTCGAGGGCACTTACATCGAAGGCTGTGACTTGGTTGAGGAGGCCCTCAAAGTGTTCTCTCCAGGGACATTGACTGCCTCTGTCTTTGAGCGCCTCTCCGTTTTTGGCTCTTAGTGGGGTGAGTCTACTGCCACTGGGCTGTAGATGGTTTTGATTGCGCTGAAGAATAATCTTTATTGTCACAAGTAGACTTACATTGCAATGAAGCTACTGTGAAAAGAAAGCCACATGCATCGTTGTTGGTGAGTTGCTGAGTCTTCTGCGCTCTTTCCACCCACCATCTGTTCTTTAGGTTGTGAGTTATTTCGACCTGGGGATGCCTGTAGACTTGTTTCTTGTCACTCAGGTTTTGGTGGAGCTGCAGGACGCGTTGCATTTGCGGTCAAAGAGATCCTGTAACTCCAGATCGTTCTCCACGAACCAGTCATAGTGTTTCCCGGTCAAGAGCCTGAGCATCTCCTCTCAGGTGCTGATTATGGTAGCTTCTCCGGCAGACAAGGCACTGAGGGCATTCTGTGTCTCTGGCTTGCTGGTTGTCGCCAGGTTAGCTGTGAGTTGCCGACTAAGTAGCTATTACTTCTCAGAGTCTTTGAGTCCAGCGACATTGAGTTTTTTCTGCCTGTGCCGGTTTGGGGCCTGGGTGATGGAGATGGTAGAGTGGATTAGTCAGTCTTCAGTCCAGTAATCGTTGGCTCCGGCCGTGGCGTGGGTTATGTAGACGTCTTTGCAGTCCCTCGCTCGGACGATGATACAAGTTATTAGGTCCCAGTGTTTGGTGCAGGGGTATTTCCATGAGGTCTTCTGCTTGTTCCTCTGGGGGAACAGTGTGTTTGTGATGACTAGGTCATGTTCCACACATTTTGTCAGCAGGATGACTCCATTGGTGTTTGTTTTCCCCACGCCATCCCCGCCTAACATGCCCTTCCAAAGTTTGCGTCCTTCCCGACTCTAGCATTGAAGTCACCAAGGAGAATCAACTCATCTCCTTTTGGGATGCGGGACAAAGATTGGTCGAGGCTTTGATAGAATGCCTCTTTTGTCTCGTCTGCTGCATCTAGGGTTGGGCGTAGGCACTGACGGCTGTGATCTGCTGTTTCTGGGCCAGGGTGAACCGGAGGATCATGAGTCTTTCGCTCACCCTGCAGGAGGGTTCATTGAGATATCCAACCAATTTATTTTTTACGGCAAAGCCGACCTCGTAGAGATATCGTTCTTCTGGTTTGTCTTTCCAGAAGGTGTATCCACCACCTTGTTCTTTAAGCTGGCCTTCTCCTGCCAGTCATGTCTCGCTCAGAATGGCAATTTCAATGTTGTGGCGTTGGACTTCCCGCGCTATGACGCTAGTGTGATGTTCAGGTCTGGGGTTGTCCATAGGGTCCTGACAGTCCAGGTCCCGAATTTCATTTGGCTGGGTGGGGTGGGGTGGGGTTGGGGTCGAAGATGCCAGTGCATGGATTCTTTTAATATGGAGTGGTCGTTGCACACCAACCACCACACGCTCCGAGCGGAGCCAGGTCTTGACCCAGTGACAAGGGATGCCTGAAGACCAGGCTTTGCTGCAGGATGGGGACGAATGCTCATCATCTTCCAATCATCTGCCTGCCTGTCAGTGACGTCGCATTGAAAGGGTGACGTCATTTTCATTTCTCCCCCTCCCGCCGTAAGTTGCAGTCTTGCCCGTGCCTGCACTACTCCACTCACCCGGTAGCTGGCCCCCTCGCCCGGCCACTGGCCCCTCGCCCGGCCGCTGGCCCCCTCGCCCCTGCTGCCATTGCTCCTCTCACCAGACCAATCAGCTGCTTCCATTGCCCTATGTTTTTTTTTCCTGACGTCATCTCAAGAGTTCCGCCTGTGGATTCAATGAGGGTACACTGCGCTGCTCTTTTGAAGTTTCCTGCCTCTCTGACCAGCTGTTTCTTCACCAGGTCCGCCCTCTCTCCAGTCTCTGGTGTTCTGTGTCCCTGGCTCTTGCTGCGCTGCTCTTTTGAAGTTTCCCACCTCTTCAAAAGCGCTGCTTATATCATACTGTGAGCAGCAGACAGAGAGCAAACAAAGAACAAAGAAAAGTACAGCACAGGAACAGGCCCTTCGGCCCTCCAAGCCCATACCGACCAAGCTGCCCGACTGATCTACAATCCTCTATACTTCCTGGGTCCATATCCCTCTATTCCCATCCTATTCATGTATTTGTCAAGATGCCCCTTAAATGTCACTATCGTCCCTGCTTCCACCACCACCTCCGGTAGCGAGTTCCAGGCACCCACTAGAAATTCTAAAAACAAATTTCAAAGCAGCATTTTTAGGGGGAAAAATCGAAGGACCTCCGCTTTAAGGACTGCCTCACCCATGAAAAAGAACAAAGGCCTCATGATCAATTATTTCTTTATAACTTTGCCATTTATGTTTGAATCTTAATTTGGCCAAATGCTAACCTCCTCTGCTTTGTAACTTGTATTTTGTATTGTTTTGTGTGTTTACACTTTTTTTGATATTTTAATAACTTTATCTGGATTGAGTTTTAGCACAAAGTTAACCCCTTGCATGTTTAAACTCAAGAAAGCCTGTGTGTCAGAGTTCGTTGCAATCAGCACGTGAACTGTAAGTGCATACATTGAATTACACATTCATCCTCATAAATTTCAAAAAATTCCCTGTTACGATCAACAAAGAAGTGGATAAAGGAAAGAGTCCTTGCACCCATCCTCACCTGGTCCTAAAATATGAAATGTCTCCTCATGTCTGCTGATGCCCATTTTCCCAGTCCATTGTAACCAACTCTGACTTCATACCTTTGTATTTGCCTTTATTTATGTCTAATACACGAGTTTCAGATCTAACTTATACTATGATCACTGTTGCCTAAATGTTCCCCTATTGACTCTTAATCTACCTCATTCCCCAGAAGAAAATCCATCAATGCCAACTTCCCAGTTGGGCTAAAAACAAGCTGATCAAGAAAATTCCCCCAAACAAGAGTCAGAAACTCCTCACATTCTCTGTCCTTTAAACTGTTACTATCACATTCTAGATGAGGACAATTCAGGTCTCCCATTATCACTACTCTATGGTTTATGCAACTCTCGATTATTTCCCTTCAAATCTGTTCATTCGTGTTTTTCCCATTAGTTGGTGATTTATAGAATGCATTCAGTGATGTAATGGTATCTATTGGTTCTTAAATGGAAGAAAATTGGTTCTGCCCTTGACCCCTCTTGGACATCCGCTCTCCAGAACTCTAATATTCTGCTTAATTAGTACTGCCACCCCTCTCTACCTATAGAACATACAGTGCAGAAGGAGGCCATTCGGCCCATCGGTTCTGCACCGACCCACTTAAGCCCTCACTTCCACCCCATTTCCCTAACCCAATAACCCTCCTAACCTTTTTGGACATGAAGGGCAATTTAGCATGGCCAATCCACCTAATCTGCACATCTTTGGACTGTGGGAGGAAACCGGACCACCCGGAGGAAACCCACACAGACACGGGAGAACGTGCAGACTCCTCACAGACAGTGACCCTGCAGGGAATTGAACCTGGGACCCTGGCGCTGTGAAGCCACAGTGCTAACCACTATGCTGCAGTGATGCCTAATCTTTGTTATCTTTCTGAACATCTTGTATCCAGGAATATTGGGTACCCAATCTTGCCCTTTTTTGCCCCCACCACATCATAATTTCCCATATGCTTATTTGTACCTCCCGCATACCAACCTTATTACCACACTTCTTGAATTTACATACATGCACTGCAAACACAAATTAGGTATGAATTCCCACATAATCCCTTATTACTTCTAGTGCTACCGGCCTCTCCAGACCTATGAGTACCTAGTTTCTCCTTTCTGGTAGTCCATTCCCACTGCCAAATAATTTTAAATGCTCCTCAAAAGCATCGCAAACCACTCCACAAAGACATGTTGTGGTCCACCCTGTTTGGTCTGTATAGGTTCCATTTCCTGCAGAGCCAATCAAAATGTCACAAAACCACCCTTGTACACTACCTCTTCAGCCATGCGTTCATATGCACTATCCTCCTATTTTGTAGTAGTATGTAGGGTGTAGTTCAGTGGTTATGACCTTTTGAGGTCGTCCTCCTTAGTATTTAAGTAGCTCTCTAAAATTTGCCTGGAGGACCCCACCCCTCTTTCTCCTATGTCATTGGTACGATATGAACCATGACCTATGGCTATTAACCCTCCCCACTCAAAATTGGCTTTGCTTTATTTACCCTTTGCCACTTGCCCTCCTGACTCACCTCGCTGGATTGAAGCTGGCCCCGGGACAACGATATAGGCCATTAGAAATTATCAGTATTTGTGTAGGACTGAGCTGATGGTCTTTCTATTGTTCCATATTTTCTTCTAATTTAATTTGCCCTGATGATTTCAGACGTGCTTGACAAGGGCGAGTGCATATTTAAACACACCCTGCCTAATTTCATCCTCATCTAACCTGTAAGCTTTCAAAATGTAGAATAGTTGCATCTGTGAACATTAGTTGCAAAAGGAAAAATCCTTTACTTTATGCTATTGATTAATTCTCCAGAGTTAGGACATTTCTGAAACATCAGTGATTTTCCTTGAGAGAACAGAAAGAACAAAAGAGGGGATATGAATTTTATGCTGAATTTTCTACCAAGTTATACAGAGGCAGACTTTGGGTTTACACTATAAATTGTTTTAAAAGCATTTTACTACTTGGTTTTGATTGCAGACGCAGTGACAAAATGTACAATTATCTATGGATGGAAATAAATGGGAGTGAAGAATGCGTCAAATACGTTCAGCATTTTAAAAAAATTTCTGTTCTGTTAAATTAAGGCCTATATTATATATTCACTATTTTAGAATTGACTGCATTCCCTTCGCCAAATGAGTTTAATTACCTGAGGGCAGCTGTTGCAAAGGGATTTTTCTCTTGCCATTCAGGGTGTTATTATGCATGATTAGATTGACATCATGGCTTTGAACTGAAACTTGATTCACAGCTGGTGATAAAGTTAACAAAATTGCCATAGGCCCAGGTGACCATAGGCTGCTTTCCCCTTTGAGGGGGCAGAACAGACTGGTGATGATTTAACCTGAGTGTTACCACATCTCAGACGAGGGTCAAGATTGAGAAGGTTGAGCCTTCACCAATAATCTCAGTCAGTATGGGAATTGAACCCACACTGTTGGCTTCGCTTTGCATCGTGAACAAGCTGTCCAACCAACTGAGCTAAAACTGGCCCCCAGGTACGTTGCTGTTTACCCAAGTCCCTCAGTCTCCACTTTCCACCTCATACCCCACCAAAACTCGCCACACCTTGGCCTCTCCCTGCCACAGCTCACAATCCTGTGACACCTTGAGCTGGATTCTCCGAC
Organism: Scyliorhinus torazame; assembly: GCF_047496885.1. Classification (NCBI taxonomy): domain Eukaryota; kingdom Metazoa; phylum Chordata; class Chondrichthyes; order Carcharhiniformes; family Scyliorhinidae; genus Scyliorhinus; species Scyliorhinus torazame. Next base: position 261,102,432 of record NC_092712.1, read on the forward strand.
GTCGAAAGCATGATCGGTGATTGGGCAGAGAATGGATTCCGACAACGAAATCGGGACCAGCGCTGGTTTGACACCGTCCGCCATGCTCCCCCGCCTCCAAACCAGCATCATCGTGCATGTAAACATATTAGGGTAGTCAAAGTGAGGGATTTCAACTTCCCCAACATTAGCTGGGGTCGTCATAGTGTGACAGGCTTAGAGGGAGCAGAACTCTTAAAATGTGTCCAGGAGAACTTTTTAAGCGAGTACGTAGAAGGTCCTGCAAGAGAGGGGGCAGTCCAGGACTTCAATTTAGGTAATAAAGACGGGCAAGTGATTGAAATATCATTTTGTAGACAGCGATCATAACTCTGTTAGATTCAAGATTGTTATAGAACAGGACAAGAATTGGTCTAAAATCAAAATTATAAACTGGGAGAAGGATGATTTTAATATCAGATATGATTTGGCCAAATTGGACTGGGAGCAGTCACTTTTAGGTAAACCTGTGACCGAATAGTGGGATGCATTCAAGAAGGAAATAGGAAGAGTATAGAGCCAACATGTTTAATTAAGAAAAAGGTGGGACCAACAAATCCAGTGAACCCTGGATATAGAGATATATACAGCATTGGATAAAAAGGGAGGCTTACGACAGATATCGAGGGCCCAAAACAGGAGCAGCCCTAGGGGAGTATAGAATGTGCAAGCGGAAGGGAGAGGGGGGTGCTTCCCCCGACGATATCACAGGCCACGATCTCGCTGATCCTGAAGCGGGACAAGGACCCGCAGCTGTGTGGGTCCTACAGGCCGATATCCCTATTGAATGTGGATGCCAAACTGCTGGCCAAAATTTTGTCCTCTGGGATTGAAGACTGTGGACTTCCAGTTGCGGCTATGCGGAGCTAAGTCGCACATTCGGCAGCTCCCGCTAAAAACGGACTTTTGGGCTCTTTTCAGGGCCCCCAATGGCATTTTTTTGACGTTTACTGGTGTGGGAAGGAGATTGCAATAGTTCCCCGACAGTGTATGGCTTGGACCAGGAGCGGGGCGACTAAAAAAGTGGTGGCGAACCCAAAGAAGGTGCGAGGGAAGAAGAGCAAAATGGCGGCGGGCGGGGACCAGGCAGCGTGGATGCAGTGGGCGCAGGAGCAGCAGGAGGTTATCCAGCGCTGCTTCAGGGAGATCAAAGCGGACCTGCTGGAGCCGATGAAGGCTTCTATTGACAAGCTGCTGGAGACCCAGATGGCCCAGGGGGTGGCGATCCGCGAGATCCGACAAAAGATCTCCGACAACGAGGACGAGATCTTAGGCCTTGCGGTAAAGGTGGAGGCGCACGAGGCGCTCCACAAGAAATGGCAGGAACGGTTCGAGGAGATGGAGAATCGGTCGAGGCGGAAGAATTTGCGGATTCTGGGCCCACCGGAGGGGCTGGAAGGGTCGGAAGTGGGGGCTTATCTGGGTGACAATAAAAACCAAGGAACATTATTTTAACATCCCGACAGAGGTAGACGTGTTTGTTAGGACGAATGGCCTAGACAAAAAGCAGACAAGATGCAAAGAGAGAAAGACAAAAGAAAAGTAATGGACATGAAAAATATTTTGCATGGGATAGTATTGCCTCGCTCTGAGCAAGAGCACCAGCTCACAGGAAGGAAGGGGCGAGGGCAGTGGAGCACAGGAAACGGGGAAGAACGGACAGGCATAGGGAAGGGGTAAGATCATCCCTGGGAAGGGGGGTGGGTGGCCCCACAGGGACAAGGAAAGGGAATGTAAGGGGGTGAATAGGGAGGGGGGACATGGGGGGAGGAGGGGGAGGGTAGAAAGGGGAATAGAGGGGGAAGGGGGACCACGAGTGGAACACAATGATAAGGAGGGGAAGGGTTTTGATTGGCTTCAGCGGGTAAGGTTCGGGTTAAAGGAACAAGATGGCGCCGTAATCAGCCACTTTGGAGGGTCCCGAAACAAAGGAAATCCCGGAGTGCAGGGGCTTACCCACAAGGCATGCACACAGCGGCCTTGTTGGGTTGCCCCTGGACAAAGGGAAACAAACCTTGCAGCGCATGGACCCAGCCTCATGGTGAGAACGACTACCGTGGCCATTTTGGATGGCCCCCTAACAAAGGAAACCCTCGGGCGCATCCACCAGGTAAGAATGGTTGAACCTGCAGGAAGGTAGGGGGGAGGAGACAGAAAAAAAACCCACCAGGCTTATCACCTGGAACGTTAGGAGACTTAATGGCCCAGTGAAAATATCCAGAGTCTTCGCCCATCTGAGAAGTTTAAAAGCCGACATAGTCTTCCTCCAAGAGTCGCACCTGAGGGAGAAGGACCGACTGCGGGTAATGAAGGACTGGGTGGGACAGACCTATCATTCCTGTTACGGGACGAGGGCTAGGGGGGAAGCTATTTTGATAAGCAAGAGAATGGTGTTTACGGCGACAAAGACGGTTACGGACCAAGGGGGACAGTACGTCATGGTCAGCGGTGCCCTGGATGGGATACCGGTAATCCTGGTAAACGTGTACGCGCCCAACTGGGATGACATGGGATTTTATAAAGAAGACCCTGGCGGCATTCCCTGTCATCGACACACACCGACTGATCATATTGGGGTGGGTGGACTTTAACTGCGTATAGGACCCATTGACGGATCGATCAAACCCCAGAACAGGGAAAAAGACAGGTATGACTAGGGAGCTGGGAACGTTCATGGAGCAGATGGGGGCAGTGGACCCATGGCAGTTCCTGCACCCAGGTGAGAAGCAATTCTCTTTCTTTAAAAAAAAAGTTTAGAGTACCCAATTCATTTTTTTCAATTGAGGGCAATCCATCTAGCCTGCACATCTTTAGGTTGTGGGGGCGAAACCCACACAAACAGGGGGAGAATGTGCAAACTCCACGACCCAGAGCCATGATAGAACCTGGGACCTTGGCGCTGTGTGGTAGCAGTGCTAACCACTGCACCACCGTGCTGCCCTCTTCTCAGCTGTACACAATGTCTACACCCATATCGACTTCTTTGCAGTGGTGAAATGTTTCCAGACATAGTCAGAGCAGCATACTCTGCAATAGGCATCTCCGACCACGCTCCGCACTAAGTCGGGTTGGAGACGGTCCGTGCCCAGTGCCTCACATGGAGATTGGATACGGACCACTTGGCCGACAAGGTCTTTTGCCAGAAGACATCACAGGCCATAGACAAGGGCATACAACAACAGGAATGGGGAAGTCTCATCTTCCACGTTCTGGGAGGCACTGAAGGTGGTGTTAGGGGAGGGATTATAACCTTCAAGGCTCATAGAGACAGGGAAGAGAGGGTGTCTAGGCAGTAACTGATCAACTCCATCCTGGAGGTCGACAGAAGATACTCCAAGACCCCGACCATAGGGCTTCTGGTGGCGAGGAAGAAGCTACAAATGGACTTTACCCTGCTATCCACCAGGAAGACAGCGAACCAACTCCACCAGATGTGGGGGACCTTTTATGAACACGGAGAGTAGGCTAACCGCCTGCTGGCTCACCAGCTGACAAAGCAGGCAGCCACGAGGGAAATAGCCCAGGTAAAGGACAGCAGAGGCGGACTGGTAGCCAAACCAAAAAAGGTCAACAAATGATTTGAGGCTTCCACTGGGGACTGTACACCTCCGAGCCCCCCGTCAGGGACTCGGGGATGAAACGGCTCCACAATGGACTGGACATGCCAGTCATGGAGGACGATAGAGGGAGCTATAGAACTGGGAGAGATCATGGAGAGTATCAATTCCATGCAGACGAGGAAGGGTCTACTTCTACAAACAATTTGCACTGGCTCTCGCCACACACCTACAGGAGATGATCGCAAACTCGCTAGTGAGAGGCATCGTGCCTCCAACGCTAACTCAGGCCACTATATCGCTTATACCCAACAAAGACCCAACGGATCTGGCCAAAAAACTGGAGGACTGCATACCAGAGATGGTCGCAGAGGACCAGACTGGCTTTGTCAACGGTAGACAAACTGCGAACATCAGACAGTTGCTGAATGTGATGCTGACCCCATCCGGGGAGAGAACACCAGAGGTGATCGTCTCCCTGGACGCAGAAAAGGCCTTTGACAGAGTCGAATGGAAGTACCTCATCGAGGTACAGGAGCGGTTTGGGCTAGGGACGGGGTTCACCTCATGGGTGAAACTCCTGTATAACGTTCCTAAGGCAGGCGTTCGGGAAAATACTTCCAGTTGCACAGAGGCACCAAGCAGGGATGCCCGCTGTCACCGTTCCTGTTCGTCCTGGCAATTGAACCCCTGGCGATCGCCCTGTGTGACGGGAGAGGCTGGAAGTATATCCGAAGAGGAGGCAGAGAGCACAGAGTTTCACTCTAGAATCGTAGAATTTACAGTGCAGAAGGAGGCCATTCGGCCCATCGAGTCTGTGCCGGCCCTTGGCAAGAGCACCCTACTTAAGCCCACGTCTCCACCCTGTAACCATCTCCTAAGCCCACCCACGTCTCCTATCCCCATAACCCCACCTAACCTTTTTTGGACACTAAGGGCAATTTAGCGTGGCCAATCCACCTTACCTGCACATCTTTGGAATGTGGGAGGAAACCAGAGCATCCGGAAGAAACCCATGCAGACAGGGGGAGAATGTGTAGACTCCGCACAGACAATGATCCAAGCCGGGAATCGAACCTGGGACCCTGGAGTTGTGAAGCAACTGTGCTAACTACTGTGTCATGTGAGAGTACCTTTACGAAATGGGTGCTTAAGAAATGCACCTTTAAGAAATGAGTGTTTATCAGTGATGTCAGAGTGTGGGTGGAGCTGGGCTGTCTGTCAGCTTTTTACTTTTGTTTTAGGCTGTTTGCTGCAGGGTGTGTTTTAGTTCCATTTTCAGTGTTGGAGCTGAAGCCAGACAGAGCAGGTGCACTGTTGATCTCTCTGCCATGAAAAGACTATCTCTTGAGCATTTGTTAAATTCAGAATTATAAATATTTTCAGTAGTGAATGTAAACCTGATGTGCTTCTGTTAAAAGGTGTTTCTTCTGTCTTCTGGATGATGTTTGGGAAGTTATTCAGGATTACTTAGTGTTGTATTCTTTGGAGGTTGTACTTGAATTAATAGTTGCTAAGATGTTCACTCTGTTTTAAAAAGGTTAACTTGAGTTCATAGAATAACCATTGTTTTGCTTTAAAAAATACTTTTCCATTTCTGCTGTACTACACCTGTAGAGTGGGCCATGTGCTCCCCATACCACAATCTATTAAAAGTTGTGGGTCAGGTGAACTCCTTGATACACTTTGGGGTTCTCTAAACTCTGGCCCATAACAACTGTACCACCGTGCTGCCCATGCTCTGTGCAGATGATCTACTCCTCTACATCCCGCTGGGCAGCACGGTAATATTGTGGATAGCACAATTGCTTCACAACTCCAGGGTCCCAGGTTCGATTCTGGCTTGGGTCACTGTCTGTGCGGAGTCTGCACATCCTCCCCGTGTGTGCGTGGGTTTCCTCCGGGTGCTCCGGTTTCCTCCCACAGTCCAAAGATGTGCAGGTTAGGTGGATTGGCCATGATAAATTGCCCTTAGTGTCCAAAATTGCCCTTAGTGTTGGGTGGGGTTACTGGGATAGGGTGGAGGTGTTGACCTTGGTAGGTTGCTCTTTCCAAGAGCTGGTGCAGACTTGATGGGCCGAATGGCCTCCTTCTGCACTGTAAATTCTATGATAATCTATGATCCCGGACCGCAGAACGCCATTAAAGAAATCATGAAGCTCCTGGAAGAGTCCGGGGCCTTCACGGGCTACAAACTCAACCTGGACAAAAGTAAGGTTTTTCCAATGAACCTGAACGGAGGAGGGACAGAGCTGGATGGTCTACCATTTCAAATAGCCCGATCAAATTCTGCTACCTGGGGATCCAGATAGCCACGACTGGACACTGATCCACAAGTGGAATCTGACCAGTCTGGCGGAGGATGGTAAAAAGGACCTATAGAGATGGGATACACTCCCACTTTCCCTGATGGGGAGGGTGCGGACGATTAAAATTTAGCGTAGCCAATCCACCAACCTGCACATCTTTGGACTGTGGGAGGAAACCGAATGCGAAGGTTCCTCTTCCTGTTTAGATCCACACCGATCTTCATCCCCAAGGCCTTTTTCCTAAGAATAGATAAAACGATTTTGGCATTTGTATGGGGTGTAAGAATTCAAGTATCCCTAAGACAACACTGCAGAGGAGAAGAATGGGTGGCTTGGCCCTCCCAAAAGAGTGAGAGGATGGGTAAGGGACCGAACATGGAATGGGTGAGGCTGGAGGAGTCCTGCACGGGAACAACCCGCCGGCAAAACACACATCCAGCCCAGTGGTAGTAGCAACACTTAGAACCTGGAACCAGATGAGACAACACTTCAGTTTAACCAAGGTGTCCACCATGGCCCCCTCAGCGGTGAACAGAGGTTCCCACCAGCCATGCTAGGCGCCACCTTTAAGAGGTGGAGGCAGGACAGGGGCGACACTAGCGATCAGGTCTTTTACATGGAGGGCAGACTCGCGACCTTGGAAGACGTGACAGAGACTGGAACTACTGAACGGACAGGAACTCCGACATTTATAAGTCCATAACTTTCTCCGCAAGAAGACAACAAGGTATCCTAGAGCCCCAAGAGACACAATGTTGGAGGAGCTACTGGGACATCATGTGAATTGTAAATAATAACCATTTCAGTTATCTCCTGTGCAGTGTAAAAATGTAAACGTCAATAAAAATATATTTTTAAAAAATAATAAAATACTCCATTTACTGCCCCATTCCCCCCAAAGCCCCACCCCTGAGATTCTCTCAGCGATATCTTCACAACATGCTTCCTTCAGCCCTGCACTGAATAACTTCTCATCCTTGGTAATTTCATCTTCAACCTCTCCTCCTCTTACCCTCTCTCATCTGAGTTCACTGCTTTCTGCTGTTCTTCTTAAACGCTTTTTTAATCATATCCATGTGCTTGACTATGCTATCTTCTTTCATCATGATCATTGACTAGGATATTTCTAACTCCTTTTTTGTATCCTTCACCATGCCCCACTCTTCCAGTAAGCCCCCTCTACCCTTTTGCATCCATATTTGGAAAAATCTCTGGCTCAAACCACTTATAATCACACTTTCAAATCGAACAATCCTCTTAAATTCCTCTAATCTGCACCATCTTCTGACCTACATGGATTCTTTGACATTAAGATTGAGATTATCCATTCGGCCATCTCCGCTGCTGTCTCCTCACTTCCCACCTAGTAGAGACTGCCCCGTACCCAACCCCTAAACCCAAGTTTCATTCCAGTTTCTCTCCTAGCTCCACAGAGAGCTCCTCTTTGCGCTCATTTCACCCAAGTCACAAGAAACAGGAGCAGGAGTTGTGGGCAGCACGGTAGCACAAGTGGATAGCACTGTGGCTTCACAGAGCCAGGGTCCCAGTTTCGATTCCCCGCTGGGTCACTGTCTGTGGGGAGTTTGCACGTTCTCCCCATGTCGGCGTGGGTTTCCTCTGGGTGCTCCGGTTTCCTCCCACAGTCCAAAGACATGCAGGTTTGGTGGATTGGCCATGCTAAATTGCCCTTTGTCCAAAAAAGATTAGAAGGAGTTATTGGGTTACGGGGATAGGGTGGAAATGAGGGCTTAAGTGGGTCGGTGCAGACTCGATGGGCCGAATGGCCTCATTCGCCTCTGTTTATTCTATGATGTGGAGATGCCGGCGTTTATTCTATGTACATGGCCTGTCAAGCCAGCTCAGCCATTCAATACGATCATGGCTGATCTTGGTTTTCAACTTTGCTGCCGTTTCCCTATATCCCCCTATTCCCTGAGAAACCAGAAATCTGTCTATCTCAACCTTCAATGTATTCAAAGCATCCATAACCCTCTGGAGTAGAGAATTCCAAAGAATCATAACTCTTTGAGTGCAGTAACTCGTCATCTCATTCCTAAATAATCAACCACTTATCCTGAGTTTTAGATTCCCCAGCCAACAAAAACAATCTCTCACCACCGTATAAATTAAGTCCCTTTGGAATCAATGATTCCTTCATCTTGCTCCCTGTTCCTATAGACCACCCAAATGTTCTCCCCGACCCTCATGCTAGCTGAATGATAAATGTTTCCTTCCCCTCAGACACTGTTCCCTTTCCTTTCAAACTCAAAGCCATTGCTCACTAAAAAAAGATTTACCCTCACAGGCCCTATCTCGAATATTCAAAGACTTTGGAGGGATTCAAACAGGAAATTGCATCTGTAAGATCTTCCGATGAATTATCCTTTCAAATCCCTGCCATAGCACTAAAATAATCTTAACCAAAGCAACAGAGCATATGGTCTGTGGTTGGTGCAGTATCTCTCCCAGAAGCTCTGAAGTTTTGGCATATTCAACCATACCATCAGCATCCAGATCACCTTCACTTAGTTCCACTCTTAATTTAGTAAATCCCAGGAGAAAATCTCCAGAAATTGCTCGTCTTTTTGCCATTGCCACTAAACCTGCTAACATTCAATGCTGGGCTCCCCTTCCTTTCCTTGCCTATATGCTGCCTTTTGGATATGTAGTCAGGTTCAACAATAATGCTGACAACATCAGCTTAATCCTCCACTTGTGTTAGATTACTTGCCCAATACTTGACCTTGGATGAACAGTTAACTATTGGAAAGACCACCGCCATCATCTTGAGCCCCATAACAAACTTTGTATCCTTGCCAGTGATTACATCCTCTTTTCCAAGCCACTGTTTCAGCCTGAACCAGATTGGTTCTCAACCACCCCCCCCCCCCTCTCTATCCTGTATCCTTTCCATCACAACAGCCATCTGCATTGCGGGCCTCAGATTATTCTTTGCCACATTGAGACTTGATTATTCCTGGCTAGACTTTTTTTTAACCTTAATTTATCCAAAGCTCTCTGCCCAAATTCTATCCCACACCAAGTTCCAGTCATCCATCTGCATTAAAGGTAGTATATTAATTCTAGTTCCTTTCTGTTTCACAATGCAAAATAAAAGCTTGTGTATTAGAATTGGTGGCTTGTTAGGGCAGCACGATGGCGCAGTGGTTAGCACTGCTGCCTCATGGCCCCGAGGACCCGGGTTCAATCCCATCTCTGGGTCACTGTCCCTGTGGAGTTTGCACATTCTCCCCGTGTCTGCGTGAGTCTCACCCTCACAACCCAAAGGCTAGGTGGATTGGCCACGCTAAATTGCCCCTTAATTGAAACATTTTGAAAGAAGAAAATAATTGGTGGCTTATTGATAGCTTTTACTGTCTTGGACCTGATGGGAACTTGGCTGGGATCTGGACCTTGAAACATATTCATTGTCACATTATTATTTACCTCATTTTCTTTCTATCTATAGTGACTGATTTATGTCTTTTAAACTTGTCCGGGTATTCTGGACAGGAATGAAATGAACAATTGGCTTGGTTGAAATGATTGGCTGGAAGGAAAAAGAATGAAAGAACCCTGGGCTGGATTCTCCGCCCCGCGCGCCATGCTTTTGCCTCGAGCTGCCGGCGGGATTCTCTGTTCCGCCGGCCGGTCAATGCGATTTCCTATTGTGGGGCAGCCTCACGCCATTGGGAAACCCCCGGGTGCCGGCAAAACGGAGAATCCCGCCCCTATCTCTTTAAGAATTGGTGTGATTTGGGGATTCCGTTCAAAGACATTGGAGGCAGAGAGAGACTGGAGAGCAAGACAAAAACTGAAATTTAGCTGGTGGGAATGAGTTGGGACAACAGGAAAAAAGCAATAAGGTTTTGTCAACAGATTGAAGAAGAGGACATAGGAATTGGTGTCGAAGACCACAAACAGAAGTTGGAAGATTTGTTTTTTTAATTTAGTGTCCCCAATCATTTTTTTTTTTCCAATTAAGGGGCAATTTAGCATGGCCAATCCACCTATTCTGCACATCTTTTTGGGTTGTGGGGGCGAAACCCATGCAGACACGGGAAGAATGTGCAAGTTGGAAGATTATTTGAATCCAAATGTTATGAGACAATTTAATTCTTTGAGCATCGAAAGTTACTTTAATTCTTCGGGCACTGTTTGGCTCCCAGGCCCATTAATGACTATATCTACAGACCTTGCTTCTCTGCAAGTATGTAGATTTCAACATATGAGGCTTACTATAGAATGAAAAAATTACCATTGGGGGAAAAAAGCTTTAGGAATTGGTTTCCACAAACAAAATACAAGATTGAAGGTTTGCAGATTATTTATAAAAGCTATAGATCGAAGATAAATAGGGGGAAAGCCAAATTCAAGGTTAAAATAGCAGAAATAGCATCAAGTGAATGGAGAAACAGAAAATAGAAGGAAAAGAAGACAATTAGCTGTTGTACTGTTACTGTAACCTCATTTTCATTTAATAATGAGCTTTGTTTGTTTCCTGCTGTAGTTTACCATTATTGAAGTAAATAAAGCTAGTCCAACCAATTAAGAAAGTTTATAGCAGTAATATTTATTTGTTTCAGCACCACAGCAAGTAAATTGAAATGTATTTATTTTTTAAATTTAGAGTACCCAATTCATTTTTTCTAATTAAGGGACAATTTAGCGTGGCCAATCCACCTAGCTTGCACGTTTTTAGGTTGTGGGGGCAAAACCCACGCAAACATGGGGAGAATGTGCAAACTCCACGCGGACAGTGACCCAGAGCCGGGGTCGAACCTGGGACCTCGGCGCCATGAGGCCACAGTGCTAACCACTGCACCACCGTACTGCCACGTAAATTGAAATTTTAAGCAATCTGCCTGGGAGAGGGTGATTTCCCTCAAAAAGCCACCCATCTAATGATTAGAAAAGACAATAAATAAAAGCAAAATACTGCGGATACTGGGGAGGCAGGGTGGCGCAGTGGTTAACACTGCTGCCTCACGGCACCGAGGACCCGCGATCGATCCCGGTCCCGGGTTACTGTCCGAATGGAGTTTACACATTCTCCCCATGTCTGCATGGGTCTCACTACCACAAACCAAAGATGCGCAGGGTAGGTGGATTGGCCACGCTAAATTTCCCCTTGATTGAAAAATTTTGAAAGAAGAAAATAATTGGTGACTTATTGATAGTTTTTACTGTCTTGGACCTGATGGGAACTTGGCTGGGACCTGGACCTTGAAACATATTCATTGTCACATTATTATTTACCTCATTTTCTTTCTATCTATAGTGAATGAATTATGTCTTTTAAACTTGTCCGGGTATTCTGGATAGGAATGAAATGAACAATTGGCTTGGTTGAAATGATTGGCTGGAAGGAAAAAGAATGAAAGAACCCTGGGCTGGATTCTCCGCCCCGCGCGCCATGTTTTTGCCTCGAGCTGCCGGTGGGATTCTCCGTTACGCCGGCCGATCAATGCGGTTTCCCATTGTGGGGCAGCCCCAAGAAAATTGGGAAACCCCCGGGCGCCGGCAAAACGGAGAATCCCGCCCCCTATCTTTTTTAGTATTGGTGTGATTTGGGGATTCCGTTCAAAGACATTGGAGGCAGAGAGAGATTGGAGAGCAAGAGAAAAACTGAAATTTAGCTGGTGGGATGAGTTGGGACAAAGGGAAAAAAGCAAAAAGCTTTTCTCAACAGATTGGAGAAGAGGACATAGGAATTGGTGTAGAAGACCACAAACAGAAGTTGGAAGATTATTATTTTTTTTAATTTAAGAGTCCCCAATCATTTTTTTTTTCCAATTAAGGGGCAATTTAGCATGGCCAATCCACCTATTCTGCACATCTTTTTGGGTTGTGGGGTCGAAACCCATGCAGACACGGGAAGAATGTGCAAGTTGGAAGATTATTTGAATCCAAATGTTATGAGACAATTTAATTCTTTCAGCATCGAAAATTACTTTAATTCTTCGGGCACTGTTTGGCTCCCAGGCCCATTAATGACTATATCTACAGACCTTGCTTCTCTGCAAGTATGTAGATTTCAACATTTGAGGCTTACTATAGAATGAAAAAAATTACCATTGGGGAAAAAAGCTTTAGGAATTGGTTTCCAGAAACAAAATACAAGATTGAAGGTTTGCAGATTATTTATAGAAGTTATAGATCACAAGCCAAATTCAAGGGTAAAGTAGCAGAAATAGCATCAAGCGAATGGTGAAACAGAAAATAGAAGGAAAAGAAGACAACTAGCTGATGTACTGTAACCTCATTTTCATTTAATAATGAGCTTTGACTGTTTCCTGCTGAAGTTTCCATCATTGAAGTAAATAAAGCTTGTCCAACCAGTTAAGAAAGTTTATAGCAGTACTATTTATTTGTTTCAGCACCACAGCAAGTAAATTGAAATTGTAAGCAATCTGCTACCACCTGGGAGAGGGTGATTTCCCTCAAAAAGCCACCCATCTAACTAATGATTAGAAGAGACAATAAATAAAAGCAAAATACTTAGGATGTTGGGGCGGCATGGTGGTGCAGTGGTTAACACTGTTGCCTCACGGCACCGTGGACCCGGGATCGATCCCGGTCCCGGGTCACAGTCCGTGTGGAGTTCACACATTCTCCCCATGTCTGCGTGGGTCTCACTCCCACAACCCAAAGGGTAGGTGGATTGGCCATGCTAAATTGCCCCTTAATTGAAAAAAGACTTGGGTACTCTAAATTTTAAAAAAAACTGCAGATGCTAGAAATCTGAAACAAAATAAAAACTCTGAAGAAGAGCCACATGGGCTCGAAACATTAACTCTGTTTCTCTCGCCACAAATGGTGGCAAACCTGCTGAGTCTTTCCAGCATTTTCTGTTTTTATTTTATATTGAAAGAGACATTCTGCTTACACTGTTCTTTGATTTTATTCAGCTCAGAAGTGATGTGTGTTCCTAAAGAACAAGCCTTGGACTTTTGTTCATAAATTTAATATTTCACTGTGTTGTAAATTTCCTAACATGGTATCTCTCAGTCCCAGTCCAGTTTAAAATATTGAACCTTCTGAGATACCTGTGGGGCATCCACATGGGCAGAGACATGTTGGCATTGCAGAAAATTTTTCAAGCCAGTGTATTTTCAAGATATTTAAGCAGTTCCAAGATGAAGTGTTAATATTCTGTAGTATAAGTTATTCTATGTTGCAACTCACAGTAAAATAAAAGTTGTGAATCATTCATTATTGGGTCCAGCTCTTCATCGCTAAAACTGTTTACATTAAGGAATGCAAAGATAACCCCCCACCCCCAACTTCTTTTCACCATTGCAAACTGTCGTCTTAAACCTTCCCACCACCTCCGCCCTCACCTCCAACAAGTGCAGTGAGCTCATCAATGCCTTTGTCACGAAGACCAAGGCCATCTGTTCAACTGCCTCTGCCACTTCTCTTCTAATCCCTAGCTTGGCTAACTTCCACTGACATTCCCTGCTACCTAACCCAAACTTGTATCTTTCTCTAGATTCTATTCCATCTCCTGTTTTGCTTTGTTGGAGCTCATCTTGCCCATGAGACCCATTTGCTGCTCCCTCAATCCTATTCCGAACAAACATTTGAACACCCCAGACCCTACATTATCTAATATTTAATGGTTTCCTCTCCACAGGCAACCATCCCATCTCTAACCTCCATTTCTTCTCTCGTCCATGAATAACAACATAACAAATAGAAACAGGAGGAGGCCGTTTGACCCCTTGAATCCCTTGGTAACCAGGGACTAGTTATGGGTTTGCGAACTGCTCATCCTCTCTTCTCCAGAAGTCAGTAATTAGCACTGCTGGGACTGCAAGCAGTCACAGGAATAAAAGCAATGGCAATTGGTGACTGGCAGGTTCCACGCTTTTAGGGGAGATGGGGGATCAGAGAGCCTGGAGAGAAGTGAATGGGAGCTGGGTCTTGGACAGCAGGAAGAAAGGAACGGGGGGAGCAGTGACATTTGTGGGAGTGCCTCTGATGTGTATAGGGTACCCCCAATTGATGTACATCCCCTTACTTCCCTCTTTGCGCAATGGCCCACCTGCCCCTGCCCAGTGTTTTATGGAGGTGGATTGAGGCCCTTAATTGCCAATTAATTGAGCAGTCAAGGGTAGGCGACCTAATGGGCGATTTAGCCCCCCCCCCCCCCCCCCCCCCCCATTCCCATATTCCTTTTTAATAGAGATGTAAGGAGACACTTGACTACTGCAATGTCATAAACAAAAACACAAGTGCTTCCTTTAGAGGGGCACAAGTAATAAAGAACTAAACCATTAGAAAACAAGTTTTAATATAATTTTGTAAGGGCCACGAAGAATGCAGCACGAGTTTTAAGGATACAAATTAATAACGTTTATTTACTATAACAATATATACATAACAGTAGCAGTAACTTCCCTAGCTACCTTCTTCCTGCTGGTTCCTGAACTGGCCAGCTTATTTATACTAGGAGTTTCTCCGCCCCCCTCATTGGGGAAGTTCATACTCCCATAGGATTGTGGGATAGTCATTAGTCCCCAGCCAATCGTAAGTAGGCAGGTTATAACATCCCTCCCCCCCCCCCCCCCAAAGTCCAAGGAATCCACCGAAGACCCTGGCGAAGGAAGGCGTCAAACTCGTTTGGCCGCAGGCCGGACGCCATTTGCACGCGGCGCTGGATCAGGCGGCGTATAACGAGACGGAGACCGCCGCTTCCGTGATGAACGGCGCGGTTGTACATCCACGGCCTGTGGACCCGAGGATTCCCCCTCTGATTCATCCTGTGTCTCCATCTCGGAGTCCGAGTCTGCTGCCTCCGTCATGTCAGCGTCTCTATCTCCATTCGGTCCCGTAACGACCTGCGCAGGCTTCGAGTGAGGCACCATTGGAAGATTTTGAGGACTACCTTCCCTTGTCTCTGGTCTTTGCGGCTGTTGAACTGAGCTCCGGGGGCGGGGAATCTTTTGAGGGGATGATCTTCTGGACTGGACGTGGTCTACATGTTTTCGCTGGAGACGACCCTGGGCTTGCACCTAGTAAGATATAGGGCCCGTTTGGCGAAAGATTACACCAGGAACCCATTGGGCACCACCAGCAAAATTCCGCACGAATACTGGGTCACCGGGCGCAAACTGCCGAATCGGACGGTGCCGAGACAATCCCTGTCCCTGCCGTTCTTGTGTGCGGCATACTTTTGCGCCAATGTCCGGGAAGACCATACTAAGGCGGGTGCGAAGTCTTCGGCCCATTAGGAGTTCTGCGGGAGCTACCCCAGTCACTGCATGGGGGGTGGTCCTGTACGTAAACAAAAAGCGAGCCAGTCTCGTGTCCATTGATCCGGAAGACTGCTTCTTTAGGCCTCTTTTGAATGTTTGCACTGCACGCTCTGCCAACCCATTTGAAGCCGGGTGGTAAGGGGCAGTGCGGATATGGCGGATGCCGTTCATCTTTGTAAACCTAGCAAACTCCTCACTCGTGAATGGAATGCCATTATCCGTGACCAGCACCTCGGGGAGGCCATGCGTACTAAATGATAAACGCACCTTTTCAATTGTTGCGCAGGACGTTGTCCCCTGCATCTTAAGCACCTCCAGCCATTTGGACTGGGCGTCAATTAGTAGAAGGAGCATGGATCCCTGAAAAGGGCCTGCGAAATCTGCATGTAAGCGTGCCCAAGGCCGCCCTGGCCATTCCCAGTGATGTAGGGGCGCGGCCGGCGGAAGCTTCTGATGCTCCTGGCAAATGGAGCAGTTTTGGGCCACCTTCTCAATGTCGGTGTCGAGGCCTGGCCACCAGACATAACTCCGGGCCAACATTTTCATCTTGGTCACGCCCGGATGCCCATTGTGCAAGTCTGATAATATCAGCTCCTGGCCTTTTTCCGGGACAATCACACGCGTCCCCCACAAGAGGATGCCGTCTTCCACGCTGAACTCTGACAGCTTGGAGGAAAATGCCCGCAACTCGCCTGGGAACTGTCTATGCTGCCCACCATACAGGACTATGTGCCGAACCTTTGACAAGACTGGCTCCGACTGGGTCCACTCACGGATCTGTGATGCCGTGACAGACAAGGTGTCCATAAAATTTAGGGTTGCAACCACCTCACCGGTCGTGGGGGTCGACATGGGGCCGGTCGATAAAGGCAATCGGCTCAGTGCGTCGGCATTTGCTATCTGCGTACCTGGTTTGTGCTCCAGAGAATACTCATATGCAGCAAGCAACAAAGCCCAGCGCTGGATCCGTGCAGAAGCAATGGGCGGTATTGGCTTATCCTCTCTTAGGAGTCCCAGCAGGGGCTTATGATCAGTCACGATAGTGAAATGGCGGCCGTACACATACTGGTGGAAGCGTTTCACCGCAAAAACCACTGCCAGGCCCTCCTTCTCCATCTGCGCGTACTTCTTCTCCGCTGCAGTCAATGTGCGGGAGGCGAAAGCTATCGGTCGCTCGGCCCCGTTCTCCATCTTGTGGGACAGGACAGCCCCAATACCATACGGGGATGCGTCACGTGACGAGCAAAGGCTTTCCCGGATCATAGTGGGTTCGTAACCCAGACGACGACAATTGTTGCTTTACCCGCCGGAAAGCGGTTTCTTGCGGCTGACCCCAAACCCAGGTGTGATTTTTCTTTAGCAGCAGGTGCAAGGGGGCCAGCGTAGTTGCCAGATTGGGGAGGAACTTCCCGTAATAGTTTACGAGACCGAGAAAAGAACGAAGATGCGAAGTGTCAGTCGGGGTGGGGGCATGTTGAATTGCACGCACCTTCTCTGCGACGGGGTGCAGACCCTCGCGGTCCACCCGATAACCTAGGTAGACTACTTCTTTTGCCTGAAATACGCACTTTGTGTGACGTAAACGGACTCCAGCCTCCGAAAGGCGTCTAAGGACAGCCTCCAGATTTTCCAAATGCTCTTGCTCCGACGTCCCTGTAATCAACACGTCATCTAGGTAGACAGCCACACGTGGTAAACCTCTCAAAATGCCCTCCATAACACGTTGAAAAATTGCGCAGGCAGAGGATACTCCAAAGGGCAACCGTGTATATTCATACAGGCCCCGGTGTGTGTTAATTGTTACATATGGTCGGGAGGCAGGGTCCAGCGCCAACTGCAGGTAGGCGTGACTCATATCTAATTTTGTGAATGAGAGTCCGCCTGCAGGTTTCGCGTAGAGATCCTCTATGCGAGGCATTGGGTATCGGTCGAGTCGGGAAACTGTATTCACTGTAAGTTTATAGTCGCCACACAAGCGAACTGTGGCATCTGACTTCATTACTGGTACAATTGGTGCTGCCCAGTCAGCAAAACGGACGGGCCTGATAATACCCAAACTCTCCAAACGAGTGAGCTCCCCTTCTACCTTCTCGAGCAAAGCGTAAGGCACTGGACGCGCCCGGAAATAGCGCGGCGTGGCTCCTGGTTCAACTTGGATACGGGCTACGGCCCCTTTTATTTTCCCCAAACCAGGCTGGAATACCTCTGGGTATCGTCCTAGCACCTCAGTCAACACTCCAGAAACTGTTTGGAGGATGTGCTGCCATTGCAACCGCAAATGGCGCAACCAGTCCCGACCCAACAGGCTGGGCCCATGGCCACGCACTACGATACGTGGGAAACGCCCCTCCTGGCGTCCATAGACAACAGGGGTCATTGTAGTTCCTGCAATGTCCAGTGGTTCCCCCGTGTAGGTGGCCAACCTGGCCTGTGAGTCAGTTAATGTAAGGGTCTGTATACCCTGCTTGATGCGGTCAAATGTCCTCTGGGCGATCACGGAGACCGCTGCGCCAGTATCCAACTCCATCTCCAGCGGGTGGCCATTGACCCGTACTGTCACCTTAATGGGGGCCACGCGGGGAGCTGCCACACAATGCAGCTGCAGGCAGTCGTCCTCCGTCTCCACGTCCTCAGGAGTGGTCGCCGCAGGTTCATCCACATGGAAGGTACGGCCCCTGGGCTGGTCCCAGTTTCGGTCAGAACGACGGCGCCTCTGGCGTCCCCAGGACCGCCGTCCGCGACGGGGTCGGCGCCTACAAGTCTGACACGGACATGGCTCCTCATCCATTGGCTCTGGAGAAGGCTCCCTTCGGGGAGGAATGTCCCATGGCCACTGGCGTCGGTTCGGTTGTTGCCTCGCCCAAGGTACCGCAGGAGTGCGGGGGGACGTTTTTGGGTGGAAAGGGGTGCGCCCCAAGGCATGCACTTCCATTCCCTGTAGCTCCTGTACTCCTCGCTCTGCGCTCTCTCGGGACAAGACTATTTGTATTGCCTGTTGAAAAGTCAATGTTGGCTCCGCTAACAACTTTCTCTGGGTTGCTGCATTGTTAATACCGCAAACCAAACGGTCGCGTAACATTTCTGACAAGGTCTCACCATAGTCACAGTATTCCGCAATCTCGCGTATTACATAGATTACATAGAACATACAGTGCAGAAGGAGGCCATTCGGCCCATCGAGTCTGCACCGACCCACATTAATCCCTCACTTCCTGGTATTCTGGATAAAAAAATCGGCAAAAGATTCTCCAGGGGTCCTCTCAGCGGTATTAAACCGGTAACGCTGGACTATCGTGGACGGTGTTGGGTTAAAGTGTTGCCCCACTATATTCACAAGTTCGTCAAACGTTTTGGTGTCCGGCGCAGCTGGGTACGTAAGGCTCCTAATCACCCCAAACGTATGCGGCCCGCAGGCGGTGAGCAATATGACCACCTGGCGCTCGTTTTCAGTGATATTGTTTGCCCGGAAATAGTAACGCATCCGTTGTGTGTACTGGTTCCAGCTTTCCAGCGCAGCATCAAAAACATCCAAACGGACTTCCGGGTGCAGCGATGACCAGCTGAGTCGCACGTTTCGGCAGCTCCCGGTGAAACGGACTTTTGGGCTCTTGATAGGAGCCCCAACGGCAATTTTGACGGCTAAAAACACTGTGCGGTAAACCAGAAGGGAATCCCCCCTGGATACGGATGAAAAAAGGAGGAGAAAGTGGCCGGATTGCAGTGGATCCTTTAGAACAGCAGCAAGGAAGACAAGCAAAAACCAAGATGGCGTCGGAAGGTGGCAGTTTAACATGGGGCCCTGAACAACAAGAGTTCTTGAAATGCTGTGTGGAAGAGATCAAAAAGGAAATGAAGAAAGAGCTGTTGGCCCCGATACTACAGGCGATCGAAGGGCTAAAGGAGGAACAAAAGACCCAGGAGCGGGAGCTTCGGGTCGTGAAGGCAAAGGCAGCCGAGAATGAGGACGACAGACAGGGCCTGGTGGTGAAGACGGAGACGCAGGAGGCACATCAGAAACGATGTGTGGAAAGGTTGGAGGCACTGGAAAACAACGCAAGGAGGAACAACCTGAGGATTCTTGGTCTTCCTGAAGGTGTGGAGGGAGCGGACGTCGGGGCATATGTGAGCACGATGCTGCACTCGTTAATGGGAGCGGAGGCCCCGGCGGGTCCGTTGGAGGTGGAGGGAGCATACCGAGTGATGGCGCGAGGACCGAGAGCAGGAGAAATTCCCAGAGCCATAGTGGTGAGATTCCTCCATTTTAAGGATAGAGAAATGGTCCTTAGATGGGCGAAGAAAACTCGGAGCAGTAAATGGGAGAACGCGGTGATCCGCGTTTATCAAGACTGGAGTGCGGAGGTGGCGAGAAGGAGGGCGAGCTTTAATCGAACCAAGGCGGTGCTTCATAAAAAGAAGATAAAATTTGGAATGCTGCAACCGGCAAGACTGTGGGTCACATATCGAGGGAGGCACCACTACTTTGAGACGGCGGATGAAGCGTGGAATTTTATTGTGGAAGAAAAACTGGAATGAGTGGGTTATTAAAAAGAACGTTTGAACAAAGTGGTGGGGCGAATGTGGGGGGCAAAGAGGGGGGTTAAAAAAGGGGGGAAAGAGGAGTTTTATGTACTAATCCTGCGATGTGGTAACTTTTCTCTCTCCCACAGGTGGTGAAGGGGGGAGGTGGAGGAGATGGGGCGTTGGCCATTGGGGGCGGGGCCAAGGGAGAAGCGCGGGCTTGGTTCCCGCGCTATGATAATCATGGCGGGAATAGAGAAGCAGGAAGGAGGGGGCGTCACACGGTGCGAGCCGAGGTCACGGGGGGAAGCCGAGGTCGGCCAGAGTTTGCTGACTTCTGGGAGCAACATGGGGGGAGTAATTACGCTAGCGGGGGATCTAGCGGGGGGGGTGGGAGGGGGGAATTACTGGGTTGCTGCTGCTGGGGAGAGGGGGAGCTGGTATGGGGGAGGATGGGCGGGGGGGCACCGCCTGGGGGAGATACAGCTGCGTGGGAACCGGGTGAGGAGCTGGAAAAAGGTGATGGCTAATCGACAAGGGGGGGGGGGGGGGTAGGAAGCCCCCCAACCCGACTGATCACGTGGAACGTGAGAGGGCTGAACGGGCCGATAAAGAGGGCACGGGTACTCGCACACCTTAAGAAACTTAAGGCAGATGTGGTTATGTTACAGGAAACGCACCTGAAACTGATAGACCAGGTTAGGCTACGCAAAGGATGGGTGGGGCAGGTGTTCCATTCGGGGCTAGATGCGAAAAACAGGGGGGTGGCTATATTAGTGGGAAGCGGGTAATGTTCGAGGCAAAGACTATAGTGGCGGATAACGGGGGCAGATACGTGATGGTGAGTGGCAAACTACAGGGGGAGACGGTGGTTTTGGTAAACGTATATGCCCCGAACTGGGATGATGCCAATTTTATGAGGCGGATGCTAGGACGCATTCCGGACCTAGAGATGGGAAAGCTGATAATGGGGGGAGATTTTAATACGGTGTTGGAACCAGGGCTGGATAGGTCGAAGTCCAGGACTGGAAGGAGGCCGGCAGCAGCCAAGGTACTTAAAGATTTTATGGAGCAGATGGGAGGTGTAGACCCGTGGAGATTTAGCAGACCTAGGAGTAAGGAGTTCTCGTTTTTCTCCTATGTCCATAAAGTCTACTCGCGAATAGACTTTTTTGTGCTGGGTAGGGCATTGATCCCGAAGGTGAGGGGAACGGAGTATACGGCTATAGCCATTTCGGATCACGCTCCACACTGGGTGGACTTGGAGATAGGGGAGGAAACAGGAGGGCGCCCACCCTGGAGAATGGACATGGGACTAATGGCAGATGAGGGGGTGTGTCTAAGGGTGAAGGGGTGCATTGAAAAGTACTTGGAACTCAATGATAATGGGGAGGTCCAGGTGGGAATGGTCTGGGAGGCGTTGAAGGCGGTGGTTAGAGGGGAGCTGATATCAATAAGGGCACATAAAGGGAAGCAGGAGAGTAAGGAACGGGAGCGGTTGCTGCAAGAACTTTTGAGGGTGGACAGACAATATGCGGAAGCACCGGAGGAGGGACTGTACAGGGAAAGGCAAAGGCTACATGTAGAATTTGACTTGCTGACTACGGGCACTGCAGAGGCACAATGGAGGAAGGCACAGGGTGTACAGTACGAATATGGGGAGAAGGCGAGCAGGTTGCTGGCACACCAATTGAGGAAAAGGGGAGCAGCGAGGGAAATAGGGGGAGTGAGGGATGAGGAAGGAGAGATGGAGCGGGGAGCGGAGAGAGTGAATGGAGTGTTCAAGACATTTTATAAAAAATTATATGAAGCTCAACCCCCGGATGGGAGGGAGAGAATGATGGGCTTCTTGGATCAGCTGGAATTTCCCAAGGTGGAAGAGCAGGAAAGGGTGGGACTGGGAGCACAGATCGAGGTAGAAGAAGTGGTGAAAGGAATTAGGAGCATGCAGGCGGGAAAGGCCCCGGGACCGGATGGATTCCCAGTCGAATTCTATAGAAAATATGTGGACTTGCTCGCCCCGGTACTGACGAGGACCTTGAATGAGGCAAAGGAAAGGGGACAACTGCCCCCGACTATGTCTGAAGCAACGATATCGCTTCTCTTAAAGAAGGAAAAGGACCCGCTACAATGCGGGTCCTATCGACCTATTTCCCTCCTAAATGTAGATGCCAAGATCCTGGCCAAGGTAATGGCAATGAGAATAGAGGAATGTGTCCCGGGGGTGGTCCACGAGGACCAAACTGGGTTTGTGAAGGGGAGACAGCTGAACACGAATATACGGAGGTTGTTAGGGGTAATGATGATGGCCCCACCAGAGGGAGAAACGGAGATAGTAGTGGCGATGGATGCCGAGAAAGCATTTGATAGAGTGGAGTGGGATTATTTGTGGGAGGTGTTGAGGAGATTTGGTTTTGGAGAGGGGTATGTTAGATGGGTGCAGCTGTTGTATAGGGCCCCAGTGGCGAGCGTGGTCACGAATGGACGGAGATCTGCATATTTTCGGCTCCATAGAGGGACAAGGCAGGGATGCCCTCTGTCCCCATTATTGTTTGCACTGGCGATTGAGCCCCTGGCGATAGCGTTGAGGGGTTCCAAGAAGTGGAGGGGAGTACTTAGGGGAGGAGAAGAACACCGGGTATCTTTGTATGCGGACGATTTGCTACTATACGTGGCAGACCCGGCGGAGGGGATGCCAGAAATAATGCGGATACTTGGGCAGTTTGGGGATTTTTCAGGGTATAAATTGAACATGGGGAAAAGTGAGTTGTTTGTGGTGCATCCAGGGGAGCAGAGTAGAGAAATAGAGGACCTACCGTTGAGGAAGGTAACAAGGGACTTTCGTTACCTGGGGATCTAGATAGCTAAGAATTGGGGCACATTGCATAGGTTAAATTTAACGCGGTTGGTGGAACAGATGGAGGAGGATTTCAAGAGATGGGATATGGTATCCCTGTCACTGGCAGGGAGGGTGCAGGCGGTTAAGATGGTGGTCCTCCCGAGATTCCTCTTTGTGTTTCAGTGCCTCCCGGTGGTGATCACGAAGGCTTTTTTAAAAAGTATTGAAAAGAGCATCATGGGTTTTGTGTGGGCCGGGAAGACCCCGAGAGTGAGGAAGGGATTCTTACAGCGTATCAGGGATAGGGGGGGGCTGGCACTACCGAGCCTAAGTGAGTATTATTGGGCTGCTAATATTTCAATGGTGAGTAAGTGGATGGGAGAGGAGGAGGGAGCGGCGTGGAAGAGATTAGAGAGGGCGTCCTGTACGGGGACTAGCCTACAGGCTATGGTGACAGCCCCATTGCCGTTCTCACCGAGGAACTACACCACAAGCCCGGTGGTGGTGGCTACACTGAAGATTTGGGGACATTGGAGACGGCATAGGGGAAAGACTGGAGCCTTGTGGCTGTCCCCGATAAGAAACAATCATAGGTTTGCCCCGGGGGGAATGGATGGGGGATATGGAATGTGGCAAAGAGCAGGAATAACGCAACTGAAAGATCTGTTTGTGGATGGGAAGTTCGCGAGTCTGGGAGCGCTGACCGAGAAATATGGGTTGCCCCAAGGGAATTCAGGTATATGCAACTGAGGCCTTTTGCGAGGCAACAGGTGAGGGAATTCCCGCAGCTCCCGACACAAGAGGTGCAGGACAGAGTGATCTCAAAGACATGGGTGGGGGATGGTAAGGTGTCAGATATATATAGGGAAATGAGGGACGAAGGGGAGACTATGGTAGATGAACTAAAAGGGAAATGGGAAGAAGAGCTGGGGGAGGAGATCGAGGAGGGGATGTGGGCAGATGCCCTAAGCAGGGTAAACTCGTCGTCCTCGTGTGCCAGGCTAAGCCTGATTCAGTTTAAGGTATTACACGGCGCATATGACTGGAGCACGGCTCAGTAAATTTTTTGGGGTGGAGGATAGGTGTGCGAGGTGCTCGAGAAGCCCAGCGAATCATACCCATATGTTTTGGTCATGCCCGGCACTACAGGGGTTTTGGATGGGGGTGACAAAGGTGCTTTCAAAAGTAGTAGGAGTCCGGGTCGAACCAAGCTGGGGGTTGGCTATATTTGGGGTTGCACAAGAGCCGGGAGTGCAGGAGGCGAGAGAGGCCGATGTTTTGGCCTTTGCGTCCCTAGTAGCCCGGCGCAGGATATTGCTAATGTGGAAAGAAGCCAAGCCCCCGGGGGTGGAGACCTGGATAAATGACATGGCGGGGTTTATAAAGCTAGAGCGGATTAAGTTCGTCCTAAGGGGGTCGGCTCAAGGGTTCACCAGGCGGTGGCAACCGTTCGTTGAATACCTCGCAGAAAGATAGACAGAATGGAAAAAAGAAGGCAGCAGCAGCAGCCCAGGATCGGGGGGGGGGGGGAGGGGGGGGGAGGAACCAGAAGGACTCTCAGGGTTGTTAATATATACTGTATAGTATGTATAGGTCGTTGCTACAGATAATTATATATTGGACTGTTAAATTATATTTTTGGAGAGTGTTACTTGTGACAAGGCAGTTGCCAATTAGGGCTAGTTTTCATTTTTGTTATTTATTATTTATTCATTTTTTGTTTATAAAATAGGTCATTGTTATAATATTGTGTAAAGGATGCACAATGTACTGTGTTGGTTGACCAAAAATTTTCAGTGAAATATTTAATTTTAAAAAAACATCCAAACGTCTGTACAGAGGCATGGTATAATAGAAAACAACTTCCAACCTGTATCCAACAAAAATCCAGGGAGGTGGCTTCAGCAGTGTAGACAGGTATTCACTTTTACCTTCGTCGCCAGTTTTGTAAGGGCCACGAAGAATCCAGCATGAGTTTTAAGGATACAAATTAATAACGTTTATTTACTATAACAATATATACATAACAGTAGCAGTAACTTCCCTTGCTACCTTCTCCTTCCTGCTGGTTCCTGAACTGGCCAGCTTATTTTTACTAGGAGTTTCTCCGCCCCCCTCATTGGGGAAGTTCATACTCCCATAGGATTGTGGGATAGTCATTAGTCCCTGTAAGTAGGCAGGTTATAACATATAAATTGCTGTTGCCAGTCACCATTATGCAATGGCCAGTAGTCTTTCTCCAGGTCCATTCAGGTAGAAGTAAGATGGCGGAAGAGAGGCAAGCATCCACCGCTATTTGCTGCATTCAATCTCCACCTGTGCTGATGGACCTATTTCAGGCATTTTCTGTTTTTAATTACAGTTTTAGTACTATCTTATTTAATGTCCAGTGCTACAAAATAAACCTTTTGAAAAACACCATTGGAAAAAATTACACAAAAAGAAACCTATCTTTTTGTTCACCTCTCCCTCCCAAACCAATAAACATGAGGAGCATTGTTCTGATTCTTTATGATCTCTTAGCAATATCCTTTCCTAAACTGATGTTTCTTCTGAAATCAACCATTTGCATGCTTCAGCTATTGCATTCAATTTGTTGCATCTAAAAATAAACAGTTTTGCTTGAAGCTGAGCCTTGTTATTGTATAGCTTGGAGACATTATTTAACCAGCAGTCTGCGGACATTGGCTTTTCAGACAATGGTAAAAGCTAAAGCACCCTGAGTTAATATTACTATCAGTTGCTGTTACTTATCTCTGTTCCACTGATGACGTGTGAATGCTTTAAGTCTGTACTCCTGATGGCAACAAAACTTGTTGAATAATAACAAATTCTAAAAATTGCAATTAGATATTGTAATTTTAAAATATACTTTTGCAAAATAGGTAAATCTCTCTCTCTCAAGTGTTCAATGCCTTGCTACCAGAGCTTAATTAGACTTTATTTCCAAAGATGTGGATAAAATTACCACCCATCAAAGAAGAAAAATTTGGTTTTGGTGTCATTTTGTCAAGTGTTAAACACTGACCTCCTGGTTTTGCTATTAGAAAAAGTTAATGGTGTGAATTTGGGATGGGTGTTTGTAACATAAAACTAATCACCCTCATCATTCCATGGGATCTGTGTTCTGGTGTTCACCACAGTTTTGGTTTTGAAATTCTGAGCATTGAGGTCAAATAATCCAAAATACATGAAACTGTGATTCTTACAGTATACGTTTAAAGGGAAAGTTTCCAACTTTATGCTCTTGTTGGGGCTGAGGAAGGGTCTTGCTCACCAGAAGCACATTTCTGGAATTCATTTAGTATGTATGTTTTTCATTAATCTAAATTAATGGTCAAACATCTATCATTGCACGCACTCAAATTTTCAATGTTCTGGGGGTTGAAAGTGCATAGTCAGAAAATTATCCTTAAAATGCACCTCTGCCAGGGCGGCATGTGGTGCAGTGGTTCACACTGGGACTGTGGCGCTGAGGACCCGGGTTCGAATCCCAGCCCTGGGTCACTGTCCGTGTGGAATTTGCACATTCTCCCCATGACTGCGTGGGTTTAGAACATACAGTGCAGAAGGAGGCCATTCGGCCCATTGAGTCTGCACCAACCCACTTAAACCCTCACTTCCACCCTATCCCCGGAACCCAATAACCCCTCCTAACATTTTTTGGACAATAAGGGACAATTTAGCATGGTTAATCCACCTGACCTGCACGTCTTTGGACTGTGGGAGGAAACAGGAGCACCCGGAGGAAACCCACGCAGACACTGGGAGAACGTGCAGACCAGACAGTGGCCCAGCAGGGAATCGAACCTGGGACCCTGGCGCTGTGAAGCCACAGTGCTAATCACTTGTGCTACCGTGCTGCAACTCAAAGATGTGCAGGTTAGGTGGATTGGCCATGCTAAATTACCCCTTAATTGGAAAAAAAATAACAATTTGGTACTCTAAATTTATAATAAATTAATAAAATGCACCTCTGCCAAACTAGTCCTCCACACTTGAGAACTGAAAAAATGTGGCTGATTGTTTCCATCCTGTTCTATTATCTTTGTACTCAATGCTATTTGTTCTTGTGTGTCTTGGCGTAGTTGTTTAATATGCAATTTTCTTTCTCTCACCCAGAGCCCATTGGAAGCATGTCTTCTATGGAGGTAAATGTTGATATGTTGGAGCAGATGGACCTGATGGATATGTCTGACCAGGAAGCACTAGATGTGTTTCTCAACTCGGGTGGGGAAGACACCAGTGAAATCTCACCAGTGTTAGGTGAAGTAACATTTTGTTCTTATTATTGAGTGGCAACAGACCAAATCAACCATGTGGAAAGTGAGATATACCAGTAAAGGCCATACGTCACAGAAGTGAACTGAGTTGTCATTTGGTAATGAACAGTTGGCTATAAACATTTATATTTTGCAGCAACTATTGAATCTAACGGGGCTAGTTTCTATATATCTGTGTTTTACTCTTCACACTAGACTATTTACACTGAGAAAAGTATATATGATTTCAAGGATGTCATCTCATCAGAATACCCAGATATCACCATCCGGGAGCTCCGGTTTCCTCCCACAGTCCAAAGACGTGCAGGTTAGGTGGATTGGCCATGATAAATTGCCCTTAGTGACCAAAAAGGTTAGGAGGGGTTATTGGATTCTGGGGATAGGGTGGAAGTGAGGGCTTAAGTGGGTCGGTGCAGACTCGATGGGCCGAATGGCCTCCTTCTGCACTGTATGTTCTATGATCTTCCAAAGTTTGCTTGCTTCCGAAACCTATAATATTAAATTGGAAAATTGCATTATTTAAGAAAGGAGAGAGGAGAAACATCATGAATTATAGACCAACGAGCCTAACTTATGTTGGCAAATGCTAGAGTCTACAATTAAGGGTAGGGTAACTGAAAATCTGGAAAATTTTCAGCTGATCAGAGAGAGCCAACGTGGATTTGTGAAGGGTATGTCATGCCTGATGAATCTGATTGAATCTTTTGAAGGGGGACTCAAGTAATGGACAGGAAGTGTCTATGGATATTATTTATATGGACTTCCAGAAGGTATTTGATAAAACCTCTCATAAGACACTGTTGGCTGAAGTTGAATTTCATGGAAATGAAGCCAAATTATTGACTGAATATGGAAATGGCTGAGTAGCAGGACACCGATAGCAGGAATAATGGGCAGGTACTCTAATTGACAGGATGTAACTAATAACAGCCTGCAAGGCCTAAACTGTTCATTGTATTTATAATAATTTTTATTAGTGTCACAAGTAGGCTTATATTAACACTGCAGTGAAGTAACTGTGAAAATCCCCTAGTCGCCACATTACTGCACCTGTTCGGGTACACTGAGGGAGAATTCAGAATGTCCATTTCACCTAACAAGTTTTTCGGACCTGTGGGAGGAAACTGGAGCACCCGGAGGAAACCCCACAGACACGGGGAGAACGTGCCGACTCTGCACATACAGTGACCCAAGCCAGGAATCGAACCCGGGTCCCTGCCGCTGTGAAGCAAAGGTGCTAACCACTGTGATTTGGATGGCAGGATTAAAAGTCACATATCCTAGTTTGTAAATAACATAAGGGAAGGTGGCATTTTAAGTAGTATAGATGGAAGCATACAATTACAAAGATGTTCATAGATTAATTGAATGGATAAAACTATGGCGTATGGATTTCAGTATAGGTAAGAGTACGGTTATCCAGTTTGGATCTAAAAACTGGAGATCAGGCAATTTCCCAAATGTAAAGCTAGATGAAGTGGAGGCCCATAGTGGAAAAAAGATAATGAATAAGACTAATGGCTAGCTGCTCATAATATCAAGTGGATTAGATTGTAGGGGAGAAAAGTCATAATACAGCTGTATAAAGCTCTGCTTCGACTACACCTGCAATCCTGTGTTTAGTTCTGAGCATCACAGCTTCGGAACGATATATTGCTCTTGGAAGGAGTGCAGCATAGATTTCCTTGAAGGATAGCCGGACTCTAAGGATTAAATTACCGGGTGAGTTCACACAAACTAAGGTTGTGTTCCCTGGAATTTAAAAGATTATTACAGTACAATTTTTTTTTAAAAGGTTTCCACATTTGTGATGCATTATTTATTGTATGTTAATTTTTAATATATATATTTTAATTAAATATTGAGTGTTATATTATTTCATCCTTGCTGACATCTGGGTCATGTTAATTTTCAAGAGTTCATTTATATGGGATGTGGGCATCGTTGGCAAGGCCAGCATTTGGTGCCCATCCCTAATTGCCCTGGAGAAAAGGGTAGTGAGTTAAAATAATGTCACATTAGAAACTTTTAGCGAAACTTTGCATATTCTGCTGTTAGTATGGACTTCATCCTGTATCACATGCACTAACTGTATTGAATGTTGAAAAATTGAGGTCACTTTGGTGATTTGAAAAAATGAAATGAAAATCGCTTATTGTCACAAGTAGGCTTCAAATGAAGTTACTGTGAAAAGCCCCTAGTCGCCACATTCCGGCCGCTGTTCGGGGAGGCTGGTACGGGAATCGAACCGTGCTGATGGCCTGCCTTGGTCTGCTTTAAAAGCCAGCGATTTAGCCCAGTGTGCTAAACCAGCCCCTTACTAAATAATTGATTCACAGTGTTGTTGGTAATAGAAGGCAAACAAAGGGAAACCTTTTTAAAAATATATTTCATTCTAAACACAGTCAAATATAAACATCACGTAACACCTCAAAACTAAACTTGTTACACACAATTTGTAAAATTCTTCCTGCTTTTAACCCCCCCCCAATTCAACTGGAACCAACAACTTTTCTAAAAGCGTATACGTGGGTAGCTGAGGAAGTGAGGGTAACTCCTTTTGTGCAAAGTTCCGCACCTGCAAATACCAAAACTCACTCCTCCTTGGCACCGCGAACGTCTCCTGCAATTCCTCCAACCCTACAAACTTACTCACGGTGAAATAGATCCTTTATTCGCTCTATCCCTTCCCCATGCCACCCCCTATTCATCGCATCCATCCTCCCAGGTGTAAACCTGTGTTCCCACATATTGGGCCAGTACTGACATATGCCCTAACTTAAAATGCTTCCTTAACTGGCTCCAAATTTTGACCAATGACATCACCTCCGGACTGCAAGTATACTTCACTGGAGAAAACTGGAGTGGAGGCTGCCACCAAGGCCCTCAAACACATCCCTGTGCAAGATGCCTCCTCCACCTCTACCTGCACACATTCTTACTCCTCATTCCGCCCCCCCCCACCCCCATCATCTCACCTCCTTGGCATTCACCGCCCAATAGTAATGCAACAGGTTTGGGAGTGCCAGCCCCCCCACCCACCTCTCCCTCTGTAAAAGGGCCCCGTTAACCCTCGGCGTCTTGCCGGCCCACACAAACTCAGAGATCAATTTATCCACCCTCCAAAAACGCCTTGGGAAGAAACAAACAAACAAAGAACAAAGAAATGTACAGCACAGGAACAGGCCCTTCGGCCCTCCAAGCCCGTGCCGACCATACTGCCCGACTAAACTACAATCTTCTACACTTCCTGGGTCCGTATCCTTCTATTCCCATCCTATTCATATATTTGTCAAGATGCCCCTTAAATGTCCCTATCGTCCCTGCTTCCACTACCTCCTCCGGTAGCGAGTTCCAGGTACCCACTACCCTCTGCGTAAAAAACTTGCCTCGTACATCTACTCTAAACCTTGCCCCTCTCACCTTAAACCTATGCCCCCTAGTAATTGACCCCTCTACCCTGGGGAAAAGCCTCTGACTATCCACTCTGTCTATGCCCCTCATAATTTTGTATACCTCTATCAGGTCGCCCCTCAACCTCCTTCGTTCCAGTGAGAACAAACCGAGTTTATTCAATCGCTCCTCATAGCTTATGCCCTCCATGCCAGGCAACATTCTGGTAAATCTCTTCTGCACCCTCTCTAAAGCCTCCACATCCTTCTGGTAGTGTGGCGACCAGAATTGAACACTATACTCCAAGTGTGGCCTAACTAAGGTTCTATACAGCTGCAACATGACTTGCCAATTCTTATACTCAATGCCCCGGCCAATGAAGGCAAGCATGCCGTATGCCTTCTTGACTACCTTCTCCACCTGTGTTGCCCCTTTCAATGACCTGTGGACCTGTACTCCTAGATCTCTTTGACTTTCAATACTCTTGAGGGTTCTACCATTCACTGTATATTCCCTACCTGCATTAGATCTTCCAAAATGCATTACCTCACATTTGTCCGGATTAAACTCCATCTGCCATCTCTCCGCCCAAGTCTCCAGACAATCTAAATCCTGCTGTATCCTCAGACAGTCCTCATCGCTATCCGCAATTCCACCAACCTTTGTGTCATCTGCAAACTTACTAATCAGACCAGTTACATTTTCCTCCAAATCATTTATATATACTACAAAGAGCAAAGGTCCCAGCACTGATCCCTGTGGAACACCACTGGTCACAGCCCTCCAATTAGAAAAGCATCCCTCCATTGCTACCCTCTACCTTCTATGGCCTAGCCAGTTCTGTATCCACCTTGCCAGTTCACCCCTGATCCCGTGTGACTTCACCTTTTGTACTAGTCTACCATGAGGGACCTTGTCAAAGGCCTTACTGAAGTCCATATAGACAACATCTACTGCCCTACCTGCATCAATCATCTTAGTGACCTCCTCGAAAAACTCTATCAAGTTAGTGAGACACGACCTCCCCTTCACAAAACATTGGAAGAGATTGAAAAATTAATAAAACTCTTGGTAGCACATTCATTTTCAGGGTCTGTGCCCTCTCTGCCAGCCATAGCGGCAGGACAGCCCACCCCTTCAGATCCCCTTTGACCCCCTATACTAGACCAGTCAGATTCCACTTATGCATAGTTGCCCAGTCATGCGCCCCCTGAATCCCCAAATATCAAAACCTTACCCTGGCCACCTTGAATGGCAAGGCCCCCAGGTCCGCACTTCTGACCTGGGCATTAACTGGGAACCCCACTTTTTCCCACATTCATTACCCCGAATTTCCCCAACAGGTCCATAATTCTCCCCATACTCTCCAATGGATTTGCAATGTACAACAATAGATTGTCGGTGTACAACAACACCCTGTGCTCTTTACCCCCCCACCCCCCCTCACAATCCCCTGTACTCATTCGAAGCCGCTGCATAATCGCCAAAGTCTCAATGACAAAGCGAATAGCCACGGAAACTACGGGCATCCCTGCTTTGTTCCCCCTATGCAACCTAAAATATTCCAAATTCATCCTCTTCGTCTTCACATTTGCCATGGGGATGCAACCGAACCCAAACCTCCTAAGAATTTCAAACAAGTACCGCCACTCCACCCGATCAAAGGCTTTCTCTGCATCCATCGATACGATCACCTCCAGCACTCTACTCCGCCACACGGTCATAGTCACATTCAATAGCCTCCTGGTATTACTTGACAAGTGCCGCCCCTTAACAGATCCATCTGATCCTCCGAAACAACATCCGGCACATATCTCGCCGCCTCGTCAATAGCTTTACGTCTGTATTCCGTAATGAGATGGACCTATAGGATCCACACTCCTTCGGATCCTTATCCTTCTTTGGAATAAGAAATAGATGCCTGTGCCAGGTTGGCCAGCATTAAACATATTCAAAAGATGAGGTGCCAACACCCCAAAAACTGCTTAGAAAATTCAACTGGGAAGCCATCCGGCCCCAGCGCTTTCCCCGACTGCATCAACTTCACACACTCTATTACCTCCTGCAGTCCCAATGGTGCCTCCAGTGTCTGTCGCTTTTCCTCTTCCACCTCCGGAACTCCAACCCATCCAAAAAGCGCACATCCCTGTTCTCCGCCCCCGCCTATACAGTCCCTGGTAAAAGTCCTCAGATGCCTCATTGATTTTTTTTCTGGAACTGTCACTAATCCCCTCCCCCTGCCGCCCTCACTTGTGCAATTTCCCGTGCCGCTGCCTGCCTTTGCAACTGGTGGGCTAGTAGGTGTCTAGTCTTCTCCCATACTCATATTCAACC
The DNA here is from genome assembly GCF_047496885.1 of Scyliorhinus torazame. Classification (NCBI taxonomy): domain Eukaryota; kingdom Metazoa; phylum Chordata; class Chondrichthyes; order Carcharhiniformes; family Scyliorhinidae; genus Scyliorhinus; species Scyliorhinus torazame. The sequence continues at coordinate 261,134,946 of NC_092712.1, forward strand.
CTCCTTAATCTGCGGAGCTGACCCACCGCCTTCCCTGCTGTCAACTGATCTAACTGCCCCTGCAATTTCTTCCTTTCTGTCAACAACTCCCTAGTCGGCACCACCAAGTACCTACGGTCCACATCTACAATAACTTACAACAGCCTCTGCCTTTCCTCCCTCTCAACTCGATCCCACTAGGCCTTAAGGAGTTAACCACTTCTGGAACCACCATCTTCAATGCCTCCCAGAATGTGGTCGCCGACACCTCCCCATTCTGATTGAGCTCCACGTAGTTCCTTATCACCAATGCCACCTTATCACAAAACCTCTTACCAGCCAAAAGCGCCAAATCAAACCTCCACCCTGGTCTCTGCACCCACCCTGTCTCTAACCTCACATCCACATAATGCAATGCATGGTCCGAGATTACTATTCCTGTATACTCCACCTACATGACCTCCGGTAACACTGCCTTCTCCACACAAAGAAATTGATGCGGGCATATACCAGATGGACATGTGAGAAGAAGGAATACACCCTCTCTCCCGGGTGCCTAAAACTCCACAGGTCCACCCCACCCCCCTCATCTAATCCATAAACACCCCAACTCTCTCGCCATCACCGACCTAGCCATTGACTTGGAACTAGACCTATTCACCCTAGGGCCCAATACACAGTTGAAATCGCCCCCTATGATCAACTGGTGGGTATTCAAGTCTAGGATGGACACTAAAAGCTTCTTAACAAAGTCCACATTAGACTTCGATTGGTAGCGATGTGCTGAACAGTCGCACAAAAGGGTCTCTCCTCTAGAAGCTTCAACTCGGCTCCTTTTAACCTTTAAACTTAACTAGGCAAGGAGCACGCGGTTCTGCAAATGGGAAGGGCATATACCAGGACATCGGGCCGACCTGGCCAAGTGCCGGGCCAGGTTCAACGGATCCAAGGTGGACCTATTTAAGAATAAAGTGCAGTTGGGGGTGTTGTAACTGGAACAAAGCAGGTGGAAGATAGAAGGATATGTAACCGGGAACCAGAATGGGGAGATCTCGCCTTCCACATTCTGGGAGGCACTGAAGGCTGTGATAAAAGGGGAGATAATAGTGTACAGGGCACTCGAGCACAGAAAGGAGAGGACGGCTAGGCAACAGTTGATCAAATCCGTAGTGTACGTGGGTCGGCGGTACTTTATGGCCCCGACTGTGGATCTGCTGGCAGAGAAAAGTTACAAATGGAATTTGATCTGCTCTCCACCGGGAAAGTGGTCCACCAACTCCGCCAGACACAGGTGACCTTTTATGAACACAGAGACAAGGCTAACCGCCTTCTGGCTCACCAGCAGATAAAGCAGGCAGCCATGAGGGAAATAGCTCAGGTGAAAGACAGAAATGACAAGCTAGTCACGGCATCAGACAAGATTAATGAGGCCTTCGCGACTTTCTACCGAGAGCTGTACCCGGTGGGGGATTCAAAAATTAAATGATTCCTCGGCAGGCTGGACATATCAGCTGTGGGGGAAGAAAAGAAACAAGGTCTGGAAGCATCACTAGAATTGGGGGAAGTCAAAAGAACATAAGAACTAGGAGCAGGATAGGCCAACTGGGTCTTAGAGCCTGCTCCGCCATTGAATCAGATCATGGCTGATCTTTTTGTGGACTCAACTCCACTTACCCATCCACTCACCATAACCCTTAATTCCTTTACTGTTCAAAAATCTATCTTTGCCTTAAAAACATTCAACGAGGTAGTCTCAACTGCTTCACTGGGCAGGGAATTCCACAAGTCATGGAGAGTAGTATTAACTCCATGCAATCGGGGAAGGCACCGGGTCCAGACGGTTTCTTGGTGGACTTCTATTGAAAAAATTTGCGACAGCTCTGGCCCTGCACCTGCGGGTGATGTTCAACCACTCACTATCGAGAGGGACCCTGCCACCCATGCTGGCACGGGCCTCGATATCACTGATGCCTAAAAGAGACAAAGACACAACGGAGTGCAGGTCATACCGACCCATCTCACTCCTAAACACTGACGCTACAGTTTTGGCAAAAATCCTGGAGAGTTGCATGCCAGAGGTAGTCGCGGAGGATTAGATGGGCTTTGTCAACGGCAGGCAACTGACGGCGAACACCAGGCGTCTGCTTAACATGACCAGGACCCCACCCGGGGAGGGAACACCAGACGTAGCCAGCATGGGAGGAATAATGAAAGTCCTAAGAGAGTTCGGAGCCTTCTCAAGTTACAAACTTAACCTGACTTTCCTGTGCCGAGTAGGGGCACGATTCCACAAATGGAACCTATCGAGCCTGCTAGAGGACGTAAAGAGGAACCTGCAGAGGTGGGACTTGCACCCGCTCTCCGTGGTGGGGAGAGTGTAGGCGATCAAGATGAACGTGTTGCCTAGTTTCCTCTTCCTGTACAGATCCCTCCTGATCTTCATCCCCAAGGCCTTTTTTTAAAATTTAGAGTACCCAATTCTTTTTTCCAATTAAGGGGCAATTTAGCGTGTTCAATCCACCTACCCTGCACATCTTTGGGTTGTGGGGGCGAAACCCACGCAAACACGGGGAGAATGTGCAAACTCCACACGGACAGTGACCCAGAGCCGGGATCGAACCTGGGACCCCCAAGGCATTCTTTACCAAAGTAGTCAAATCAATCATGGCGTTTGTGTGGTGGGAGGAAGGGAGGGTGGATGGAAGGAGAAGAACTCAAGGATCTGAAAGTCCGTACTACAGAGGAGGAGGAATATGGGGGGCCTGGCCCTCCCGAACCTCCTATTCTACCACTGGGCCACTACCACAGAAAGAGTACGGGTATCGGTCAAAGAGCCAGGGGCGGAGTGGGTAAAAATGGAGGAGAGCTCCTGTATGGGGACATCCCTCTGAATACTGGCCACGGCTCCACTCTCATTTCCCCCAGCCAGGTTCTTAAGCCCATTGGTAGTGGCCACGCTGAGAACTTGGAACCAACTTAGACACCACTTTGGTCTGATCGCAAGTCCACCATGGCTCCCATTTGCAAGAACCATAAATTCACCCTCGCGACAATGGATGCCTCCTTTAAAAGGTGGGGACAGGATGAAGGGGGACTGACAGCAGGGGACCTATATGTAGAGGGCAGGGTAGCAACCCTGGGGGAACTCACAGACAAGCTCCAGCTCCCGAAAAGGAACAAACTCTGGTACATACGGATAAGGAACTTCCTCCGCAAGGAGTCAGCAACGTTCCTCCAGCTACCAGGACAGTCCCTACTGGACAGACATCTGAATTAGCGGACGGCAGCTGTATGGACAACTACGAGAGGAGGTAGGTTCATCTCTGGACGAGACATGGGAGAAGTGGGAGGAAGAGCTAGGCATGGAGATGGAGCGAGGAGTTTGGATCGAAGCACTGCACAGGGCAAATTCACTCTCCTCATGTGCAGGGCTGAGCCTAGTGCAACTAAAAGTAGTGCACAGGGCACACTTAACATGAGTGGGTTCTTCCCGGATGTGGGGGACAAATGTGACCAGGACGAAGGAGGCCCGGCCAACCATACCCACATGTTCTGGTCTTGCCCTAGACTCACCAGGTACTCGACAGCCTTTTCAAGGCCATGTCCCAGGTTGACCATGCCCCCTAGTGACAGTCTTCGGTGTCTCAGAACAGCTAGAGCTCTTTATGGAGAGGGGGACGGACTCCCTAGCCTTTGCCCCCCCTGATCGCCCGCCGAAGACTCTTGTGCAGCTGGGGATCAGCAGTGCCTCCCAAGGCCTTGGACTGGTTGTCTGACTTGGCAGAATTCCTTAAATTGGAAAAAGCCCCGCGGGTCACTGTCCATGTGGAGTTTGCACATTCTCCCCGTGTTTTTGTGGGTCTCACCCCCACAATCCAAATATTTGCAGGGTAGGCCATGCTAGATTGCCCCTTAATTGGAAAAAAAATTTGAATACTGTTTTAAAAAAATAAAAAAAAAATTTTTAATTTTAAAACATTTTTTTAATTGGAAAAAATAAAATTTGCCATTCATGAATTGGAGGAAGGCTTCCTCAACATGTGGAGACTATTCACCAGCCTGTTCCAAGACCTGTTTGTGACCTGCCACCAACAATAGGCGAGGGGGTGGGACGAAACGGACAACAAGGAGAAATGGGAGGGGGGTGGAGACGGGGACGGACATCAAGCAAAGCACAGGGCAAGCAAGGAGCCAAAGGAACAAGTAATGGGGACGCACATGGATGCGACCACAACAGCAATGCCAAGGCACCACCTGGTTGATGCCAAACGCGCCCCCTAGTAGGTTCTAACACCAGGAGGCAGCATGTGCATAATTAAAACAGTATGGTTGTGGCAACCGATCACCGGGCTCACAAAAATAAGGGCCCCATTTCTTACTTTTGGATGTATACCTGTTTGTCGCTTATTTTTTCCATTTTAGTAGATTCCAGCTTATTGTTGTGATAGCTCTGGAAATAGTGTTTCTAATTCTGAAGTCCAAATCATTAATTGTGAACTGCAGTGGTCCCAGCATTGATCCTGGTGCCTTTTACTGCTGCTGCTTTCTGTCTTGAAGCCAGGTAACAATCCATCCTGCCAGTTGTCCCCTGGCTCTATCTACATACTCTGACATTCATTAGTCTGTTATGGAGCACCTCTTTGAATATATTTTGAAATTCTAGAGAAATTATATCTATTGTAATTATCATTGTCTACTCTCTGTTATCTCCTCAAAAATAATCAATAGAGTTCGTCAAAAAGCTTTTCCTTTTTGAATTCCATGCTGACTATTCATTATTATATTTTTCTTTTCTGGGTGGTTTTCTATTCTCCCCTTTGGAGGGGATTCCATTATTTTTCCTATCATTGATATCCAGCACTCTTAATTAAATGAATATCACAGTTCATCTGGCTCAGTTAATTAAGTCAGTTGAACTGTATGTACTAGCCAGGTTCAATTCCCAATCTGCCTCCTCATCTCAATGATCGAGTAGTCTGCATTGTACAATTGCCCTGCTGGAGGTGCATGTATGGACATATGGTCCCATTGTCAAATAACGTACTGACAATCACTGCTGAAGCTCAAACATGATAAATTGCTAGTTGCTTAAGTACATAGTCATTGTAGAATCATACACTAGCAAGGAGAGGAAGGAAGGGTGGAGGAGGAAAAGACTTTATCAAAAGCAGGAGTGAAAGATTTTGTTTCTCTATTACCTCAGAGATATAAGTGATGTGCAGCACACCCTCACAAGTGTTGTCACGCCTGAACAGCCCTGAAAATAATGACTCATTTCTGGAAACCATGTGCCTACCAGTCCAGAAATTATTATTTTAATTGCAAATGACAACAGAATTAACTTAGCTGTTCAGAAGTACAGAATTCTCGTGCTGACAGAAAGCACCTGGGCCTCCCACACAGATAGGAAAGGCAACTCACACACTGGGCTCCACTTTGAAAACCTGTGATCAACCCTCAGAATCCAGATTATGTAGCCTTGTATCTCTAATTGCTGGTTTGTCAGTTTTTGATTTAGTGAGCCTGAAAATTTAGCAAGGGCAGTTTTTAGCATAGTTACCTCATTATTAGTGGGTGAATCTTTTTTTTAAATGTTTGAATTTTTCCAATTATGGGCAATGTAGCGTGGCCAATCCACCTACCCTGCACATCTTTGGGCTGTGGGGGTGTGACCCACGCAGACACGGGGAGAATGTGCAAACACGGACAGTGACCTGGGGGTTGGGATTGAACCCGGGTCCTCGGCACCATGAGGCAGCAGTGCCACCATGCCGTCCCATTAGTGGGTGAATCTTTAATCCGGGCACCAATATTAACCACTTGAGATAAATGCAAATCAATTACTTTCAATTTTGTGTATTTTCCCCGTCAGTCCAAGGTTCTATGGTAAATACCAACACAATTCATAAAGAAACAAATGACCATTTATATAGCAGTTTTTGCAACCATTGGGCATCCCTAGGTGCTTTCCCGCCAATGACGTACTCTAGAAGTATAGTCACAATGTAATGTAGGGGCGGCATGGTGGTGCAGTGGCTAGCACTGCTGCCTCACGTCGCCGAGGACCCGGGTTCGAACCCAACCCCTGGTCACTGTCCATGTGGAGTTTGCACATTCTCCCCATGTCTGCGTGGGCCTCACCCCCACAACCCAAAAAAACTCATGATAGATGGATTGGCCATCCTAAATTGCCCCTTAATTGAAAGAAAAAAGAATTGGGTACTTTAAATTTAAAGCAAAAGAAAAAAAAAACCTTTGCCCTCCATTATAGAGACCCAGATCGACATACCCAACTCATGTGGCCTGACCTCCGATCTCCCCAAACCTCTTTCTCCTACCCCCAAACTCCGATCCCATCCCCCAAATCCCCTTACCTTTGACACTTGCCTTCTCTCTGGCTGGTCAATTTCATTTGGACCTTTCAACCTACCTGGTTTACGACAGCTCGTGCTGTAAAAACGGGAGCGGTGCCTCTTCACTCCAACTCTCCTGAACTTTAACTCTGGGCCCCAGGAACGCACAGCACTGCCTGGATCTCGCCAGATAGTCCGTACAAGATCCCGTAAGTAATTGGGCAAGCAGTGTTGATTGGCACTCAAACGTTCAGGCCCTACAGTGTTTTCTTTGAAAACTAAATACCTTACCATGGTTTTTTGTAGCAACAGCAATTCTCAGTGCCGACTAATCATGGAGTTAATTTGTCCTCATTTTCCTAAAGAAATCTGAAAATGTATGTTTCTCTGAGGGGTATGGAGATTCTATAATATCTCAAATCATTCAAAATTATGACTATCACAAATGTGAGCCTGCTTGTCCGATACACAAAAGATATTTTCTTTAATTTAGTCTTTGGTTTACAATTGGGTTTTAACTATAACATATCAATGTTATGCATTCCTCTTTCAATGTGCTAATATGATAAAGCTCAAGTGTGAAGTTGATCTAAAGTTCATCTTGTTTTCAGTTTAATCTTTTTCGACTCAAATGCTACGTGTACTTCCTAAAAAAATCTAATTGAGCTTCAGGTATAACTTACCAGTGTTACGCCAAGTTTGTCTATCATTGTGTCCTGGTTTGGAGTCCATTTGTGGTCAATTCTTTTTATTCGATTCTTTTTGGAAAAGAAGTTTCATTGTTTGTCAAGCTCTATTGTTTTGTTATGGTGCAAGTGTGCCATCTTGTGGATATGATGTGGAGATGCCGGCGTTGGACTGGGGTGAGCACAGTACGAAGTCTTACAACACCAGGTTAAAGTCCAACAGGTTTGTTTCGATGTCACTAGCTTTCGGAGCGCTGCTCCTTCCTCAGGTGAATGAAGAGGTCTGTTCCAGAAACACATATATAGACAAATTCAAAGATGCCAAACAATGCTAGGAATGCGAGCATTAGCAGGTGATTAAATCTTTACAGATCCAGAGATGGGGTAACCCCAGGTTAAAGAGGTGTGAATTGTCTCAAGCCAGGACAGTTGGTAGGATTTCGCAGGCCAGATGGTGGGGGATGAATGTAATGTGACATGAATCCCAGGTCCCGGTTGAGGCCGCACTCATGTGTGCGGAACTTGGCTATAAGTTTCTGCTCGGCGATTCTGCGTTGTCGCGGGTCCTGAAGGCCGCCTTGGAGAACGCTTACCCGGAGATCAGAGGCTGAATGCCCTTGACTGCTGAAGTGTTCCCCGACTGGAAGGGAACATTCCTGCCTGGTGATTGTTGCGCGATGTCCGTTCATTCGTTGTCGCAGCGTCTGCATGGTCTCGCCAATGTACCACGCTTCGGGACATCCTTTCCTGCAGCGTATGAGGTAGACAACGTTGGCCGAGTCGCACGAGTATGTACCTGGTGGGTGGTGTTCTCACGTGTAATAGTGGTATCCATGTCGATGATCTGGCACGTCTTGCAGAGATTGCCATGACAGGGTTGTGTGGTGTCGTGGTCACTGTTCTGAAGACTGGGTAGTTTGCTGCACACAATGGTTCGTTTGAGGTTGCGCGGTTGTTTGAAGGCAAGTAGTGGGGATGAGTCATCTTCAGCAGTCAAGGACATTCAGCCTCTGATCTCCGGGTAAGCGTTCTCCAAGGCGGCCTTCAGGACCCGCGACAACGCAGAATCGCCGAGCAGAAACTTATAGCCAAGTTCCGCACACATGAGTGCGGCCTCAACCGGGACCTGGGATTCATGTCACATTACATTCATCCCCCACCATCTGGCCTGCGAAATCCTACCAACTGTCCTGGCTTGAGACAATTCACACCTCTTTAACCTGGGATTACCCCATCTCTGGATCTGTAAAGATTTAATCACCTGCTAATGCTCACATTCCTAGCATTGTTTGGCATCTTTGAATTTGTCTATATATGTGTTTCTGGAACAGACCTCTTCATTCACCTGAGGAAGGAGCAGCGCTCCGAAAGCTAGTGACATCGAAACAAACCTGTTGGACTTTAACCTGGTGTTGTAAGACTTCATCTTGTGGATAGACATCCATTCTCTGTCATTCATGGGGTGGGATGTGTATGGCCTCACTAACTAATTGGCCAAATGATTGATATTTATGTACCTGACTCTTGACACCTTAATATTTGAACTTTGGATTGATTACCATATGGCCGGCCATGCCTATCACACACAGCAAATTAACAAGTGTGAGGAAGAATAAGGAGGCACATGCTCTTTGAACAATAGAGTATAAATGAGGTAGCAGAATAAGGTTAATAAGGCGTGTAAGAAAGCAAACAAGCAATGGAGTTGGTTCACTTGTAGAGGGTGTTGCTAACTTTTCCCGTTGGATCAATTGCTCTGTTTTATTACCTTTGCTCTCGAGTCGCCAGGTATCTATATGATACCGCACGAGGTTCAAGTCCAAGAAATGATCAATAACCCAATACACCGATTAAGATTTAAATCAAAGCACATTTATTATACACAGTAATCGCTACTCATGCACAAATTCTATGTCTAAGCTACTTCTACAACTAACAGGCCTATACTCAACTTCGGGCTGGCCCACCAGGTCAGGGGGAACAAATGGCCTTTCGTTCGGGTTCTGAGGCTGCGGGATTCGAAGTTGGTACGGATTGGTAGCTAGGAGCGCCTATCTCGTAGCGAGCGTTGAATTAAGACTTACTTCTTTCGGTGATCACTGCACCGGTCACGGTTGGTTCGTGTTGCTGGGTGACCCAGGCAGGACGAAGAGGTCAAGAGCGCGATTTGAACTTGGGGCTTAACACTTATAGTCCCCAGGGGCTTCCCGCCTTTCGGGGCGGACCCTGTACCTGGTCCCAAGTGATTGGACTTTGTCCCAATCGCTTGGTTCGATTTCTCCAATACTGGAGCGGTTCCCTGATCGATGGGCGGTCTTGAGGTGTTCGTTCACCTCCTTTGTGTTGGTTCCTGCTGGCGCCGGGGAGTCTGGCTTAGTTTTGAGTGTCCCAAATGTTGCTATTGTCCCTGGGGATTGCTCATTAGTATGTAGATGGCTGCTACATTATTATGCTGATGGTCGCTGGTATCGATGTTGTCTGGCCTTTTGCAGAGTTTTAATACACAGCAAACTGCACCTGCTGGTTTCTGTCTGTGTTGGCTGACTTTCCCATCAGCCTTTGCCATTCCCCATTTTAAATTGTGAGTTGGCCAATTTAGGTGGCTACACACCCTCCTTGTGATCCGAACGTGGAGCGTGAAGGATCACATAGCTACGTTGCTTTCCATTCCCTGACCTGGTGAGCACTTCTGTCATGGCCTCTACACTGACCATAACTATGCAAAAAAATTTTAACTGACAATTCTAAGGGGCGCTATGTCAAACAGGGACATGCATTACAAAGCAAGAAAATGGGAACCTCTAACTATCCTTAATACACTGCTCTCACTTAAACATTTCATCACTCTAACTTCCTCAACCATACAAACAAAATCATAGCAGTTTGTACACATTTTTCCTGGCTTGGCAGTCAAGCACAGGATCGTACAATTGCTCATGAACATTTCTTTATTTACAACAAAAACGCAAACGAATGCTCTTTATTATAGATCGCGGGAGTCGGGGGTCTGGTCGTATCCGAAAATAGGGGATCTGATCCTATATACCGGGGTGCGAGCGCGGTAGGCTCTCCTTCTCCATTTTCTCAGACGCATAGTCTGCACGATGCAGCAGAGTATCGCCAATACCAATAAGGAATCTATTACGTAGGACAGGGAGTACCAGGTTATAAACCTGGCACACCAAGATGGTGTGGTGTCGCTGGCGACTGGGCTCTGGTTATTGTGGGGAAGTGAATCATTAACGGCTGGGGGGCTTGAGGTCATGGGGTTCGCGTGCGCGCAACCAAATGTCCATTGTGACGATGAACCATGCGAAGGAAGTCCTCATGGCTCTTCTTTCACTTCTCTTCTCTTCTCTTGGAGCTTCTGGAGTTCTGTGGAAACAAGCATAATGTCTGTAACTATCTTGGTTTAACATCTCGTATGATAGCCTGTCTGTCCTTTAGTGCCAATTACTCCCTTTATAATTGGTCACTATGTGTGACTCCCTCATTGTTTTTTCAAAAACCGAATTTCAGGACAAGACACACTTTCAAATAATGAACCAGTGCGAGCCGTCTCGCAGACTGTGCGATTTACCATCCAAATGTTTCAGGATGTAAATAGCATATGGTTGACAACCGAAGGGTTACCTGAAACAAACAAAACTTTTTGAACTAAAACTTTCCAAAATGAGGTGCGTATGGGCCGCGACGGGTAAGAGTTGGATGGAGTCCCCGGGTAGGACGGCGACCAATGCCGTGTCTCTCCCCTACCCGAGCGTAGCTGACCAGAGGGGGGTTCCCAGGCAGGGCGGGTCCCAAGCCGTTTCTCCACTGCCTGAGCAACCGACAAGAACGGGCAAGAAATGTAGTCATCGTGGGGGGCTGCCGATTTGGTTCTTCCCTCGAACCAGAAGGGCAGTTATGAATGGGCGTCTGGTATCTGTCGACAGATGAGTTCCGCTGAACTGGCGTCTGGGACCTTAACAAGTCTCTGCAGACAAACTAGTTCCTCTGAACTAGCGTCTGGCCAATAGCAAGTCTCTGTGGGCAAGTCCTCCGAGGTTTCTGCTGAAAGGGCGTGGGGCCGTGGAAATTTTTTTTCGGTCTGAACATACAACCTTTAACAAAACAGTACAAACAACATAAAACATGCTGCAGGTTCCATCAGAAAGGACACCGTTTTCTCCCAAGCGGTTCCTTTTAAAACATCATCTGGACACCTCGGTTATCGGTTGCGAACAGAGTCGCAAAGATGTTCTCGTTTTGGGAACCAGACTCAAGGTAAAATGAAAATCGCTTATTGTCACAAGTAGGCTTCAAATGAAGTTACTGTGAAAAGCCCCTAGTCGCCACATTCCGGCGCCTGTTCGGGGAGGCTGTTACGGGAATCGAACCGTGCTGCTGGCCTGCCTTGGTCTGCTTTCAAAGCCAGCGATTTAGCCCAGTGTGCTAAACAGCCCCAAGTCGTCATCCTCTCCCGGATGCCAAACTCTTGAATGTATCAGGGCTGATAGGGCTGCTTGGTATGATTTCGGATCTCTCTCGTCATTCCGGACGAGTCTGTACGAATTATCTCTGTGCCAATAGCTGGTGTCTAGTTGTGTGGGGACAGAATCGGGGTCATCATTGTGGGTCGGTGGTGGGGTTTGTTTAGGAAAGTGATCATGAAGGGATCACGCAAAACGTGGTCAGATTCGCTGGGTGTGGGTCCTGTTGCATGGGGATAGTAAGGAGGCGTGCTGTGGCTATCGTCCGAGTCACAGTCGCTGTCTCTGCTGCTGCAGTCGGTGGGCGTTCCGGGGCAGAGTGTATATTTCGGGGGTGGAGTCGAGGTCGAGTCCGTGGCTGGGCTGGACTTGTTGGGGGATGGTAGGGTTACGTTGGCTGTGGGCGGGGTGTGGTGTGCTGCGTCGAGCATGACGTGGTGTGAGTGGTTAGACTGTGTTCCATATGCCTTCAGCTGGTTGATATGGAACCACCGTTGGGATACTTTATCTTGTATACAGAAGGGCTTACTTTGTCCGCAATGGAGTACGGACCCGAGTACTTTGGTGACAGGAATGTGCTGGGGTTGTATACGGAGAGCATGACTTGCTGTCCTACACTGTACTCAGTCGCATGCACTGTCTTGTCGAAACAAGCCTTGCTCTGTTTATTTCGTGTGCCCAATTTCACTGCGGCTGCTAGCCGAGCCGTTTTAACATTATTCACTAATTGCTCTACTGCTTTCTCGTGTGTGAGGCCCGTCACCTCGGGGCTGGTCAAGTCTAAACCTAATAAAAATTCTGTGCCTTTCATGGGGCGTCCGGTCATGAGGGTGTGTGGGGTGTAACCTGTAGAGGTTGAAACTGTATTACGCAAAAACATCAGTGCAAAAGGGAGGATTGAGTCCCAAGTGGTGTTGTTTTGCTGGACCATTTTTCTGAGGGTGGATTTTAGGGTCCGATTCATGTGCTCCACGATACCACTCGACTGGGGGTGGTATGCTATGTGGAAATTTTGGGTAATGCCAAATATCATGAGGACGTTCTTCATGACACGTCCCGTAAAATGGGAACCTTGGTAGGATTCAATGCTGCGGGGGAGTCCCCATCTCGTAAAGATGTGGTGAGTCACAATCTTGGCCGTGGTCTTTGCAGTGTTTGTTCTGGCTGGGAATGCTTCCACCCATTTCGTAAACGTGTCTATCACCACGAGTACATATTTATAACCATTCCTGCAAGGGGGCAATGGTCCTATAAAATCAATCTGGAGGTTAGTCCAGGGGCCGTTAGCGGGTCGGGTGTGACTGAGTTGAGCCTTTTTGGCATATCTGTCCGGATTATTCTGGGCACAGATAAGACAATTCTCGATGTAGTGCTTTACATCGTCCTTTAAATTCGGCCACCAAAGCTGCCTGAGGTGGGCTGTAGTGGGATCGATTCTCTGATGTCCATGACCGTCGTGGAATAAACAAATCAGTTGATTCCTGTCCTGTTCAGGAACCACATAAAGGGTGTCTTTTAACACCACACCGTCATGTGTGGTCAGAGCATTTTTAAACCTCTCGTAGGGTGCTGGATAGTTTCCTTTTAAAATCTCCCTGAGATTGCTGTCCTGCTTCTGGACCTGCACTAGATCCTCGATCTTAGTCTGCGAGACCTGAACTGCATTCACTGGTGCGCTTTCGGGGGGTGTCCAAAAATATCCATGCCTGGAACCTGCTTTAGCCAGTGCGTCGGCTTTCACATTTCATGGGGGGAGGAACGATGGTGACTACGAACTTTGACTATCCCAAAAGTCCTGTTCTGTGCTCTCTCTAAGATGTGACGGAGCATTGCGGCTGAGGGGAGGGGTTTTCCGTCTGCGGAAACAAATCCTCTTGCTTTCCACAGGGGCAGGAATTCCGTGAGGCTGTTGCAGACATAGAGGCTGTCCGAGTATATGTCTGCTGGGCTGGGGAAGGAATCTGGGTGTTTCACTATATATGCGATGGCCGCAAACTCTGCTGCCTGCGCGCCTAAGTGGCCTGGAAGTTTTAACGATATTTCCTCTAGGGCGCGCCCCTGCGCATCCTCGACATAAATACCGCAACCTGTTATGCCCTTGCCATCCAATACTGTGGAAGATCCATCCACATAGATCTTCATGGGCTCGCACGTGTCTGTGTGCTGGGGGCTCTGGGTTGAACTACCTATCTTTCTGGGGGGTGTTTTCGCAATAAAGGGGCCTGTGTTGTGGTGTGGAGAGATAATTTCACATTCATGGGGGGTTCCGGGGTACTGTAAGTTGTCAGCTAAAAAAGTGTAGGTCTTTGTCCGTTTAACAGTGATGTCCCGTCCCTGCAAGAGAAGGGTCCATCTAGCTTCTCTAATCTGGCTTACTGTACCGTCCTTGAGTCGGCCGTCCAGTAAAAGTTGGGTGGGGATGTGTTCTGTGAGGATTGTGATGGGGTTCAGTCTGGTAATATACGACAAATACTGCACTGCACAGAATACTGCGAGCAGGTGCCTCTCACAGGCTGAAAATCCCTGCTCCACAGCATCTAAAAGTCGGGAGGCGTAAGCTACGGGTCTTAACTGGTCGTGCCGTTCCTGCAGGAGCACGGCTGAAAGGGTGCGGTCTGTGGTCGCTACCTCTATGGCGTAAGAGGAAAGCGGGTCTGGAACTTGTAGTGCGGGGGCTGCTATGAGTGCCTGTTTTAAAGAGTCCACAGCATCCGTATGCTGCGGAAGCCATTCCCAGGGGGCTCCTTTCTTTAGGAGGTCTGAGAGGGGCGCTGCCTTGCTGGCGAAACCATCAATGTGGTGTCGTCAGTCGCCAACCAGTCCTAAAAACGACCGGAGGGCTGAAACGTTCTGGGGAAGAGGCAATTTAGCAATCGAGTCAATCCTTTTATGCTCGATCTCGCATTTACCATGTGTGATAATTGTTCCCAAATATATCACCTTATCTTCCAAAATCTGGGCCTTTTTGGGGTTAACTTTACAAGCAATTGAGTGTAAGAGTTCCAGGAATTCGGACAGAAGCTCAATGTGCTCTTCCTTGGTGTCTGTCTGCAGTAGTAGGTCGTCTACGTGCTGGGCGAGACATTCGGGGCGAGAGAATTTGCCAGCTGTCGGTGGAAAATGGAGGGGGTGTTGTGGAATCCTTGTGGCAGGCATGTCCACGTGTATTGCTGTGTTTTAAAGGTGAAGGCAAATTTGTACTGGCACGCCTTTGCCAATGGAATTGACCAGAATCCATTACTGACATCCAAAATCGTAAAGAATCGGGAATTGAGTCCCTGCTTGAGCATGGTCTTGGGACTTGTGGCTACTGTGGGGGCTGCTGCGGGGGTGATTTTGTTGAGTTCCCGGTAATCGATGGTCAGTCGCCATGATCCATCGGGCTTTCTCACTGGCCAAATCGGGGCATTATTAGTGGAGGCTACTGATCTAAGTACGCCCTGCACTGATAAGCTTTCAATTACCTTTGAGATTTCTACCTCTGCCTCTTGGGGAAATCCATATTGTTTTTGGGGTCTCGGGTCAAGTCCTGTGATCTGTACGGAGCCAGTCATCCGGCCACAGTCGTGTTTGTGGGTCGCGAATTCTGCCCTGTTCTTTTCCAAAACTGCCCTAACCTGCTTGTCCATTCTCAGCATGTTCGGGTTGAACCAAAATTCGCCTACTGCGCTAATTTTGTTCGCGTATTCACCTATGTTGAGCGTTGCGGGGGCTCTTGCAGAGTTTGCCATTTTCCAGACACACTGGTTGACTGGATCAAATGATAAGTTGTGGGAATTCATGAAATCCATTCCCAGAATGAGTTCTGTTGCGTGGGGCAGGTCAATTAAAACCACGGGGTGCTTGGTGGTGATGGTGCCGATTTGAATGGGTACAGGGGCTGTGATGTGTCCCTGCTGTGAGTGGCCTCTAAAGCCGCTGAGGGTGATAGTGGCTGTAGTGGGCCACGTGTCCTTTTGGAACATGGTGGAGGAATTGATTGTGGTGCGGGACCCTCCTGTGTCCCAGAGAAATTCGATGGGCTGTCCCAGAATTTTCGCTGCAACTACCGGTCGTCCGGACCTATCCCAAAGGGTGTCGCAGACCCTACTGGGGGAGCCCGAACACCGTCAGTCCGTTCCGGCCAGGCCCGTCTGATCTGAACGGGCGCTATAAATGGGCTCTGTCTTCTTCTTACTCAGAGTGCCCATCTGCTGGGCTCTCTGTGGCTTTCGTGGGGCATTGCACTCTCTTGCAAAGTGTCCCAACTGTCCACAGTTGTAACACTCCTGTGACTTGGGTGGGGGGCTGTGCTTTTCTTCGGGAATTTTAACTGCGGGTTTGTTTTGTACAGATTGCTCCCAGGCGCGGGGCAATCTTTTTACCACCCATTTTTCGTTATGGGCCTCCTCTGAGGGATCATAATTCACTCAAGCTTTCTGTCCTGTTTCTGTGGCATGGGAGATAAGGGTGCGGGTCCATTTGGCCATGTTGTCTGATGACAAATGGGCACGGTCTACGTCTCCAAAGACTGCTGCAAAGTGGATCCACAGGCGTCCAGCAAACGCTGTGGGGTGCTCGGATTTCTTTTGCCTATATTTGTTGAGGCCATCTACGGGGTCACCCCGGTTATACCCGATCGCATCCAGGATCGCGGTATGCATTTCTGCAAGGGTGCCTCCTCCTACATTCTGTAGGTCAGGAAGGGCTGCTGCGTGGCTTCCGGGTGCGGCGATGACCAGCTGAGTCGCACGTTTCGGCAGCTCCCGGTGGAACGGACTTTTGGGCTCTTGATAGGAGCCCCAACGGCAATTTTAATGGCTAAAAACACCGTGCGGTAAACCAGAAGGGAATTCCCCCTGGACACGGATGGAAAAAAGAGAGGAAAGTGGCCGGATTGCAGCAGATCCTTTGGAACAGCGGCAAGGAAGGCAAGCAAAAACCAAGATGGCGTCGGAAGGTGGCAGTTTAACATGGGGCCCTGAACAACAAGAGTTTTTGAAATGCTGCGTGGAAGAGATAAAAAAGGAAATGAAGAAAGAGCTGTTGGCCCCGATACTACAGGCGATCGAAGGGCTAAAGGAGGAACAAAAGACCCAGGAGCGGGAGCTTCGGGTCGTGAAGGCGAAGGCAGCCGAGAATGAGGACGATATACAGGGCCTGGTGGTGAAGACTGAGATACAGGAGGCACATCAGAAACAATGTGTGGAGAGGCTGGAGGCACTGGAGAACAACGCAAGGAGGAACAACCTGAGGATTCTTGGTCTTCCTGAAGGTGTGGAGGGTGCGGCCGTCGGGGCATATGTGAGCACGATGCTGCACTCGTTAATGGGAGCGGAGGCCCCGGCGGGTCCGTTGGAGGTGGAGGGAGCATACCGAGTTATGGCGCGAGAACCGAGAGCAGGAGAAACTCCCAGAGCCATAGTGGTGAGATTCCTCCGTTTTAAGGATAGAGAAATGGTCCTTAGATGGGCGAAGAAAACCCGGGGCAGTAAATGGGAGAACGCGGTGATCCGCGTTTATCAAGACTGGAGTGCGGAGGTGGCGAGAAGGAGGGCGAGCTTTAATCGGGCCAAGGCGGTGCTTCATAAAAAGAAGATAAAATTTGGAATGCTGCAACCGGCAAGACTGTGGGTCACATATCAAGGGAGGCACCACTACTTTGAGACGGCGGATGAAGCGTGGACTTTTATTGTAGAAGAAAAACTGGAATGAGTGGATTATTAAAAAGAACGTTTGGACAAAGTGGTGGGGCGAATGTGGGGGGCGAAGAGGGGTTTTATGTTCTAATCCTGCGGTGTGGTAACTTTTCTCTCTCCCACAGGGGGTGATGGGGGGCGGTGGGGAGGGAGAGGAGATGGGGTGTTGGCCATGGGGGGCGGGGCCAAGGGAGAAGCGCGGGCTTGGCTCCCGCGCTATGATAATTATGGCGGGAATAGAGAAGCAGGAAGGAGGGGGCGTCGCACGGTGCGAGCCGTGGTCACGGGGGGAAGCCGAGGTCAGCCAGAGTTTGCTGACTTCTGGGAGCAACATGGGGGGAGTAATTACGCTGGCGGGGGGTCTAGCGGGGGGGGGTGGGAGGGGGGAATTACTGGGTTGCTGCTGCTGGGGAAAGGGGGGGAGCGGGTACGGGAGAAGATGGGCGGGGGGGCACCGCCTGGGGGAGATACAGCTGCGTGGGAACTGGGTGAGAAGCTGGAAAAAGATGATGGCTAATCGGCAAGGGGGGGGGTGGGAAGCCCCCCAACTCGGCTGATCACGTGGAACGTGTGAGGGCTGAACGGGCCGATAAAGAGGGCACGGGTACTCGCACACCTTAAGAAACTTAAAGCAGATGTGGTTATGTTACAGGAAACGCACCTGAAACTGATAGACCAGGTTAGGCTGCGCAAAGGATGGGTGGGGCAGGTGTTCCATTCGGGGCTAGATGCGAAAAACAGGGGGGTGGCTATATTAGTGGGGAAGCGGGTAATGTTCGAGGCAAAGACTATAGTGGCGGATAACGGGGGCAGATACGTGATGGTGAGTGGCAAACTACAGGGAGAGACGGTGGTTTTGGTAAACGTGTATGCCCCGAACTGGGATGATGCCAATTTTATGAGGCGGATGCTAGGACGCATTCCGGACCTAGAGACGGGAAAGCTGATAATGGGGGGAGACTTTAACACGGTGTTGGAACCAGGGCTGGATAGGTCGAAGTCCAGGACTGGAAGGAGGCCGGCAGCAGCCAAGGTGCTTAAAGATTTTATGGAGCAGATGGGAGGGGTAGACCCGTGGAGATTCAGTAGACCTAGGAGTAAGGAGTTCTCGTTTTTCTCCTATGTTCATAGAGTCTACTCGCGCATAGACTTTTTTGTGCTGGGTAGGGCATTGATCCCGAAGGTGAGGGGAACGGAGTATACGGCTATAGCCATTTCGGATCACGCCCCACACTGGGTGGACTTGGAGATAGGGGAGGAAACAGGAGGGCGCCCACCCTGGAGAATGGACATGGGACTAATGGCGGATGAGGGGGTGTGTCTAAGGGTGAGGGGATGTATTGAAAAGTACTTGGAACTCAATGACAATGGGGAGGTCCAGGTGGGAGTGGTCTGGGAGGCGTTGAAGGCGGTGGTTAGGGGGGAGCTGATATCAATAAGGGCACATAAAGGGAAGCAGGAGAGTAAGGAACGGGAGCGGTTGCTGCAAGAACTTTTGAGGGTGGACAGACAATATGCGGAAGCACCGGAGGAGGGATTGTACAGGGAAAGGCAAAGGCTGCATGTGGAATTTGACTTGCTGACTACAGGCACTGCAGAGGCACAGTGGAGGAAGGCACAGGGTGTACAGTATGAATATGGGGAGAAGGCGAGCAGGTTGCTGGCACACCAATTGAGGAAAAGGGGAGCAGCGAGGGAAATAGGGGGAGTGAGGGACGAGGAAGGAGAGACGGAGCGGGGAGCGGAGAGAGTGAATGAAGTGTTTAAGACATTTTATAAAAAATTATATGAAGCTCAACCCCCGGATGGGAGGGAGAGAATGATGGACTTTTTGGATCGGCTGGAAATTCCCAAGGTGAAAGAGCAGGAAAGGGTGGGACTGGGAGCACAGATCGAGGTAGAAGAAGTGGTGAAAGGTATTAGGAGCATGCAGACGGGAAAGGCCCCGGGACCGGACGGATTCCCAGTCGAATTCTATAGAAAATATTTGGACTTGCTCGCCCCGGTACTGACGAGGACCTTTAATGAGGCAAAGGAAAGGGGACAACTGCCCCCGACTATGTCTGAAGCAACGATATCGCTTCTCTTAAAGAAGGAAAAGGACCCGCTACAATGCGGGTCCTACAGACCAATTTCCCTCCTAAATGTGGATGCCAAGGTCCTGGCCAAGGTAATGGCAATGAGAATAGAGGAATGTGTCCCGGGGGTGGTCCACGAGGACCAAACTGGGTTTGTGAAGGGGAGACAGCTGAACACGAATATACGGAGGTTGTTAGGGGTAATGATGATGGCCCCACCAGAGGGAGAAACAGAGATAGTAGTGGCGATGGATGCCGAGAAAGCATTTGATAGAGTGGAATGGGATTATCTGTGGGAGGTGTTGAGGAGATTTGGTTTTGGAGAGGGGTATGTTAGATGGGTGCAGCTATTGTATAGGGCCCCAGTGGCGAGCGTGGTCACGAATGGACGGGGATCGGCATATTTTCGGCTCCATAGAGGGACAAGGCAGGGATGCCCTCTGTCCCCATTATTGTTTGCACTGGCGATTGAGCCCCTGGCGATAGCGTTGAGGGGTTCCAAGAAGTGGAGGGGAGTACTTAGGGGAGGAGAAGAACACCGGGTATCTTTGTATGCGGACGATTTGCTACTATATGTGGCGGATCCGGCGGAGGGGATGCCAGAAATAATGCGGATACTTGGGGAGTTTGGGGATTTTTCAGGGTATAAATTAAACATGGGGAAGAGTGAGTTGTTTGTGGTGCATCCAGGGGAGCAGAGTAGAGAAATAGAGGACCTACCGTTGAGGAAGGTAACAAGAGACTTTCGTTACCTGGGGATCCAGATAGCTAAGAATTGGGGCACATTGCACAGGTTAAATTTAACGCGGTTGGTGGAACAGATGGAGGAAGATTTCAAGAGATGGGATATGGTAGCCCTGTCAATGGCAGGGAGGGTGCAGGCGGTTAAGATGGTGGTCCTCCCGAGATTCCTCTTTGTGTTTCAGTGCCTCCCGGTGGTGATCACGAAGGCTTTTTTTAAAAGGATTGAAAAGAGCATCATGGGTTTTGTTTGGGCCGGGAAGACCCCGAGAGTGAGGAAGGGATTCTTACAGCGTAGCAGGGATAGGGGGGGGGCTGGCACTACCGAGCCTAAGTGAGTACTATTGGGCCGCTAATATTTCAATGGTGAGTAAGTGGATGGGAGAGGAGGAGGGAGCGGCGTGGAAGAGATTAGAGAGGGCGTCCTGTAGGGGGACTAGCCTGCAGGCTATGGTGACAGCCCCATTGCTGTTCTCACCGAGGAACTACACCACAAGCCCGGTGGTGGTAGCTACACTGAAGATTTGGGGACAGTGGAGACGGCATAGGGGAAAGACTGGAGCCTTGGGGGGGTCCCCGATAAGAAACAACCATAGGTTTGCCCCGGGGGGAATGGATGGGGGATATGGAATGTGGCAAAGAGCAGGAATAACGCAACTGAAAGATCTATTTGTGGATGGGAAGTTCGCGAGTCTGGGAGCGCTGACCGAGAAATATGGGTTGCCCCAAGGGAATGCATTCAGGTATATGCAACTGAGGGCTTTTGCGAGGCAACAGGTGAGGGAATTTCCGCAGCTCCCGACACAAGAGGTGCAGGACAGAGTGATCTCAAAGACATGGGTGGGGGATGGTAAGGTGTCAGATATATATAGGGAAATGAGGGACGAAGGGGAGACTATGGTAGATGAACTAAAAGGGAAATGGGAAGAAGAGCTGGGGGAGGAGATCGAGGAGGGGCTGTGGGCAGATGCCCTAAGCAGGGTAAACTCGTCGTCCTCGTGTGCCAGGCTAAGCCTGATTCAGTTTAAGGTATTACACAGGGCGCATATGACTGGAGCACGGCTCAGTAAATTTTTTGGGGTGGAGGATAGGTGTGCGAGGTGCTCGAGAAGCCCAGCGAATCATACCCATATGTTTTGGTCATGCCCGGCACTACGGGGGTTTTGGATGGGGGTGACAAAGGTGCTTTCAAAAGTAGTGGGGGTCCAGGTCGAACCAAGCTGGGGGTTGGCTATATTTGGGGTTGCACAAGAGCCGGGAGTGCAGGAGGCGAGAGAGGCCGATGTTTTGGCCTTTGCGTCCCTAGTAGCCCGGCGCAGGATATTGCTAATGTGGAAAGAAGCCAAGCCCCCGGGGGTGGAGACCTGGATAAATGACATGGCGGGGTTTATAAAGCTAGAGCGGATTAAGTTCGTCCTAAGGGGGTCGGCTCAAGGGTTCACCAGGCGGTGGCAACCGTTCGTCGAATACCTTGCGGATAGATAGATGGAATGGGAAAAAGAAGGCAGCAGCAGCAGCCCAGGATTGGGGGGGGGGGGGGGGGGGGGCGCGGGGGGGGGGTGTAACTTGTGACAAGGCAGTTGCCAATTAGGGCTAGTTTTCATTTTTGTTATTTAATATTTATTCTTTTTTTTGTTTATATAAAATAGGTCATTGTTATTTGTGCTGTTATAATATTGTGTAAAGGATGCACAATGTACTGTGTTGGTTGACCAAAAATTTTCAATAAAATATTTATTAAAAAAAAAAGGAAGGGCTGCTGCGACTGAAGGGTCTAAACTTAAAACGGTGAGCTTTACATGCTCTCGCTCGTCCAGGCCGTACATGGTTGCCTGCTGCTTTACTCTGGCAAAGAAATGGTGGGGGTCTGAGGTGGGGAGGAACGGTGTGATCTTATCGCACACGTCCCGTAATTGGGTCACTGTTAAGGCGGTGGAGTATAGAAATTCCGCATCGTCCGATGTGGCTGTGCGGTGGGTGGTGACTGGGTTATCATAGAATTTACAGTGCAGAAGGAGGCCATTCAGCCCATCGAGTCTGCACCGGCTCTTGGAAAGAGCACCCTACCCAAGGTCAACACCTCCACCCTATCCCCATATCCCAGTAACCCCACCCAACACTAAGGGAAACTTTGGACACTAAGGGCAATTTATCATGGCCAATCCACCTAACCCGCACATCTTTGGACTGTGGGAGGAAACCGGAGCACCCGGAGGAAACCCACGCACACACGGGGAGGATGTGCAGACTCCGCAGACAGTGACCCAAGCCAGAATCGAACCTGGGACCCTGGAGCTGTGAAGCAATTGTGCTATCCACAAGGCTACCGTGCTGCCCCAATTGGTTCATTGGAGCCTGAACTATCTGCTCTGTGGGGGGGTTGGGGCGCTTTTCTCTTCTGTGGCTTTCCCTGCGCACATGTTCCCTGAACATATCTCTGCGCTGTCTCGTTTAATTCTTCCCAGTCAGGGCCGTCTTCCTCATCTAACTTTGCTCCAAAGGTTTCCTGGAATCCTTTTTGGACTGAAAGCAGAGATTGCAGCTCTGCAATCTGCTTCCGGCACTTTGCGTGGTCTAGTGAGCTTTGGCTTTGCTCCGTGGTGGCAGCATGGAGTGCTCTTAACGCTGCCTTTATGTCGCTACACTGCCTCTGCAATGCTTCTACCTGCTTCTCCGTTTCTTCACGTACCAGGACTGCACTTGCGTGTCCTGATAGGCCTTTTCATATTGGGACTGGAAGCTGCTTAAGTGCGCCAGACAAGACTGGTGAGCCCTTTTTGCGTCATCCACCTCTCCATCTTTTGCTGCCAACTTCCTCCTCAATTCTAAGTTCTCTCGTTCTACCTCGCTTACATCGACCTTACTCATTCAATGTATGCCTTCTACTTCTTTCCGGAGCGTCCTAACGACCTCCTCTGTGCCTCGCAATTGTGCCAAGCAGGACACGATTGCCATCGGCTTGCGAGCTTTCCCTGAGCTCTTCTTGTGCAGGTAATTAAGTCTACAGGTCCAGAAGGAGCAACTGGAGAGAGGGATAATCACAGGTTAGCTCCAATGGATAAAGGTTCCATCTGGGTCTTAAAGTTCTCACCCTCATGCACCTTCCATCAAACTCAACATCTCGGGTTATCCTGTTGTCATGACGACCGGTGTCTTTAAGGTACAGGCAGATTTTGGGGAAAGTTAAAATGTCAGCAGATGCAGTATTCCAAGGGGGCGGGGGGGATTGTTGTTGTATGGTTGAGGTGCATGAAGATCGGGCCCGGGGTGGGGGAAGGAATGTTTATTTTACAATTTTGATGTCATTGTTTATGTTACTGTTATAAAAATTTCAAATGCCTCAATAAAATATTTTTTTAAAGGTACAGGCAGATTGACGATGGCAGACTCGGGTAAACTTGGTTTTCAGCGGACATTTTTACCGTGCAGAATTTACAGTGCAGAGTAGGCTATTCGGCCCATCGAGTCTTCTCTGGGGATCCCGATCAATAAGTTTAAGTGCAGAAACTTATAGCCAAATTCTGCACACATGTGTACGGCCTCAACCGGGACCTTGGATTCATGTCGCATTACATTCACCCCCCACCATCTGGCCTGGGCTTGCGAAATCCTACCAACTGTCCTGGCTTGAGACAATTCACACCTCTTTAACCTGTGATTATTCCTCTTTCCCGTTTATTGTATTGCATCTTTGACTTGGTCTATATAAATGTTTCTGGAACCCACCTTCCATTCACCTGAGGAAGGAGTAGTGCTCCGAAAGCTAGTGATTCAAAACAAACCTGTTGGACTTTAACCTGGTATTGTCAGCCTTCTTACTGTGCACACCTCAGTCCAACGCCGGCATCTCCACGTTATGATGGTGGGTATTGTTCATAGTGACTTTAGTGTACTAACCAAAACTGGACTCAACCGTACACCATGTTCGTAGAACTTCAGAGTAACAGGTGGCCATGATACTGTGTTTATAATTATTAACAATTCACATGGTGGCTGCAGTTGAGTCTCACCCTAATTTTTTATGGTTGTCTGCTTTTGCAGCTAGTAGAAATTGACTCGACCTCAGTTATGAATCAGACACAGAAATCAAGACCATGATGGACTTGAGTCAGGTGGACTAGACTAGTCGATCGAACACATGAAAAGCCTCAACCTGCAAATAGTATATTTAGACATGACATTTAAGAGTCTGGTGGATAGTTTGCACTTGCATCTCAAGTTGACATGTTCAGTACAATATCTGTCTGTATGACCAATTCAACAGCACTCCCACATGCTGGGGTAATTGAAAAAGAGTGAAGGATCTGTATCAGGGTGGTCCTGAAAAAACACCGCACGTGGGCTACCCAACCTATCACCAAGCCCTCATTGCCACGCAAGGATTGAGGACAAAAGAGTGTGCTGGCTAAGTTGGCTTTTTTTACAAACAAATATTGGCTATGCATTTCCAGTACCTAGGACTACCAACGCAAGGCTCCCCTAAGGCGGCACGGTAGCACAGTGATTAGCATTGTTGCTTCACAGCGCCAGGGACCCGGGTTCCATTCCCGGCTTGGGTCACTGTCTGGGCGGAGTCTGCACGTTCTCCCCGTATCTGTGGGTTTCTTCCGGATGCTCACGTAGTTTCCTCCCACAAGTCCCGAAAGATGTGCTTGTTAGGTGAATTGGACCCGAACTGGCGGCAGACTGTGATGACTAGGGTATTTTCACAGTAACTTCATTACAGTGTTAATGTAACCCTGCTTGTGAGACTAATAAAGATTATTATTGGGGCAGCACAGTGGCCGCAGTGGTTTGCACTGCTGCCTCACGGCGCCGAGGTCGCAGGTTTGATCCCAGCTCTGGGTCACTGTCCGTGTGGTGTTTGCACTTTCTCCCTGTGTTTGCGTGGGTTTCGCCCCCACAACCCAAAAATGTGCAGGATAGATGGCTTGGCCATGCTAAATTGGAAAAAAAATAAAGATTATAATTATTAAGCTAATAAGAAATAGAACTATATTAACGCTTTGGGCTCAATCTGCTCTGTAATAATTTAACATCTTATCTGACACTGAGGCACTACATTTGGTTTCAGCACCTTGATGGGGAGTGATTGTACAGGGATCCTGCCTATTCTACCTCACCATGATCTTAACAACCACTGTTACACACATATGTAAGCTTAGGAGAGGATCCTGCATTTCCTCCATTAAAAATGGGCAATATGGTGAATGCAGGAGGGTAAGCTGATACCAAAGTGTAGTGAAAGAGGAGGAAAAGGGTGAAAAAGGAAGATAAAAGCTCTGATGATAAAAGATGGACTTTGTGATTGAGCATCTATCTGCTGTACTGCAGAAGCCACTCCCAAAGTAACTTGTGGGTTTGACTTCATTTACTACCAGTGCAAGACACCACCCCATCCCCTCATGCACAGGGTACTTCTCAAAGTTTGTACACAGAATGATACAGCACAGGAAGAGGTCACTTGGCACACACTGCCTGTGCTGGTAAACCTGACATTATCCTTGCTCCCCGCTCTTTCCTTCTAGCTCTGTAATTTTTTTCCTCCACGTATTTATCCAATTCCTTTTGAAATGTATTAAATCTGTTTCCACCATACTTCCAAGCAGTACATTCCAGATCACAATTTGCTGTAGAAAAATGTTGACGCATCAACCACTGGAAACTAGCAAAACCACTTTCCCTGCATCCTCTCTGTTCTAAAGAGAACAACTGCAATTTCTTTATGTAACCAAGTCCTTTATTCCTGGTAACATTCTTGTAAATTTCCTCCACATTCATTCTTACGTGTGGTACATAAAACCCCAGCAGGGGCCTAACAGTCAACCAGTATTTAAGAGGCCCAATTAGTTTATCGAAAAATAATGTGTATAATTGCGATGACCATACAAATAAAACAATCACAATTCAGGGCATAGCTATAGACGGATTGTACAATTATGACCATTTCAGCATACAAATAATAATATATTGCAAATCTCCTCAGTTCGTTTGTCAGGTTGAGTTCATTGAATTTCCAATCATTTACATACCATGTCATCTATTTGTTCTGTATCTTATTTATAGAGTGGTGTCAAACCTGATTTGCCTTCTAACAAATATTTTTTCAAGCGCTAATTAATTTTCACCCAATTTAAGGTTGACCGGGTTGTAAAATGCTGCATTTAACCCTCTCCTTTGAACTGTGTTCAGCAGAGGAACCAAGACCCGGGTTGGTATAAAATGATTGATTTGTTTGTCACCCACATAATAGTGACAACTGAAACAAAACTTTCCTCAGCTGAGCACAACCTCTAATTCTTAACAATTGGTGAAATTTTATTTTCTTCTTTCCATAGGGTCTGAGCCATATCAAAGCGAAATAACTCTGCAAGTGCCAAGTCAAGCTGAGCTAAGATTGAAATTATCTTCTCTTTCCTCCACTGCTGACGATGCCACCCACAGTGTGAGTGAAGATGACACTCCACTGGTCCAGTCCGATGAAGAGGAAGTTCAAATAGATACCAGTCTGGTCACAAATTCAAATCTAAAAGAGAATGCTGACAGTGACTCTCAGTAAAGTGTAGGATTATTTGAAATGGCTTGGCAACAATTAATTGTCACAGAATTGAAGGATCCATTGTGTGAAAGCTATGTGTGATCCTTTTACTTTTTCAATGTGTTATTCAGTATGGCTGCAGATTAATAGTGATCACATGCTGTTGCAAGTTATAATTGATTACCCATAAGTAGTACATTTCTCAGGCTTGATTAATGAACCTTCCCCTCCACTTGTCCACATTTCTATGCACAGCACTTATTGAATCAATAGGTTGTCTTATTCTACCAAGTAATTATCAACATGGTAGTGTGCACACACAAGGATCCTTTAAATGTAAATTTGTTTTCACTAATAAATAGATTTAAATCAGAGCTATCTTACTGAAGTTGTGCACTTTGACATTGATTAATAAAAAGATTTTTACAATGCTACTGCCTCACTACCATTTAGTTCATTTAAGCTGCCAGTTTGAAAAATGAAACTTTCTATATTTTAAAAACCTTAGGGTTTTTTTCCCTTTCCCATCATTGATTGACAGGCTGTAGCTTTTGGCACTCAATGCAATCACTACCACACAACATTTCTGGCTTGTTAATTTAAAATGGGGGCGAGAGTCAGTGAAAAGCAGGGGTAAAATTAATTAAATGAGCTTATATGGTATAGTGCTTCGCACCAGAGTCGCAGGCTCGATTCCTAGCTTGGGTCACTGCCTGTGCAGAGTCTGCACTGTCTCCCCACAAGTCCCGAAAGACGTGCTTGTTAGGTGAATTAGGTATTCTGAATTCTCCCTCAGTGCACCCAAACAGGCCAGAGAGTGGCGACTAGGGGATTTTCACAACGACTTCATTGCAGTGTGTAAGTCTCTCGTGACACTAAAGATTATCATACAAGCTACCACAATAGTCATGGTGTTTAAAAAACATCATAACTGTACTGGTAACTAGTAAGCATTAATGCCTTTTATGTGCACACAGTGCAGTCTTGCCTTAATGTTGAGGACCCAGACTGTTTAGCAATAATATATTAACACAAACTGCCACTGAATTTAGTGTACTTGATCAATGTCTTTAATATGAACAGTTAAAATGGTAATAATTCAACTTCACAGGAAACTGCTCAAAAGTTTTATTAAACTTTTAAGTACAAACCTGAAAAGTAAAAAAAAAACTTGCAATTACAACGTGAACTCTTTCCGCACAGAAAGGAAAGGTGCAGAGCAGATCTAATAAATTAAATGTCAATCAGTAAGCAATAGTCAAATATATCTGCTCTCAAAGAAACAAAAAAATACATAGTAAGGCCATAAAAACTGGACAACCACATTTGAAAAACACTTGAAATCAGTTATGTTGTTAAATACTCCAAAGCAGTTCAGTCTTCTGCAGCAACAACAACCAACTAACTGGGGAAAAAATAAAATGACTTCTTGACAGTCACCACTGGCAAGCTCAGTGCAACATGGGTAGCTACAATTAATGTTGCATTTTCAGCAATGAAAACTAGTTATAATGAACAACGTTTCCCTTTTCTTTTAATAAAATACACTGAAAGGGGCAACAGCTACACCATTATTTGTTCAGTGATGTAAGCAGCACTTAAATGTTACAAGAAACCCTGTAAGCATCCAAAACCGATGAAGAAACTGAAACATAAGGCTTTTCTTCATCTCTTGTTTCTCCCCCCCACCCCCACAAAAGGCTCAAGTATTTAAAACAATTTACAGGCATATATACAAAGTTTATTTTTGTTTGTTTTCTTTTTTAATCTTTATTTTTTTACAAATATGGAAAGTAAAACACAAATAGAAATGAAGGAGATGCATTTTCACATTTCACAAAGAAATATGCACATCCTCTAGTGGCTCTCCATTGTGACCATCTCACCAATGAACTGAACATTAATGCTGATTCAAAAAGGAAGGATGGAGAAGGAACACAGAGATGAAAGTGGAATTAAAATGGAATGTTACAAAGATTGCACATCTACAAAGGCGAAGCAGGGAAACCCTGCTTCAATAATTTGATAAAGGACACCATTGTAGGCTTTTTGATAAATGATTGACAGCACCAAAAACTTTATGAATTTGCTAATGAAAGTCAGGCACAATTTTCTCCAGCCAGGCAGCCTTATTATTACAGATGCATAGTGATGTGCTGGTAAGGAGAAAAATATCACCTTTACTTTACTTTCAAAATTACCATTTTTATACTTTGTAAACCAGATCAAGTATCAGCTGCCATGACTCTAAAAACAATAGTACAATTTTCTAAATAGAAAAGCAAATTTTTCAGCTTACACTTAACCAAAAACATAAACTTAGCCAAACTGAAGCAGTTTCTTTCAAGTTTTACCTCCCCCACCCCTTCCTCCAAAAAGCTGCTCGCATGACTGAAATTGCAAGATAAAACACACAGCACTTAACTTCAACCTAGTTCAAACGGGTTCAAAACATCCCACCTGTTCACAGTAACGAAAAAAATCAAACTTAAGAGGTTTGCTTCAGCCAAAAGGGCAAATGCAAACTTGGATTACTGTTCAGCCCTTTGACTTGGTTTTTAAACAGTGAATGAAAACACTACTACTGCATTCCAAGGAATACTGCCAATCGCAGCGTCTGGTGTTCCTAACAAAAATAAGCCAACATTTTAATGCTAAAAACAAAACAGAAGTCATCTTTAGAGCTAGTGCAAAGACAGCTTGCATTCTTCTAGCAAGTACTCACAAATTATAGTACAAAAAGAACAATTGAGTACAAGACTTGGCAACTTCATGGGGAACTTGTAGCACTTCTGGACAAGGACGAAAGTCTAGTTGCTGGCACATCAATGGTCGCTCGCTTTCGAGGCCCTCTTTTCAGTGCGGGCTTGCTGGTACTTGTATTGTTGTTGCTGTTAGCTGCTGCTTTTCCACAGATTTGATTGACTAAGTTGTTTATCTGATCCTGTAATGTTAAATTTTTAAAAATATTATTTTTATAGCATATCAAAAAACAGCTAACATTTCTTGATATATTTGCACAGACTATTCACATGTAATGAAATAGAATGAAAATCTCACGTTGAGGAAGTCAGAATCCAGCTAATTCAGTGCCAATTAATGGTGTCACTTCAACAGACCCCAAGATAATGGAATTGGAAAAATATAACACTGGCAATGCTGATCATCCAAGTTGGGGTTGAGTTGAGAAAGCATTTTACTAGTCTATGTTAAATTGGAGTCAGGTTCCGAGGACATGGGGAGAGATGCAAAGTAATCTCTAAAAGCTCCCCCTCACCTTTGGCAGTGTCATGTGAAACCCAGATGATTTTAACTCCCTTCAACAGCCTTCTTACGTTGGCAGCCAACTGCCTCTCCTTAACAAATCCCGTCTGGTCCTCCCCAATCACATCCGGGACGCAGTCCTCAGTCCTTGAGGACAAGATCTTAGCCAACAATTTATCGTCTACATTTAGTAGGGAGATCAGTCTAAAGGACCCTCATACCTCCGGGTCCTCATCCCTTAGATGCCCTGCCTCGGGTCTCCGCATACCTCCTGTCGACCTGTAGTATCTCCTTTATCAGTCGGTCCATCTCTGCTCTGTCTGTCTTCTCCCTGTGGGCCTGTATCGACATCAGCTCCCCTCTAACCATCGCCTTCAGCGCCTCTGACCACCACCGCCAAAACTTCCCCCGTGTTGTTGACTTCCAGATAGTTCTGGATACATTTAGTCAGCCGCCTCATCAGCTAAAAGTCCCACGTCCAGTCTCCAGTGTGGGCGCTGGCTACTCTCCTTGCTCACCTGTAGGTCAACCCAGTGCAGGCCATGATCCGAGATCGTGATCGCTGAATACTCAGTGTCCACTATCCCCATCAGTAAAGCCCTGTTCAGGATAAGAAAAGTCAATTCAGGAGTACACTTTATGCATGTGCATAAAACTCCTTCACTCTCGGCCGCCCAAATCACCATGGGTCCACCCCCCCCCCCCCACCTGCTCCATAAACCCCTTTAGCTCCTTTGCCATTGCTGGCATCCTACCTGTCCTTGAGCTAGATCGGTATTGCGTACAGTTCTGGTCACCGCATTATAGGAAGGACGTGGAGGCTTTGGAGCGGGTGCAGAGGAGATTTACCAGGATGTTGCCTGGTATGGAGGGAAAATCTTATGAGGAAAGGTTGATGGACTTGAGGTTGTTTTCGTTGGAGAGAAGAAGGTTAAGAGGAGACTTAATAGAGGCATACAAAATGATCAGGGGGTTGGATAGGGTGGACAGTGAGAGCCTTCTCCCGCGGATGGAAATGGCTGGCACGAGGGGACAAACTTTAAACTGAGGGGTAATAGATATAGGACAGAGGTCAGAGGTAGGTTCTTTACGCAAAGAGTAGTGAGGCCGTGGAATGCCCTACCTGCTACAGTAGTGAACTCGCCAACATTGAGGGCATTTAAAAGTTTATTGGATAAACATATGGATGATAATGGTATAGTGTAGGTTAGATGGCTTTTGTTTCGGTGCAACATCGTGGGCCGAAGGGCCTGTACTGCGCTGTATTGTTCTATGTTCTATCGGTCTAGCCCTGGTCCGACCCATCCCTTCCTTAATCAAATCTGATCAGTTACTCTGAGGTGCGTCTCCTGCAACATTGCCACGTCTGCCTTGAGTCCCCTCAAATGTGCAAACACATGTGCCCTCGTAACCGGCCCATTTAGCCCTCTTACATTCCATCTGATCAGCCTGGTTGGGGGGCTTCTCGTGCCACCCCCCCCGGCCAATCAGCCATCCCCTTTCTTGGGCCAATCTCCGCCCCACGCATCTGCAGGCCCGCCCCCAGATCCCCAACGTCCCTATTGTCCCACAGCAAAAGTCCCTCCCCCATCAGCAGAACATTTCTCCCCCCCCCCCCCAGTAACAGCACAATACACACAGCCCCCTCCAACAAGCATACCATCTGCTTACCCCCCACTACGCTTCCGTGAGCTAGCCCGCCTAGCTAGCTTGGTGGCCCCAGCCCATGGCGCCAGACATTTTCCCATCTATTGTTCCCTCCGCA
Source organism: Scyliorhinus torazame (assembly GCF_047496885.1). Classification (NCBI taxonomy): domain Eukaryota; kingdom Metazoa; phylum Chordata; class Chondrichthyes; order Carcharhiniformes; family Scyliorhinidae; genus Scyliorhinus; species Scyliorhinus torazame. Next base: position 261,166,500 of record NC_092712.1, read on the forward strand.
GCCTCCCCCCCCCCCTCCGACACACATATGCAAACGTAAACAATCCCAACCCAATTGCCCAAAAGAAACATGCAAAGAAAATCAAAAAGATCACACATCTAACATTCACACCTCCATCTCCCATCAGTGCAAAAGCAAATTTTAGCTCAAGCAGCTCATCCGCAGACCCCAGATCAATACAAAAGGCATTATAAGTAGCATCCAAAGACAAAAACCTTTTTTTTTTTTTTTAAATAACTGAAAAGAGAACAAAAAAAAACACGAGCACTGCAGCAAAGTTCAGTTCAAACACCTCAGTCCGCTACCAGCCCTTCTCGCAAAGTCCATCGCTTCCTCGGGCAACTCGAAATAGAAATGTTACTCTTCGTGCGTAACCCAAAGACGGGCCGGGTACAGTAGTCCAAACTTTACCTTCTTCTTTAAAAGGGTACATTTTATCTGGTTGAACCCTGCTCTTCTGGTCACGTCCGCGCTCAGATCCTGATATATACGCAGGACATTGTTCTCCCATTTGCAGCTCCACATCTACCTGACCCACTGTAGAATGCACTCCTTGTCCAGGTACCTGTGGGATCTTACCACCATTGCTCCCGGAGGGTCACCCACACGCGGCTTCCTCGCTAGCGCCCTGTCCACCTCTATGGGTCGGGTGAATGCCCCCTCCCCCAGTAACTTCTCAAACACAGCCGCTATGTATGCCCCTGCGTCCGTTCCTTCGGATCTCTCCGGGAGACCCATGATTCTCAGGTTCTGCCGGCGGGACCTGGTCTCTAGAGCCTCCACCTTCTCATGGAGCCTTTTCTGCTGGTCTCTCAGCGTTTCCACTGCAGCTTGGTGCTCCTCCTGCTCAGTCAGTGCCTTCTCCACTTTCTGGATCGCCCGACCGCTGGGTCGTCAAGGCAGAACTCCGGTCGTCTGCCATGCTTTCTCCCGCTGCAGCCTCAGCCCAAGCCTTCTCTGTTCGTCTATTTCTTCCTTTGCAAGCACTCCTGATCCGCTTCGCCATGCACTGATGGAGGATTCCTCTTCACACTTGCATCCAACATCAATTTTCCACTTCAGATCCAGTGGTTAGCACTGCTGCCTCATGGCACTGAGGACCCGGGTTTAATCCCAGCCCTGGGTAACTGTCCGTGTGGAGTTTGCACATTCTCCCCGTGTCTGCGTGGGCTTCACCCCCACAACCCAAAGATGAGCAGGGTAGGTGGATTGGCCACGTTAAATTGTCCCTTAATTGGAAAAAATGAATTGGGTACTCTAAATTTCTTTATTTTTAAAAAAAACTTTAACTGTCCACCTACATGGCTCGTTGACATATAGGGTTTATTGCTCACATCTATATCTAGCTGGACGTTGCCTGATCTGGGAGTGCTTGAAGCCTACAGTGGCTAAAATGAAAAGAATTTTGTTCTCCAACACTGACAACCTCTCACCTTGATGAACATGTATCGTGATCATGAATGCGAGCCTTGGAGACACATTCATTCAGCTAATGATGTTCGTGAAAGTGATTAAGATTTAATAATGTGTTAAGTTTGTAATAACACATGGCTGAGGGACAGAGAGGATATTGGGGGCGGAGGCTGCCTGGGGGCAGACCGGTGGAGGCGCGGAGCATGGGCTGGAGGCGCGCCCAAAAAGGGGATGGCTGATCGGCCCGGGGGGGGGGGGGGGGGGGGGGAGAATGAACCCCCCAACTAGGCTAATCATCTGGAATGTTCGAGGGTTAAATGGGCCAGTCAAGAGGACACGCGTGTTCGCGCATTTTAGGGGACTGAAGGCGGACGTAATGTTGCAGGAGACGCACCTTAGAGTAACTGACCAGATTAGATTGAGGAAAGGCTGGGTCAGTCAGGTCTTTCACTCGGGACCAGACTCAAAGACGAGAGGGGTCGCGATCCTGATCAATAAGCGGGTGGTGTTTGAGGCGGGTAGTATAGTCTCGGATGTGGAGGTCGGTACATTATGGTCAGTGGGAAACTGGAGAGGGTGCAGGTGGTATTAGTAAATGTGTATGCGCCAAATTGGGAGGATGTGGAGTTTATAAAGAGGATGCTGGGGAAGATACCGGACTTGCACTCGCACAGGTTGGTCATGGGAGGGGACTTCAACAGTTATTGATCCTGGCTTGGACCGGTCAAGCTCGAAAAGGGTGCCAGCAATGGCAAAGGTACTAAACGGGTTCATGGAGCAGATGGGGGGGGCGGGGGATCCATGGAGATTTGGGCAGCCGAAGGTGAAGGAGTTCTCCTTTTACACACACGTGCATAAAGTAATCCCGGATTGATTTCTTTATTTTGAGCAGGGCCTTACTGGCAGGGGTGGTGGACACGGGGTACTCAGCGATCACAATCTCAGACCATGCTCCGCACTGGGTTGACCTGCAGGTTAGTAAAGACCGTAACCAGCACCCGCAATGGAGGTTAGATGTGGGACCTTTAGCTGATGAAGGGGTGTGCGAGCGGTTGAGGAAATGTATTCAGAACTACCTGCAGGTCAACGACACGGGGCAAATATCAGCAGCAGTGCTCTGGGAAGCACTGAAGACGGTGGACAGGGGGGAGCTGATCTCGATACGGGTTCGTAGGGAGAAAGTGGACAGGGCAGAGACGGACCGACTGGTAAAGGAGATACTACAGATCGATAGGAGGTATGCGGAGACCCCAGAGGCAGGGCTTTTAAGGGAATGGCGGAGGCTACAGGCGGAGTTCGGCTTGTTAACCCAGGGAGGGCGGCGGAGCAGCTGAGAAAAGCGAGGGGGCGATCTATGAGCATGGAGAGAAGGCCAGCAGAATGCTTGCACAGCAGCTTAGGAAGAGGGAGGCAGCCAGGGAGATAGGGAAAGTAAATGACAGAGATGGGAACTTGGTTGGAGATTCAGCAGGGTGAATAAGGCGTTTCGGGATTTCTACAGTAGGCTGTACAGGTCGGAACCCCCTACGGGAGGGGATGAGGCACTTCTTGGAGGGGCTGAATTTCCCAAAGGTGTTTGGGGAGCTGGCAGAAGGGCTGGGGGCCCCGATCGGGTTGGAAGAGATAGTGGAGGGTCTGAAGGCCATGCAGTCGGGGCCGGACTGGTACCCAGTGGAGTTTTATAAAATGTTCTCTGGGATATTGGGGCCGGTGTTGATGAGGATGTTCAATGAGGCAAGGGAAAGAAGGGTGCTGCCCCCGACAATGTCACAGGCCACGATTTCGCTCATTCTAAAGCGGGACAAGAACCTGGAGCTGTGTGGGTCCTACAGGCCGATATCCCTGTTGAATGTAGATGCCAAATTGCTGGCCAAAATCTTGTCCTCCAGGATTGAGGATTGTGTTCCAGACGTTATTGGGGAGGTCCAGACGGGGTTTGTTAAGGGTAGGCAGTTGGTGGCCAATGTAAGAAGGTTGTTAAACGTGATCATGATGCCCCCGGAAGGTAGAGAGGTGGAGGTAGTGATCGCAATGAATGAATGAAATGAGTAAAAATCTCTTGTCACAAGTAAGCTTCAAATTAAGATACTGTGAAAAGCCCCTAGTCGCCACATTCCGGCACCTGTTCGGGGAGGCTGGTACGGGAATGGATGCAGAAAAGGCTTTTGATCGGGTAGAATGGGATTATCTGTGGGAGGTACTGGGACGGTTTGGATTTGGGCGGGGCTTTATTGACTGGGTCAGGTTGCTGTATCAGGCTCCTGTGGCAAGTGTATGGACGAATAGGACAACATCGGACTATTTTACACTGCACCGGGGGACGAGACAGGGATGCCCCCTCTCCCCACTGTTGTTCGCGCTAGCTATAGAGCCATTGGCAATTGCGTTGAGCCTCAAGGGGCTGGTCCGAGGGGGGGGGGGGGATGCCACAGCGTCTCGCTCCATGCAGACAACCTGCTTCTGTATGTATCGGACCCAATAGAGGGGATGGAAGAAATCATGAGGATTCTAGGGGAATTTGGCCGGTTTTCGGAGTATAAGCTAAATATGGGGAAAAGTGAGATGTTTGCGGTCCAGGAGAGGCGATTGGGGGAGCTGCCATTTGGATTAGTAGGGGGGGAAGCTTTAGGTACCTAAGCATTCAAGCGGCGCAGGAATGGGACCGGCTGCATAAATTAAATCTGGCCCGACTAGTATACGCGCTTCTGTGTTCACTGGCTGGGAGGGTGCAGACGGTGAAGATGACAGTCCTCCCGAGATTCTTGTTTGTATTTCAGTGTCTCCCCATCTTTATTCCGTGGTCCTTTTTTAAACAAGTCAACAAAGTGATCACTGGCTTCGTTAGGCTTGAGCGGAGTCGGGGAGAGGGCGGGCTGGCGCTGCCAAATTTTAGTAACTATTACTGGGCAGCGAATATTGCCATGATCAGGAAGTGGGTGGTGGGGGAGGGGTCAGCATGGGAGCGCATGGAGGCGACTTCATGCAAGGGCACCAGTCTGGGGCGTCGGTAACTGCGCCTCTGCCGTTCCCCCCGGCACGGTACTCCACCAGCCCCGTGGTGGTGGCGGCCCTTAGAGTCTGGGGGCAATGGAGGAGACATGTTGGAGCATAAGGAGCATGGTCCGGTCCCCAATCTGTAATAATCACCGGTTTACCACGAGAAGTATGGATGGGGGGGCTCCGAATATGGCAGAGAGCAGGGATTGAGAGGATGGTGCCTATGTTTATGGAGGGGAGCTTTCAGAGTACGAGGGCGCTGGAGGAGAAGTTTGGGTTGGCGAGGGGAAACAAATTCAGGTATCTGCAGGTGCGGGACTTCCTACGTAAACAGGTGTCAACCTTCCCACTCCTACCGCTAAGGGGGATTCAGGACAGGGCAGTTTCCAGAGGGTGGGTAGGAGAAGGGAGCGTCTCTGACATTTACAAGGAACTTATGGGGTCGGAGGAGACGAAGACCGAGGCGCTGAAGCACAAGTGGGAGGAGGAGCTGGGAGGAGAGATAGAGGATGGTCTGTGGGCGGACGCGTTGAGTAGCGTCAACGCGTCCGCAACATGTGCCAGGCTCAGCCTGATACAATTCAACGTCATTCACCGGGCTTCAGTGGCCCGGATGAGCAGATTCTTTGGGGTGGAAGACAGGTGTGCAAAATGTGCGGGAGGACCAGCGAACCACGTCCACATGTTCTGGGCATGTCCGAAGCTTAGGGGATTTTGGCAGCGGTTTGCAGATGTCATGTCCACGGTGTTAAAAACAAGGGTGGCGATTTTCAGGGTGTCGGAAGACCCGGGAATCCAGGAGGAGAAAGAGGCAGACGTTCTAGCCTTTGCTTCCCTGGTAGCCGAGAGACGGATACTATTAGCTTGGAGGGACTCAAAACCCCCAAAGTCGGAGACCTGGCTATCGGACATGGCTAGCTTTCGCTGTGGAGAAAATAAAGTTCGCTTTGAGAGGGTCACTGTTAGGGTTCGTCTGGAGGTGGCAACCATTCGGCGACTTCTTCACGGAAAATTAATCGTCAGCAGAAGGGGGGGGGGGGTTACTTTAGCTTCGAGTAGGGGGTTAATAAAGGTGGGACATGTAAGGAAGGGCTTTTGCGCTATATTTATAGTTTCATGAACATAGTTTATTTTGTTGTTGTTACAATACCAAAAATACCTCAATAAAATGTTTATTAAAATAAAAGTTTGTAATAACACACTATTGGACAATCTACTGGTAAGTATGAACAAGACCCGTTTGACTGATGACAGTTCAAACCATACACGAGGAGGTATATGAGATACATAATGGTCCAGAAGTTGCTGGCAAAATAACAGCACATTTTAATGGCTCCATATGTTAGTGTGTAAATTACACAGCAAAATCTGGCAAGAAAAAAATACTCTTGAATTGCAAATTACCAAGTTGTTCAACAAAAAGTCTGCATGTTCTCCTAGTGACTGTGTGGGTTTCCTCCCACAGTCCAAAGAAGTGCAGGTTAGGTGGTTAGGCTATGCTAAATTGTCGTTTGTGTCCAAAAAGGGTAGGTGGAGTTACGGGGATAGGGTGGAGATGGGGGCTTAAGGTGCTCTTTCCAAGGGTCGGTGTAGACTCAATGGGCCGAATGGCCTCCTGCACTGTAAATTCTATAATAATTTGCACCACTCTGCTGATCACCTCACAAAACAACTCACCCTCAACTTGCACGTTTTTTAAAAACAATTTGCTGGAGTTACACATTAATTTGGCCACGGAAAGTTAGGTTGGTATTTAATAACACAAGCATCTTTTTCATCAACATGATAGTTACTAATGCAATGCCAATCAACCTCTCCAGAATAAAGGGAACAATGTAAACTAATTAGTTTCATTCTTGCATGCAGTAATCTTGGAGATTTAAATTTTACAATTAATTTAATTTTTTTGTCTTTTTTGCCATTCAGTTTTTCTTTCCCTTTTTATTTTTGTACCTGACTGGACTCAAATGCTTCTCTATTCCAACTGCATTTACAGGATATATTTTGAGCTGCGTGGGGAGGGTAAAAGGGGCACACAAGCCAAATCTGGGTCAGTAATATATTCCAATCGGAGGTTGGCCATCAGATATCACCAACCATCACCTCAAACCTTCTGCTCAAAGACAGAAGTCAAATCAAACTAAATGCTTTTTGTTTAGAAGTGAAACAGTTATGTATTACTGATGTGGTAAGGATAACATTCTGACAAGAGTACTTCTGACAAAGACTCAGACCAGGTAACTTACCAGCTTCCCAAAAGCTGGTACACAATATGGAGGGGAGCTTCAAAGCAAAAAATTAAAAGGATAGATTATCTACCAGACGGAGTCTTTTTCATTATTTGTACGGTGTCTAACCTTCGTAGTGGTTCAGGTTCTGGGGAAATCATATTTTGAATTTGCAAGCATGCAGACAGATAATGCCTTAAAACCCCAGGGCCTTCACTAATCTGCCTGTTTATTTGACACTTAGCTAAACTGATTTGAAAATTGAGACCACTTGACAAATCGACACAAAAAAAAAAAAATCAGTCAGGACACTCGGTCCCAAGTTGTAAAATTGTGGCAACAAGCACTCAAACGCTCAGTTGAGATCATGAATACACACACTTCAAAGAACAATAAACCCTCAAAAGCAATAACGGTCCTGGGGCTGGATTCTCCGTTCGGCGACGCCAAAATCTCGTTTGGCAAACGGCTGGAGAAACCAAGTTCCCGACCAAATCAGGGGTGGCGCCGCTTTCACGATGCTCCACCCCCTCCATAGTGGCATATTCGCGCCACGTATCGACGGCCTCAGGAGATTGATGCCCAATGCTCCGCCCCCAACCAACCGAGTTCTCAACGGCGTGGGCGCGTGTGGTCCCACTCGTCGGGAACTCGGTGTGGTGGCTGCGGACTCAGTCCAGCGCCGCCACAGTCGGGGGAGGGCCGATCCGCGGCCAGGGGGGACATTATTCGGGGCTGGGGCACTGTGGTGGAGCGGTCCAGGGCTTGCGAGCCGGCTGAAGGGGGGAACTATTTTGCGGTCCGGGTCCGCAAACAGCCGGCGCCATGTTGCACGGCGCGGCCGCTGCAGGCCACCGCCATGCGCGGCCACGGACCCGGCAATTCTCTGAGACGTATCAGCAGCTAGTGCCGGGTGCTCTATGCTGCCGTCCTGCTAGCCCCCAGCAAAACAGGGAATCAGTAGCCGTTTTGCGCCAGTCTTGCCACCGTTGTCGGTGAATCCAGCCCCTGGTTTTCAGAAGGCTGATACAATGTACATGAATCAGATTGAAGCAAAGAACATGCAGAACAATATAAACCAGCAAAGTAAAAGGAAATTTGACTATTTCTACATAGATGCATGCAACCTGCTCCTTGAGGAGCCTTGAAAATAAACCTTCATTTCTTATGCTATTGCAAAAGCAAACTAGCACAGCTTTTCCACTGGCTGTATGTAGATTGACTGTTTTCTGAAGTAAGCTCATTTTTTGTAGTATCCAATCCAGGTTCTATTAACAATACACTGAAAAAAGCCCATTAACAAAATTGCACTTCTTTAACTATATTAAATAGTTATTAATTCCCCCGAATCCTGAAAGAAAACAATCTGCATCTTATATGCTGCAAGTTTGGCTGGAAAGTTACTTGGTAATATTCATGCGAGATGAGAAAGTTGAAAGTGCTCTTTGCCCCTTCTCTACACACCTCTGAAGCAGCACGCAAGCTGGTATGGACCAGAATAATTCGGATTGATGTTGCTGCATGTTTCAATCAATTGCTTTAATATGTATGAATTATACACACTACTGTGTACAAATGAGTTTGTTCTAAGGAGCACAAGTTTTCTTTAATCAATGTCTATACATAAGCAATAATCAAAGAAGCATTTGAAACAGAAGCACGTTAAGATTGGGGGGCGGGGCAAATGATTACAGTTAGCTTTGCAGATGACAAAAACACAGCACAGCACGATGTATTACAGGAACTAAGAAATAGATTAGTAACAGCAGCAGGCAGGAACTTTGGACAGAAAGTGAGCATTGGCAAAGCCAAGTGACGCATTTTTTAAAATCAGCAAGAAATATTCATTCTTCACAGAAGAAAAGGAACGGGAGCAGGTGCAAGAATTCAAGTATTTAGGAAGCATATCTGCTGACATAAGCAGCAATCCCTTTTAGATGCTGTCGTTCATGGCAGTCTTAGAAGAACCAGGCAGTGCAAGAAATGGGCTGTACAGTGAAGGGAAATTGGAGGAAGTGTTGCCCATCGTCCCTCTCAGACGGAGGTAAAACAAGAGCAGGTGAGTTATCCCAAGTATCCTGGCCAATAATTATCCCAAATCAACATCCCAAAAAACAGATTATCTGGTCATTAAATTACTATTTGCGGCAGTACAAAACCAAGAAAGGCTTAATTTGGCAAGGGCAAGTTGCTAACCGGAAATCTGAATAAACAACAAGTAACTTGTAAAGAATTTTGATATGGAGTGTTGTTTTGTGCGGATGTAAGACTTGAACCTTACGGAAGGTGACTGTCAACTTGCTAAATAGTTTTGAAACGTGGGTTTGGAGGAGAAAGGAACAGTTGGACAGAAAAAGTAAACAATGGAGTGTCAAGAGGAATGATTGAGTAAAGAAATTTACTGAATGTAATTAAATAAGGCAGAGAGACTGGGTGGGACACATCATAAGAGAAAAGAGGCATATAAGAGACATTATGGTGGGCCATTATGACATTATGGTTTCAAGCAAAAAGAGGAGGAAGGAAGAGAATATCAATGCTGGATGGCTTGACAATGCAAGGAAGTTAGGGGCAAATTAAAAGAATAGCACAGGATAGAGAGATGGAAAGAATACCCTGAGCCAAGGACCTGCCTTAGGGCAGAGCACACATGGTGGTGATGATGAAAGACAACCAACCATATTCTCTGAAGCTAAGTGAGGCTGTTACCAGACTCCTGAATGACCCTCTTATGGACTGAACTGATCTCTCCACTCATCTTCTCTACTGTGTAGCACTACACTCTGTACGCTTCACCCGATGTCTATATTTACATTGTGTATTTATCGTATGTCCTCTTTTCATGCATGGAAAGATCTGCCTGGACTGTGTGCAGAACAATACTTTTCACTGTACCTCGGCACACGTGACAATAAATCTAATCCAATTGATTTAAGCATCCCTAGCAGGCAGAAATTTAATACAAAAGCAGAGTAACGTAGATGCAAAGGGAAATAAATAATATGTGAAGAGAAAAAGATTGGCAAAGGCAATTGTAGGTCCTTTACAGTCAGTAACGGGAATTTATAATGGGGGACAAAGAAATGGCTGAGCAACTAATTCTTTGTTTTGTCTTCACAAATGAGGACTCAAATGACATACCAGAAATGTTAGAGAACACAGGGTTTAGTGAGGGGGGGACTGAAGGAGGTCAGTATTAGCAGAGAACAAAATAGTATGGGGGATTGAAGGCCGATATATCCCCTAGGGCCTGATAATCTACACCCCAGAGTATTTAGGGAAGTGGCCCTAGAAATAGTGGATGGATTGGTTGTCGTCTCTCAAGATTCTATAGACACTGGAACAGTTCCTACAAATTAGAGTGTAGCAATTGTAACCCCACTATTGCAAAAGGAAGGTCGAGCGAATACGAGGAATTCTAGATCAGCAAGCCTGACGTCGGTAGTAGGGACAATTCTAGATTCCATTATAAAAGATTTAATAGCAGAGCATTTTGAAAACAGTGGCAGGATTCTTGTCGGGTCTAGTTGGTTGGGGGGGGGGGGGGGGGGGAATTAATGACAGATGCAATATAATGTGGATAAATGTGAGGTTATCTACTTTGGTAGCAAAAGCAGGAAGGCAGATTAGTGTCTGAAAGGCTATGGGTTAAGAGAGGGGAATGTGCATTGAGACCTGGCTGTCCTTGTACACCAGTCTCTGAAAGGAAGCATGCACTTGCAGCAGGTGGTAAAGAAGGCAAATGGTATGTTGGCCTTCTTAGCGAGAGGGTTAGAGCAGGACGTCTTGCTGCAATTATACAGGGCCTTGGTGAGGCCACACCTGGAATATTCTGTGAAGTTTTGCTCTCCTTATCTGAGGAAGGATGTTCTAACTACAAAGGGAGTGCAGAAAAGGTTATAATGGTAGACTGTGCATATTAACTACAGTGAAGGAGCTAGAAATTAACACGGAGAAAGAGCAATGTGCTCAAATAGCGTCAAGACAGAAACCATACACAGTAACTGGTGTGCGCAGCGTATGTGAAAATGATCATTCAAACTTAAAAAAACAGGGTTGTTATAACGCTCAGAGGATGATAGGAAACGCCACAAACAGTGAAGGACTTAACTGGAAAGAGGAGGAAAGGTTTAAGACAGTGCATCACAAAAGAAAAAATATGTAGGAAGAGTTATTAGGCCTTTCACAATATAAAAATGTTGTAAAAGAGTTCCATAAAATCTTCTGGGTTAGAAATTTGACTTGTAATAAAAAGATTAGAAAAAGAGAACTAAAAAAAGCCCACAACAAAAGTTAAAATTTGCTGTGAGAAAGAAATGCGTAAGTGTTTTCTCAGCGTGCTCTATTCCTATTTTAAAGAGGAAAATTTTCTGAGTGTTAATTGTACATCAGATAGGTTTCATTGTAGGCAAGTGGAACCCCTATAAACAAACACAGACTAACACTGGTTGTTGGGTTAGGCAGTATGTTGTAACCTGCTCCTTTAAGTTTGTTAACTGTTTGCTCTACATAGATATTAACATAGCTGCTACTGTTGAGATACTTTAGTCATGTTTTGGCTTTTCAAGCGATTTAAACTGCATGAATATCTCCTTGGGCTTGTGACCTGGGAATATCACATAAAATTTGGCACTTCATGAGTTCATAGCCCATAGTTGTATCAAAGTGTGAAAATGGTTGATTATGTTCATTTCGATTAAGATTGTGCACTTAGAATTTGAAAACATTGAATTATATTTTAAGTTAAAGATATTGGTGGGGGGTTTCTTTTGACTAAAGCTTACTTGCCAACTGTGAACAGAACGATGTTTAATCAATATGAACTTTTCAAAGTACTTCCTGAATTGGAGTACAGCTAAAAAATGCTATGGCTTTCTGCAGTTTATTAAAAACACATTGTCTCCTTTTAAGTCAATTCAAACATTTACAAATCACTGTCACTACAAGCCGGAGACCTGATAATGTGATTGACTTCCCTTGAACTAATCTATGACAGAACAAAAGGAGAAAAATATTCTGTCCTTTTTCTACAGCTGCTAGCTGCAGCAGTGTTTTCGTATAAATGTTTCTTTAAAAGACTTGTGCGAGTGTTCTAGAGCCCACAAGCTATGGGCCATTTTGTGCTAAAGGACTTTGTTTTACTGAAAAGAACTGTCTTTCAAAAAATGATTGAATAAAACTAAGGGAAAAAAGTAATTTATTGAGGGGTTAGTAAGCACATAATTATGCTATCTTGATTACTTAATCTGCACTATATAGTGCAGTTACTGTTTTGGACTGAATTATTATGGAATTGATGTTAAATGGCCTATTAAATTGCCAAAACGAAGCTTTTATTCTGATTGTTGTAAATTAAACGAAAGACGAATTCTGGCAAGATGCCTCACTCACAAATAATTAGCATTTTGAATTTCTGGCCAATGTCAAGGTCCTGGTGATTTGAGGAGGTTCTGACTGTTTAATTATCTTAGTGGCACTTGATAACGGTGGTTTATATTTAATTTACCATGTAACTGTCATGTTGGGTGTCCTAATACACAAATGAGCCAACACGGCTGTGTTGATTTTATTATGTTAACTAACAGATGCAACTAACTATAGACTTGGGTACGTTCGCTACCAGCTCACCTATGGACCGAGCCCCATCACTAATGTTGTTGAGGCACTCAGCACATGGCCTATGTCTGAGTGTCACGCTGCAAGCTCTGTGACCCCAGCTGTCTCCTACCAGAATGAGCGGCAACTCGTGTTCCCCCTTTTATAGTGCGTGTGCTCTTACTAGTGATTGGTTGCGATGTTGTGTGTGTGCTGGTTGGTCCAAATGCCTGTCCATCAGTGTGTGTGTGATTGCACCATGATATGCTGATCTGGATATCATGACAGTAACAACTTTTGTATTACTGAATCCAGGTTTATTGTGTATACTAAATAGAAGTTCCTTAATTTTAAGTAGATATTCCCCCAGTGACAGAAGGAAGTTATGATTTGATAAATTAACCCCTTGGGCTCTTAAGCAAAGCCTAATGGATTTGATTTTCTCTTTTAAATAGGTGTCCACGATGAGAATACTGATGCCACAGCAAGAGATTCAACAGTTTTAATAATTGATCAGCAGACATCAAATGTCACAGCATGGTGACGATCTGGATGATTTTTTCCTTTCAAGGGCTCCGAATGATCCCATTCAAGTTCAATTGTTATATTCCATCTGGTTATCTCGAAAATATTGCAAGCACTTCTGTCTCAAATGTAAAATCACCAAGTTTTGGCATCATTTGTTTCGGAAATTGGAATTAATCCGATAAATTGATGCGAGTTGCTATTTCAAGCGTTCAAAGAGGAGAAATTCACCTAACGTTTATGGGGATAATCATTTTCTTCAAAAACAGTGAGGAATGTGGTCTAGGTAGTTTCTGTGAATCAAGGAAGAAAGAGGAAATAAAATTGACCATCGAGACCCAGCAGTCCAACAATAGTCTTCTTTGGCATTGAGATATTTTGAAATGATAAAACATGGTTACAATGCAGCAGGTCATATTTAAGAAATAATATATCCCCTAAAAGCGAATAAAACAAAAATGTGCAAACAAGCTAAAGTTAAACAAAGTGGGAACATTGGATCTATATTTTAAAGATACAAGAACGTTGCATTTAAAAATATAATTTCATTCAAATTTTCAACATTTTAATAACAAATAAACAACCCCAATGCCATCCCTTGACAGCAACCAGATCCCCAAAGTGTAAGATAAGCAAACCCCATCTCTTTGGACCCCTCGCCTGTCCCTCTGAGAACAAATTTCACCTTCTCCAAATACAGGAACTCCAATAGATCCCCCAGCCACCCCAAGGCAATGGGGTGTGTGTGTGTGTGTGTGTGTATATGGGGGGGGAGAAGAGAGAGAGAGAGAGAGGTGCTAAGACATCTGCTCCCGCACCCGCCTGCAACTCTGGCAGGTCTGAGAACCTCAGATATGGTGCTGAAAAACCCCAAAAATTTCTCCAATTTCAGGTAGGACCAGAACAGATGGACATGGCCCCTTCCACACCGCTCGCAACTATCCTCCACCAACCGGCTGATCCTTGCCTTTGTTAAGTGCACCCTGTACACCACTTTTAATTGCATCAACCCCAGCCTTGCGCACGAGGTTAAGGCATTGATACTTCGCAGCATCATCCCACTCTTCCTCCCACTTGGTCTTAATCCCTTCCATAGGCATCTTATGCTCCTCCATGATCCTACCGTAAATCACCAAATAGACCCTACCCTCCTGAGCATGTGATCAGGTGTGTAGATGAGGGTAGTGCAGTTGATGTAGTTTACAGGGATCTCAACAAAGTCTTTGACAAGCTCCCACATTGGAGACTTATAAATAAGGCAAATGCACATGGGAAACAGGGTAACTTGATAAGGTAGACTCAAAATTGGCTTATCTGTAGGAGACAGAGGGTGAAGACAGACGGGTGCCACAAACATAGGCGCAATCTCAAAGTTCTCCAGAACCGCAAACAAGTAACTCCACTCCACACTGTCAAACGCCCTCACCACATCCAAAGTCACCACCACCGCCAGCTCCCTTCCTTCTGCCGGAGAAAGTACCACATTCAGCAGCCATCGCACATTCAACAAAAGCTGCCTGCCCTTGATGAATCCCATCTGATCCTCCCCTAACACCTTCGGAAGGCACTCCTCTAACCTCACCACCAACACCTTAGCATCCACGTTCAGTAGAGGAATGGGCTTGTACGACCTACACTCCACCAGATCCTTCTCCTTTTTAAGTAATAGAATCAAAGGACTTACAGTGCAGGAGGCCGCCATTTGGCCCATCGGGTCTGCACCAGCCATTGGAAAGAGCACTCTAATTAAGCCCGCACTTCCACCCTTTTCCCGTAACCCAGTAACCCCACCTAACCATTTTGGACACTAAGGGCAACTTAGAATGGCCAAACCACCTAGCCTGCACAATTTGAACTGTGGGAGAAAACCGGAGCACACAGAGGATACCCACGCAGACATGGGGAGAACGTGCAGACTCCGCTCAGACAGTGACCCAATAGTGACCCAAGCGGGAATCGAACCCAGGATCCTGATGCTGTGAAGCAAAAGTTCTAACCACTGTGCTATCATGCCGCCCATAACAGTGAGATGGAAACCTGTACCATCGTCTCCAGCAATGCTCCCCTAACCATCACATCATCAAACATTTCTACCATCAGTGGTGTTAACTTATCCTTGAATTGTTTATAAAGTTCCACCGGGAATCATCTGGCCCCAGCGCCTTACCTGACTACATCTTCCCTATCACTGCCTGCACTTCTTCCACCCCCATTGGTTAATCCAATCCAGCCCTCTCCTCTTCCCCCACCTCCGGACACTCCAGATATTTTCCTCATCCTCCAGTGGCTCTGACTTATACTTCCCTATAAAAGTATTCAACTCGGGACTTCCACTTGTGACCATGGAGTGATTGGTCACATAAAGGGCTGTTCCTGTTGAAAGTCACAGAAAAGGGCTCTTTTTACCCAGATCCAGGTGGAATTTTGATGAAAAGGCATAGGTGAATGTTAGAGGAGTAGTTTACCCCTGGAATGGTATGTCTTCTGATCACCAGACCCAGCAGAAAACAGAGAGGTTTGGCTGGAAAGTTGAAACAGTCTTGTGCTTCAGACAGTCTCTTCCAACATGCAGGCGGGGGAGGGGCAAGCTGTAAGGCCCCAGATACAGGAACTGATGACTTTTATCAAGGCGGAATTCCATGAACAGAGGAAAGAAATGCATGAGGATCATGCAAAGGTCATTGCAGAAGCTGTGGCATCCCTGAAGAGTACTTTTGAGCGGATGGAGAAGTGTTTGGAGGTGCAGGGGTCACAGATTCGGGAGACTGAAGGAGTGATCTCGGACCACAGCGATCGTGTGGTGGCTCTGGAGGCGGAAGTGGGGCTCCAAGGAGACCTTTGTGAAACGCTGAGGGGCAAACGTTGAGGAGCAGGAGAATACCTCAAGAAGACAGAACCTGCGAATAGTGGGCCTGCCTGAAGGAGTGGAAGATGTGAATGCCGCGAGGTACGTCTCGAGGATGTTGGCGGGTCTGGTGGCAGAACGGGTGCTAGATAAGGCACCTGAAGTGGACCGAGCGCATAGATCTCGGAGGCAAAAGCCTAGAGCTGGGGAGCCGCCGCGTGCGATGATCGCGAGACTCCATAAATTTGTGGAGAAAGAGAAAATTCTACAGTGGGCCAGAGAGAAGCTTAGCTGCGACTGGGAGGAAATAACATCTGGATTTATCAGGACATCAGAGCCGAGTTGGCAAAACGGTGGGCAGGTTTCAACAAGGCCAAGGCGGTGCTGTACCTGCAGCAGATAAGGTTTGGAATGCTCTACCCGGCGAAATTATGGGTGACGTTTGGAGACCGGGAGTATTATTTCAAGATCCCAGAAGCGGCCGAAGACTTCATTAAGGAGCATAAACTGGGGGAGAACGGAGTGGACAATGCTTGGGAACCGGGGTGCTGGCACTATGTAACGGTCGGGAGCATGTTTGAAGTGGGTGTAGGGATTGGGGGATTCGCGCCTTTTTTTGTGGGGTGGGGGGGGTTCTGTTCAATGTTGAGATTGTAAGGAGATGTAGGGATGGAAAGTTTATGTGGGGAAAGATGTTCCCATCCCCCCTCCTGTTTTATGGGACTGTTTGTGTTTAACATCTGTTTGTTTGCTTTTGGAGAAGGCTACCTGGAGTTCAGGAGAACTACTTGTTTAGGTGGGGGAGGGTAAGGCCAGCAGGAAACCTTCTTCTTTGAGCTGAGGAGTGGGGAAGAGGGGGAGGTCATTAGGATGGGCTTTTGGGCAAGGGCAGCCGTGCTAGCAGGTTATGCTGGTCAACGGAAGTGAGGTGGTGGGGGAGAAAGCCAAGAGGGGTGGCCGGGGGGGGGGGGGAAGCGGAAATGGGGGGGAAGAAGGGGAAGAGGAAAAGCGGGGGGGGGGTTTCTGCGACGTGGCAGGGGTTGAGAGATGACATGGTCAAGGGCGAATAAAGGGGTCATCTGGGATGGGCTAGGTACAGAGTGGAATTAAAGGGGCAGGAGTTAAGTGGGGAAGATGACGGACGGATGGAGGGGATTGGAGGCGCAAGCCTCCGGTAAGGTTGGTAACGTGGAACGTCCGGGGACCGAATGGGCCTGTTAAAAGGTCGCGGGTGTTCGCGCACGTCAAGAGCTTGAAAGCAGGGGGTTGTCTTTTAGCAGGAGACACACCTCCGTGTGAAGGACCAGGTTAGATTAAGGAACGGGTGGGTCGGGTAGGTTTTTCACTCGGGGCTGGATTTGAAATCGAGGGGTGTGGCAATCGTAATGAGCAAAACAAATGGGATTCGTGAGTGCGAAGGAGGTGAGGGATCCAGGTGGGAGATGTGTGATTGTGAGTGGGGTATTGGAAGGGGCACCGGTAGTGTTGGTAAATGTGTATGCCCCAAATTGGGATGATGTGGGTTTTATGAGGGCGTTGCTGGCAGCAATCCCGGATTTGGCCACGTACCAGTTGGTCATGGGAGGAGATTTTAACTGTGTCCTGGAGCCGAGGGTGGATAGATTGAGCCCCAGGTCGATGGGTAGGGTACGAATGGCAAGGGAGCTGGGGGGGGGGGGGGGTTTATGGAGAGGTTGGGTATGGTGGATCCATGGCACTTTCAGAACCCAGGGGGACAGGAGTATTCCTTCTTTTCACACGTCTATAAGGTGTATTCGAGGGTGGATTACTTCGCAGTGAGTCGGGAGATTTTGGTTGGGGTGGAGGGGACAGAGTATGCGGGGATAGTTATCTCGGAACATGCACCCCACTGGCTGGATATTCGGTTCAGTACGGGACGAGAGCAGAGGCCGGGGTGGAGGGTTGTTGGCGGATGGGTTTTTGTGATAAGGTGTGGTTGGCGATTAGGGATTATGTGGCGTTCAATCAGAATGGGGAGGTGTCGGCGAGCATTTTTTGGGAAGCACTGGAAGGCAGTGGTCCGGGGAGAAATTATCTCATTTACGGTTCGTGCGAATAAGGAAAGGAGGGTGGAACATGACCGTCTAGTGAGCGAGATAGTGGAGGCAGACAGGGAATATTCGAGGGTGCCCGCCGTGGAGGGATTGGCGAGGAGGAAAAAGTTTCAGGGGCAATTTGACAGGCTGACAACGGGGAGGGCGGTAGGGCAATCCGGTAGGGCAATTGCGTAGGGCAAGAGGGGTGCAATATGTGTATGGGGAGAAGGCGAGCCGCATGCTGGCGCACCAGCCGCGGAGGCAGACTGCATCCAGGGAAATATTGAAGATTCGGACTGGGGCTGGGATGTGGTGTCCGAGCCAGGGAAGATAAATGAGGCATTTAGAGAGTATTACCAGGGACTTTATGAGGCAGACCCAGGAAGAGAGGAGGGGGACATGGGGTGGTTTCTGGACGAGCTGGAATTTCCCCAGGTGGAGGAAGCAAAGAGGCAGGCATTGGAGGAGCCCCTGGGGCTGAGGGAGGTGCTGGATAGTATCAGGGGTCTGAAGTCGGGGAAGACCCCTGGGCCGTATGGGTACCCGGCAGAATTTTATAAGGAATTTGCGGCGGACCTGGCACCAGATCTGTTGGGGACGTTTAATGAAGCACTGGAGAAGGGGGAGTTGCAGGAGACTATGAAGCAGGCAGTAATCACACTAATCCCCAAAAAAGGGAAGGATCTGGTGGAATGTGGGTCGTATAGACCCATACCACTATTGAACACAGATGGGAAAGTATTGGCTCAGTTATTGGCGGGGAGGATGGAAGATTGTGTCCCGGGGGTGGTTGCAGAAGATCAAACAGGCTTCGTGAAGGGCAGGCAGCTCGCGAGTAATATAAGACGGCTGTTGAATGTGGTGACAAATCCGTCGAGAGCTCTGGTACCGGAGATGGTGGTGTCCATGGACGCGGAGAAAGCATTTGATCGGGTGGAGTGGCGGTACTTGTTCGAAGGTTTGGGCCGAGATTTGTGGCATGGGTGCGGTTGCTGTATGTGGCGCCAAGAGCGAGGGTATGAGCTCACGATGCTTTGACTTATACAGGGGTACGAGGCAGTGGTGCCGCTGTCGCCTCTGCTGTTTACGCTGGCCATAGAGCCATTGGCGATGGCTCTCAGGGGGTCGGCAGAGTGGCAGGGGATAATGAGGGGACAGAGGGAGAATCGGGTGTCGTTCTATGCCGATGACCTCTTGCTGTATGTTTCAGATCCGTTGGAGAGCATGGGAAGGATTATGGGCCTGTTGGGGAGTTTTGGAGGGTTCTCAGGATACAAGCTGAATGTATTCCCGGTGAATGAGCTGACACAGCGGGCTAATTTAGGGGAGGATGCCATTTACGGTCGCGAGGGATAGGTTTAGGTACTTGGGGATTCAGGTAGCGAGGGAATGGACGGGGCTCCATAAGTGGAACTTAATGGAGCTGGTGGAGGAGGCCAGGGAGGATCTTAAGAGGTGGGATACACTGCACTTAATGTTGGCGGGGAGGGTCCAAGTGGTGAAAATGAATATTCTGCCGAGGTTCTTGTTTATCTTTCAGGCTCTCCCGATCTTTAGGCCTTTTCTCGGAAAGTGGACACAATCATCTCTGACTTTGTATGGGCGGGAAGGAGCCGAGGGTGTGGAGGACCCTGCTACTGAGGCAGAAGCAGCAGGGGGGGTTGGCGTTGCCAAACTTGCTTCATTATTTTTGGTCAGCGAATGTGAACAAGGTGTGGCGGTCGTGAGAAGGAGAAGGGTTAGGATGGAGGAGGAATCTTGTAAGGGGTCTAGTTTGGGGGCTATGGTGACAGCAGCATTGCCAATGGCTCCGAGTAGGTATTCAGGGAGCCCAGTGGTGCAGTCCACGGGGAAGATATGGAATCAGCTGAGGAGGCATTTTAGGGTGGAAGGGATGTCGGTGCGAACGCCGCTGTGCGAGAATCATGGGTTTGAGCGGGGGGGGGGGGGGGGGGGGGGTGGATAGTGTGTACAGCAGGTGGAGGGAAGTGAGGCTGGTCAAGGTGAGGGATTTGTATTTGGGAGAAGGGTTCGCCAGTCTGGAGGAGCTAAGGGAGAGGGTAGAGCTGCCTCCGGATACAGAATGGGGGGGGGGGGGGGGAATTGGGGATATATATAATATATATATATATATATGGGGGAGTAGGGAGGCGAGCGGGTGGTGAAGATCAAGGAGGAATGGGAAGCGGAGTTGGGAGAGGAGATCAATTGGGGAGTATGGAGTGAGGCACTACGAAGGACAAACGGGACCTCCTCTTGTGCAAGGATGAGCCTGATACAGTTTAAGGTGGTGCACAGGGTGCATATGACTCGGGGGAGAATGAGTGGGTTCTTTCAGGGGGTAGCAGAT
This sequence comes from Scyliorhinus torazame, assembly GCF_047496885.1. Taxonomy (NCBI): domain Eukaryota; kingdom Metazoa; phylum Chordata; class Chondrichthyes; order Carcharhiniformes; family Scyliorhinidae; genus Scyliorhinus; species Scyliorhinus torazame. The sequence continues at coordinate 261,186,510 of NC_092712.1, forward strand.
GAGTGTGAGAGGTGTGGGCGGGGGCCAGCGAATCATGCGCACATATTTTGAGGTTGTGAAAAATTGGGAAGATTCTGGGCGGGAGTGTTTGCGGTCTTAGCCAGGATAGTGGAGGAGAGAGTGGACCCGGACCCTTTGGTGGCGATATTTGGGGTTTCAGAGAAGCCGGAGCTCAAGGACAGGAGGAAGGCCGATGTCTTAGCCTTCGCTTCTCTGATTGCACGGTGACGAATTTTGCTGGAGTGGCGGTCGGCATCACCACCGGGGGTAGCAGCATGGTTGGGTGACCCGTATGACTTCCTGCAGTTAGAGAAGATAAAGTAGGAGTTAAGGGGCTCAGCAGGGGAGTTTGAGAAAAGGTGGAGGATGTTTGTGACCGTGTTTGAGGAGCTGTTCGTCGCAGGGGGGTGGGGGATTGGGGGGGGGGGGGGGGGGGGGTGATGGGGAGGAGGGGGTGAAAAAGGAGAAAAATCTGTACAAACTGTATAGTTGATTGTTGGGAAGAATGTTTCCCGGGGTGTTTATTGGCGCCACCACTAACCCACCCATCCCATCCCTAATCTGCATGATCTCCGTTGCTGCTGCCTGCCGACAGAGCTGTCCTGTCAGCTATCAACTGGCCTTTTCACCGTAATCATAGACGACCCCACACACTCACCTCAGCTGCCAAACCGCCCTCCCGTGGACAGATCAAACTTTGCCTGCAACTCCTTCCTCCTTGCTAATGGTCCCGGATCCGGGTTCTCCACACATCCCCTGCCTACCTCCAAAATCTCCTTTATCAGCCACTGCCACTCCTCCCGTACCTCCATATTGAACCTCGCCTTGAATGAAATGACCTTGCCCCTCACTACCACCTTCAGAGCCTCCAGACCACCGACAACGAGACCTCCTCATTCCGGTTAAACTCCACATACTCCTAAATCACCATCCCCATTTTACTGCAAACGTCTGGGTCGGCCATCATACCCACCCACGCCTAGCCTCCGCGCCGGCCTCTGGGCTGGACCTTTCTCCAACACTACATCCACCCAGTGCGGAGCATGGTCCAAAATCACGATCCCCAAATACTCTGCCTGCTTTACCCCAGCTAGCAGCGCAATCCCCACCACAAAAAAGTTGATCCTTGAGCACCAGTGAAAAAAACAAATATTCCCTTATCCTGCAAATGTAAAAACCTCCACGGATCCACCCGTCCCAACTCCTTCATGAACCCAGCTTCACAATACCATATATACATACAAACCTGCACCACCAGTCTCCCTTCCAACGCACCCGTCATTATCATGTACCTACCACCTGATCCGCCCCCACCTTCGCCATTTGGAACCTCACCCGTTTACCCACCAGTATCACCAGCCCCCAGGCCCTGCTGTAGAAGCCCAAATGAAACACCTGGCTCACCCAGCCCTTCCTCAGCCTCATCTGATCCTTTACCCTTAGAATGGGACCCCCCCCAATCCTGACACGTTCCTTGTCACCATTCTGACCAGGGGTCTCTCAGCCCCCCAGTCCTTCCTACCTGCCATGACCATACCCCCCAAGCTCTGCCTGGCAGGCGAGACCCAGCCCCAACACTAGTCACCATCACCACCCCCCCCCCCAAAGAAACCACCCAATCACTTCCTCTTGAAAACTCCTCACCCAGTATCGTCTCCATCTCCCATTCATTCACACCTCCCATGCTCATCGAAACCTGCCCACACAGGTTCCAATGACGCCGCCCCACACCACTCCCGTTCACTAGCCAACATTGCCTTTGCTAGCGTGGTGGTCCCTGCTAGGGTCCCCCCACCCTCCCCATCGAAAAAACAACTCCAAAGCCTGCCAACACCCATACCCTCCAAACTCCCAACACCCTACATCCATACATTCCCAAAACCCAACAAACCATGAATCCCAGCCATCTTCCCCAAACCACCCCAGCCCAAACATCTTTTACACAAAACAGTTAACCATAACATCCATAAAGGGAAAGAACAACATAAAGGAAAAACCCAGTCAAAAACCGCCGATTTCAAACTCAGTTCAGTCCTGGCTTCCTGCCTTCACAAACGGCTCTGCCGTTATGCGTGGCCCTTAGCTTTACTGGATAGACCACACCAAACCGCACATTGCATTTATACAATGCCGCCTTAGCCGACCGAAGGCCACCCGTCTCCTCGCCAGCTCCGTCGTTAGACCCTGGTATACACATATACCGTTGCCCATTTCACCTCCCGCTTCTGCTTCGCCCACCTCAGCACATTCGCCTTCACTTGGAATTTGTGAAAGCAGACCATCACAGCTCTCGGCGATTCATTCGTTCTTGGTTTAGGCCGGAACGACCAGTGGGCCTTGTCCAATTTGTAATGGGAGGGCCTCCACCTCACCCATCAACTTCACCAGCATCTCGGGGAAGTACTCTGTAGGCATCCAGCCCTCCACCCCCCTCAGGCACACACACGATCCTCAAATTCTTCCTTTGTGACCTGTTCTCTGACTCTCAGCCCTCTGTTGATCTCTACCACCTTCCGCAACTCCTCACCTATCGAGGTGAACGGGTTGCTATGCTGCGATAATGCTTCCTCCACCCTCTTCATTTTCTCCCCTTGCTCCCTCCCGCACTGCCGAAGTCTTCACAAACTCCTCTCTCATCGGGGCAAGGGTCACACCCACGCACTCCTTAAGCGAGGCCATCATTTCTGTCCGATGCCTTTCAAAATGTTTTGAGAACAGCTGTCCGAACTCCCTGGCCATCACTTCAGCCATCTTTTCCACCGTGATGAGCGCGGCCCCACCTGACGAGCTTTCTCCCGCCATCTTTTCTCCCACTGAACTCCTCGCCATGTTTGCAGGTGAGCTTTCACTCACTCCCTTTCTCCATCGGTTATTTTTTCCAGTTTTTGACATTCTCAAAATGCCTCAGACCTTCCACAACTTCTCGCATAATAATTTTCCTGAAAACTGGGTGAAAAGAGCTTAAACGGAAAATTCTGGCAGGAGCCACCAAACGTGCGACCTCCACCTACATGCTGCAACCGGAAGTCAAGAATATTGCATTGGACAGTGAAGTTCCTCCACCTCTCACAAATGAAATGAAATGATAATTACTGTGCAACATTCAATGAGGGGGGAAGCGATCAAGAAGATAAAACCAAGCAAATGGGAATTTCTCCCATCAAAAATCCCCAACAAATGGAGAATTTACCCAAATTGTTGCGACCCGCCTCAGGTGAGAATCATAGAATTTACAGCGCAGGAGGCCATTCGGCCCATCGCGTCTGCACTGGCCCTTGGAAAGAACACCCTACTTAAGCCCTCGCCTCCACCCGATCCCCATAACCCAGTTACCTCACCTAACCTTTTGGACACTAAGGGGCAATTTAGCGTGGCCAATCCACCTAATCTGCACAAATTCAGACTGTGGGGAGGAAACCAGAGCACCCGGAGGAAACTCAGGCAGACACGGGAAGCAAGTGCAAAGTCCACACAGATGGTCACCCGAGGCCGGAATTGAACCCGGGGCTCTGGTGCTTTGAGGCAGCAGTGCTAACCACTGCGCTTCCCTAAGTGAAGTTGTCCAAAAGTTATTATCTGGGTGAGACCACGATTTTTCACTATTCAGCTGGGATACCCCCAAATTGTTACAAGCCTGGGTGAGGAGGGATGATTGGCTCCGTGCCTTTATTCAACACACCCCTGCTGGTAGCCACAAAGGTTTAATCTAACAAGGTTCTCTTTCCCTTGGATACTTTTTCCAGACCCACTAGCTACATTTCAAAAGGAGCCAATTTAACCAAACTTTCTTGAGTTAAGATAAAGCAAGTTTATTAACTACTAAAAATGTCAGGAGAAATAGTAAAACACACACATCCACATTCATATGGATTAGAAGAAAGAATTGAGTCCAATAGTAAGTAAATATAAATAAAAAGCTATACAGAGCCGTCCTCAAGCTGCAGCTGTTACAAACCAATTCCGGTATAATTGACATCTGCATGTGAGTAGTTGATTCTTCAATTCAGGTGTTCAGTAGTTTGGTAAAGATATTTCAGTTCTTTTTTCCACCTACGATCCTTTTTTAATGGCTTTCAGACTTCCAAAGAGAGATTTTCCAGCTCCATATGCACACACACGCAGACAGGCAAAAAAAGCAAGCTTTTTTTAAACCCATTTCTTCACGTATTCCAACTCACAATCCACTAGACAGTCTCGGGAGGCAATGACACCCAGGTTCTGTGAGATGAGATCACCACTGTATTCCTTTGTCGCGACCAGATATGATCAGTCTTTGGATGCTTTTGGAAGTACATTGTCTGGAAACAAAGGGAGGGGTTCCATTGTTCCTTAGAGATAACCCCCTGCAGCAATTCTCATCTGTGGCTAACTGTACATTCTCAGCCATCTTCAGGGTTTGTTCCCATTATAAAATATAAAACTCAGGGGCGCGATTCTCAGGACCCCCCACTGGGTCAGAGAATCGCCGGGGGCTGGCGTGAATCCCGCCCTCGCGTGTCCCGAATTCTCCGCCACCAGAGATTCGGCGGGGGCGGGAATCGCGCCGGTCGGTGGGAATCGCGCCGGTCGGCGGGCCCACCCCCGGCGATTCTCCGGCCCGCGATGGGCCGAAGTCCCGCCGCTGTCAACCCTCTACAGCCGGCGTGGATTAAACCATCTTGTGAACGGCAGGACAAGGCACCAGGGTCCTGGGGGGGCGCGGGACGATCTGGCCCTGGGGGACGCCCCCACGGTGGCCTGGCCCACGATCGGGGCCCACCGATCGGCGGGCGGGCCTGTGCCGCGGGGGCACTCTTTTTCTTCCGCCTTCGCCATGGTCTTCACTATGGCGGAGGCGGAAGAGACCCCACCTCCCCTGCGCATGTGCGGGGATGATGTCAGCAGCCGCTGACGCTCCCGCGCATACGTCACCCGGCGAAGTCCTTTCGGCGCCGGCTGGCGTGGCGCCAAAGGCCTTTCCCGCCAGCCGGCGGAGCAGAAACCACTCCGGCGCGAGCCTAGCCCCTCAAGGTAAGGGCTTGGTCCCTGAAGGTGCAAAGACTTCCGCACCTTTGGGGCGGCCCGACGCCGGAGTGATCCACGCCGTTTATGGCGCCGGGTAGCAGACATCGCGCCAGTTTGCGAAGAATCCCGCCCCAGGTCTTTTTTTTAAAAGTCCAATATTTCTGTGTATAATTCCAGACTTATTTCTCCATCATCTTAACACTTCCCTTCCTCATACAATTAAATGAGATTCATTGTTATTTCATCACAAAAAGGGAGGGAAAGAAATTAAACAAAATCTCTCTCACATGCACACTAATTCCCTTAACAATGGTCAATTTTATCTCTTCTCAGTCCTAACTAGGCTTCTTTAAGTTCTGGACAGGGTGTCTGCGATCACATTTGATTTCCCAGGAATGTGGGTGATTTTTAAGTGGTACGGTTGGAGGAATTAACAATTCTGGGTTTCAAACTTTTTCCACGGGAGTTAATGGATTGTGGTCAGTATTTAATGTGGTCTCTCTGTACCCATTTCAGACACGCATTTCAAAGCGTTTGAGGGTCAATAACAACCTAAGGGTTTCCTTCGCTACTGTGGAATCTCCTTTCGGACACTCATTGGGCTTTTTAGAGACGTATCATTTGGTCTATTCTGGATTCATCCTCCTCTAGAACAGCTCCCACCCAGATGTCACCTGCAAGAATGTGTACGTTAAATGCTTAGTTAAAATCCAGAGCTGCAAGCACGCATTCATCTATTAAAATGGCCTTCAGCTTTTCAAAAGCTGTATGGCATTTCTCAGTCCAAACTATCTTTTCTTTTTTTTTCTGTAATAGGCCTGCCAAAGGGGCGGCTGCTATGCTGAAGTTCAGAATGAACCTGCAGTAGAACCCACACATCCCCAAAAACCACATGATTTCCCATTTAGTGGTGGGAATGGGGAACGGGGCTATGGCTTGTACCTTGCCGACCCTGCACAGTATCTGTCCTTGATCCACTATGTGTCCTAGATAGGTCACTTTAGCGAACTCGGTCTTCATAAGTAGTTAAAATAGCCACTTTCACTGCCTCAGTGTCGGTGACACTCCCCTAAGGCAAAAGGGAATAAATCTAATCAATTTTTAGTAGAACTTTACTCTGCAGTAATAAGGACTAATGTTTGACTGGCCACTTTAACTGCTGTGCTAACCATTCAAGAGATAGATTACGCTTCCACCTATGCTTCATCAAATGTAGGAATGAAAATGCGAACCAGGTTGACTCAACCCTTAATTCTGAGCATTATTGCTGTGCTAAACCTAGGGGCTGGTTTAGCACAGGGTTAAATAGCTGGCTTTTAAAGCAGACCCAGGCAGGCCAGCAGCGTGGTTCAATTCCCGTAACAGCCTCCTAGAACAGGCGCAGGAATGTGGCGACTAGGGGCTTTTCACAGTAACTTCATTTGAAGCCTACTTGTGACAATAAGCGATTTCCATTTCATTCTCATTTCATTTCATATTATGAGCAAATATCCACAAAACCTCTCACCTTTTGGCAATGATTTGATTTATTGTCACATGCACCGAAGTACAGTGAAAAGTATTTTTCTGCAGCCGAGGAACGTACACAGTACGGGAGCGTATGGAGGCGGCTTCATGTAAGGGCACCAGCTTGGGTGCGTTGATAACGGCGCCTCTGCTATTCAAGCTGGCATGGTACTCCACCAGCCCCGAGGTGGTGGCGACTCTGAGAGTCTGGGGGCAATGGAGGAAACATGTGGGAGCGAAGGGAGCATCGGTCTGGTCTCCAATTTGTAATAATCACCCGTTTTGCCCCGGGAAGGATGGATAGGGGGTTTAGGAGATGACAGAGAGCAGGGATTGAGAGGATGGGGGATATGTTTATAGAGGGGGCTTTCCTAGCTTGAGGGAGCTGAAGGAGAAATTTAGATTGGCGAGGGGAAACAAATTTAGGTACCTGCAGGTGCAGGACTTCCTACTTAGGCAGGTCTCAACCTTCCCGCTCCTACCACCAAGGGGGATACAGGATGGGGTAGTTTCCAGAGCTTGGGAGGGACAAGGGAAGATCTCTGACATCTATAAGGAACTCATGGGGTCAGAGGAGACGCAGACTGAGGAGTTAAAGTGCAAGTGGGAGGAGGAGTTGGGAGGAGAGATAGAGGACCGTCTATGGGCGGACGCGTTGAGTAGAGTCAATGCGTCCAGAACAAGTGCCAGGCTCAGCCTGATACAATTCAAGGTCGTTCACCGGTCACACATGACAGTGGCCCGGATGAGCAGATTCTTTGGGGTAGAAGATAGGTGTGCAAAGTGTGCGGGAGGACCAGCGAACCATGTCCACATGTTCTGGACATGTCCAAAGCTTAGGGGATTCTGGCAGGGGTTTGCAGATGTCATGTCTACGGTGTTAAAAACAAGGGTGGCACCGAGTCCGGAGGTGGCGATTTTCTGGGTGTCGGAAGATTCGGGTATCCAGGAGGAGAAAGAGGCAGACGTTCTGGCCTTTGCTTCCCTGGTAACCCGGACCAGATATTATTATTTAGCACGGTAGCATTGTGGATAGCACAATTGCTTCACAGCTCCAGGGTCCCAGGTTCGATTCCGGCTTGGGTCACTGTCTGTGCGGAGTCTGCACATCCTCCCCATGTGTGCGTGGGTTTCCTCCGGGTGCTCCGGTTTCCTCCCACAGTCCAAAGATGTGTGGGTTAGGTGGATTGGCCATGATAAATTGCCCTTAGTGTCCAAAGTTTCCCTTAGTGTTGGGTGGGGTTACTGGGATATGGGGATAGGGTGGAGGTGTTGACCTTGGGTAGGGTGCTCTTTCCAAGAGCCAGTGCAGACTCGATGGGCCGAATGGCCTCCTTCTGCACTGTAAATTCTATGATAATCTATGATTAGCTTGGAGGGACTCAAAGCCTCCGAAGTCAGAGACCTGTCTATCTGACATGGCTAGCTTTCTTTGTTTGGGGAAAATCAAGTTCGCCTTGAGAGGGTTCGTCCGGAGGTGGCAACCGTTCGTCGACTTCTTTCTGGAAAATTAATTGTTAGCAGAAGGCCGGGGGGGGGGGGGGGGGGGGGGGGGGGGGTAGTTTAGCTTAGAGTAGGGGGTGAATAAAGGTGGGGCCTGTAAGGGAGGAAGCAGGCTTTTGCACTATGTTTATAGATTCATGTACATTGTTTATTTTGTTGTTGTTGCAAAACCAAAAATACCTCAATAAAATGTTTATTAAAAAAAAGGTAGGGATTGCAGGAATAATCTAGGTGGGAGGATATTTACAAAGGCTAGATTTGGAAGGGCTAAATATTTAAAGCTTTGAATTAAATTGCTGTTGCAAAATAAATTAGCTGCTTTTGGACATTTACTGGTGACAGGTGAAGGCCATCTGATTTAGACACAATTGCTGCTACTGCAGGCTTAGGAAAGGAGGATGGGTCTGAGAAAAAAAGTAATCTATCCTGTTATCTCTTATCACTCGTGGAGGTTAGCATGCGTACTAACTTTCAAATGTAATTTCCTATGGTTATTTTTCCAGTTTAAAAGCTTTTCCAGGTTGTAGTTTAATATTACATTTTTTAGATTACATTTTTTGTGTTTGCTTTACAAGAATTAGTAGAAACAATGTTATAGTTGTTCGTTTCAACATCTCCATTAAAGGCAAAAAAATGGTTTGTAGTGAGACGGAAAACAAAAGATAAGAGATTACAAGACAGGTTATATATGTGCAACCTCATAATTGGAATGATACAACCATGATTTTATATAAATTAGCAATAAGCTGAAGGCAGGAGACATGGAGTAGGCAATCTTTAAAGTTTCTAATCGCAAAATATGGATCCAAGTGAGAAGCAATTCCACGAGGAGGCAGAGAACATCAAAAAGATTATGTTTGGCCACCCAAACCCACCTCTATTCTTTAGTTCCGAAATCAGTGGCAAACCAAAGTATAGCCAATCAAAAGCATATGGCAACAGAAGAATCAGGAAATTGAGGGGATTATACAGGAATTGGGACAAGGATGGTGGGAAGTCATTTATAATGCAACAGAAACCCGCAGGGTTTGTCTATCACCATATGCTTTTATTTTTGTTCAAGCTTTTCTTTGACTATTGTTCCGGTTAAGCACTGGGCTGTTTTGATTATTATAAAATGCAAGAATCCAGTTACATTAAATGTTACTGAAAAATAAGTAAAGAAACAAGTGCCCCCTGCCAACTGTTAAAAGATACATATGAATAATGATTTCCCAACTATAAAGAAAACCTTTGGAGACTCGTAATGGAATTGGAAAGTATATTTTGGAGGAAAGCCAGAGGGACTGAAGGGAAAATCTTTTCTAAACAATGTAACAAAAAGAACTTTGATGCAAAAAAATGAATGTGGATGCTGAAAATCTGAACATAACAGACTAGATGACCTTTAATAAAGGTTAGACCACATTAAACCGCAAAGTGAGGCATCATCTATCAGACAAAGGGCACGGGTAACCAAGGACAAAACCCGGGTCATTATGTGATCAGTAGCAGAGTTATATAGTCTGAAGATAAGACAGCATAAAACTGCAACAAGTGATGGGCACGATGAACCGCCCCACTAAACCATGGCCTGAATGTTTTGTCCATTGGGGGCGCACACTCAGTGGGCCTGGGAGTGGGGACAAAATGGGCTTCTGGCCATGGTCAGCCTGGGAATGTGATTTCACACCGGGCAGTGGAATGTGATTTTACACTGGGCAGCCAGCGTTAAACGTGTGCAGGGAATGGTTCAGTGCTACCCAGGTGCTGGTGCTACTAATGTGCTCCCTCAGGGGGACAGTTGCTGAAGAGCTGTCTGTAATAAATAAATTGTGATGGAAAAACTTTGCAAAGTGTCTAGGCAGCACATTCAAACACAAACCTCAGTCTGTGGGCACCTTCGGGCCAACATAAATTTTCATTCAATTGGCTCCTTAAATGGACTAAATTACCTGCTTGATTGTCGGCAGGCACACTTCTGACTCTCGCGCACGCCCGCCGACCAAGATATTGTGCACGTGTGCACAACATCTTTGTGTGCGATTTCATGTACTTCCAGGTCGGGTGCGCACCCGCCTGAGCAACACAAAATTCTGGCCCATAAAACAGCAAGGCATTCCTGAAGGAGCCAATCACCGAGATATGCATGTGAGAATCACAAAGGGAATGTAGACACAAAGTACATGCAAACTAATGCAATATCCAACTCTTTCACCAGTCAGCTAGGAGGAATGGGCCCTAGTATATTAGAAAGATGATTCAACAGACTTTGGTGGAGCATCTGTTTGGCCAGCTGGGTACAACGACACCACGACAGTCTGATTGTGTTTTTATTTAATGTGTGCATGTTAGTAGTTAAATAAAGATACTGCCTGTGAGAGGCAGTGTGTTTGTGGGTTTCTGTTGAGTTGGATTAAATTCACCAACCCCACTCCACACCCAACATGGGAGGTGTGAAAGTCATAACTAATTCCTACATAAGACACATCAGTTTCTAGGGAAACCTGGGGAAAAGATTTGGACAGTAAGAAACAGGCCATTTAATATTCTTGACTGTCTTAATTGAAGCTCCTGGTGTAGATTTTACCCAAGCTTTGAGAATATTTAGTTAATAAGAAAGGACCCAGGATCCTGGGGTTTGATATAATGCAGAATTTCTGTCTATCTAGAATATATTGATGATATGGTTATCCCAGAACCGGTCAAGCTGATTGAGGCCCCTATACCCGAGAGGATACAGTTTGTAATCAGAAAATTCACAAATCTACCATCAACAAACCTCATCATAGCGATACATCATCTTCAACCCCCGACAGGACTTCTGCTTTTCTACATGGCGAAGAGCACATTCGAGACAGAAGACAACATTCTCATTTTCTTGTACTACCTAGGTGGATGAAATTTTGACAGTCAGTACTTTAAACTGGTCAACCTGTAATTTAATGTGTTGTCAAAATCAAAACTTTTATTGGATTGCTCCAGAGATACAGTTCAAGTATTGCTGGTGTAATATTTGAGATGTTTATGGCGGGCAGTAGCCTACCCAGCGTTATATTTTAAAAATTATTTCCATGTCTCCCAAGGACAAATCCATGTTCACTATGTATTATTGTCTAAGCAAACCCCAATATTATTTCCTGTCCTCTGCTCCATTGCACCTCAGTTTCAATCACAAGTCCAGACAATAATCTTTGAAATATATTAAATGCTTTGAATGCCTGCATTTTTAAACCCTCTTTTATGGTCAGCATTTTGGAGGGTCAATATCTTAGATCCCTCCTATAAGTGAACTTTAGTTTCCAACTCTGAAGGGGCTTGCACTTTACCAAGATATCTAGATAAAATTAAAGTACATTCAAAGATCAAATATCCTTCTTCACTTTAGTTCCAGCTTTTGATTTTTTTCATGTGACCTCATGTCATTCGGCTTGACTTCAGGAAGCAAGAAATGACATTGCAGTAGCTCAGGGCTACTGAGAAGTTGGACTGTTCTCCTTGGAGAAGATTAAGAGGGGACGTAATGGAGATTTTCAAGCTGTTTTGATAAAGTAGACAGCAAAAAAATCATTTCCTTTGTTAAGTGGGTCAATAACTAGAGGTCATAGTTTCAAAATCATTGACAAAAGAACTTGAGGGGAAATGTGGTTAACCTTCACTCATTTGTCGGAACTTTAAGGCAGGGCATCACGGTGGCACAGTGGTTAGCATTGCTGCCTACGGCGCGGAGGACCTGGGTTTGAATCCCTGCCCTGGGTCACTGGCCGTGTGGAGTTTGCACGTTCTCCCCATGTCTGCATGGGTTTCACCCCCACAACCCAAAGATGCGCAGGATAGGTGGATTGGCCACGCTAAATTGCCCCTTAATTGGATAAAATAATTGGGTACTCTAAATTTTTTTTTTAAAAAGAACTTTAAGGCAGGTGGAAATTGATGTCACAAGATGTTTTAGAAGGAGCTAGACAGATACTTGAGGATGGGGAACTTATAGGGTTATGGACAAAAGCAGAAAGTGGGACAGCTTCTTCAAAGAGGTAACACAGACACAACAGGCATCCTTCTGTGCTGCAAATTTCAATGATTTAATAAGTGCTTCTCAACCAGCAGGTGCTGGTCCCGCATTGTGAGCTGCAAGTTAACTGCAGTCTTAAATAGAAATCAAATAGCAAAGCACAATGTCAAGATGGAAAAGGATAGAATAAGTATAAAAAATTACATGCAACATTATCTTTTTGATTCAGGTGACATTCCGAACTCAGCTCTGACATTTGCTTCGAGAAGACCCTCATCCTTCATATGAATTTAAACTTTGAAAGCAAATTCCAGTTAGCAATTGGTAACATTACAATGGCTTCCACCTCCTCTCTCCAGAACGATGGGCCTCAACTGAGGATGCAATTGCTCATGTGTCAGCAGCCGTAATCCTTCAAGTATTAGGCTGTACATTGAGTGTCAGCAGACTATTTTCTTTGAAGGGCCTGCCTGACTCAAACGCATTGACATACAAAGGTCACTCTGGATGGTAACCAGGAGTGGAAGCACTAATGAATTTTCTTCTCACTATTCTGTGAAAATTGTAGCTGCCCACCTTGGTTGCGACCATCCAACTTAATATAAATCAATCAAAGCTGGACTTTCCTGTCTATATGATTCAATGCAACTAGTTACTTACTGAGACAAAGCAACCTTCTATCATCTTAAGGGCTTAGATTTGTACCTTTCATGTTTCAAAAAAGTCCCAAAGCAGTTTATAATGACTAGATTGCATTTCAAGTATAGGCATTTTAGTAGCACAGGTACAGCTAATTTGTGCCAAGAAGAAGAATTAAATGATCTACGCTGGTGATGTTGATTGAGGGAGGAATGTTGGATAAGCATCAGGGAAATGTTTGTCCCCTATTGAATTGTGCAGTGGATTAACGATGAAATCTCTTATTATGTCGACATAGATTATGTGCCAAAGTCCTGGTGTTACTTTTGAAGCTCTGGCTCAAAGGCCAAACTTCATCTAGCAGCGATTTACTGATTTTAAAGTGTTGGGTAAGGTTGGGCTGGGCAAGGACATGGGGCACAGGAGAATTTTCAGCAAGAGTGGAAAATAGTATGAAACAAACCTACAAAACAACTTATTTTTCCTAGTTAGTGATGCAACATGTGAGATACTAAGCAACTCAAAAACTCGCCACAAACAACCCTTCTACTTACCATGGATAGGTAACACAACTGCTGGCAGATCTGGCATCTCCTCTCCGATGTTTCAGAGGCCAACCATTTCCGTGGTTTCTTCTTCATATCCATCATGGAGAGGTGGCTGTCATGGCTACCATAGCGAGCTGACGAATGCAAACCTGCATCAAGCAGCTGCTGCCGCTGCCTTGACTCTGTATCCCTGAGGAAATAATGGAAACATTTTCAGAAAATTAGTGCGTCAACTATTGGTGATGTATGATCATTTTGCTGTGATTTAATGGGAAGTCAATTTTGCTTTTTGCAATTAATCTTTCAACAATTCAGTCAAAGAAACATTTTACACATTTTGAACATTAACTTTATTTCCTTAGAATAACAATAGAGATTCCAAAGCAAATATGAAGACTTGTTCGCACTCAAATGCAACGAGTGGGATGCCACAGGTTACAGATAAAAACACCTTTGTCTGTCATTAACATATTCTGATCTCCTTTGTTCTGCCATTAACACATTGTGATCATTTAATATGCCATTATCTCAGCCTTGATCACCCTCATTTGCATTTCCTTTGTCTTTCTGTCCACAACATCCTCGTCAATCTCCACCTATCCTGGCCGTCAATCCAGCCCCAACACTCCACGCCAATCAACCAACAACCCCACCCCATAACCCCCACACCACAGCCCCCCCACCACCTCCCCCCCCCCCCCCCCCCCCCGCACAACCACACACACCTGATCTTATTCCCAGTTCTCTCTAGCTTTCACAAGTCATTCACATTCAACGTTAACACCCTTCTCTCACAAATACTGTCAGACCTGCTGAGATTGTCCAGTATTTACAATCTATATTAATAACTTGAATGAAAAGATAAGGACCGGGATTCTCCGTTCCCCGCTGCTAAGATTGGGAATCCTGATCTGGCAGAGAATCGCACACCGGGCCAAAAATGGGAACAGTGGCGGGCAGCAGACCTGTCCCCAGTCTCCGGACCCACTCCGTGCCAGTGGGAACATGCAAACAGCTGATTTGCATTCATTAGACTGCAGTTAACAGGCTTGAAGGCAAATTGCACTGCCTCACCCCTGGTTATGCTCCAGCCCCTAAAGCAGAACTCCACCAGGCAGGCTTTGGTGTAAGTATTGCCAGGCTCAGTCCTAGCACGATGGACCCCAAGGCGGCTAAGGGGGTCATCCCATCACTCATGTGCCCCTTTGCCGTTGCCAGGCTGCAGAGGGAGGGTCTCCTAAAGATCCTGGGGGATTGCTACACTCGGTCTGGGTGTAAGGGATTGACCCCGGGATGCTCCACTAGGTTAGGGGTCTAGTGTCTGTTCCTTCCAGCCCTGGGCAACCTGAAGATCACTCAGGCACCCATCTGTTCAAGATCTTCATCCTGGTCTGACCTGCTTCAACTCTGAAGTGGCCTTCTCACTCTGAACTTCTGCCTTAAAGCTGATGAGCAGACCAGGCAGTTCAGGGCAGTACCAAGCCAGGAACACGTTGTCTTTCCACATATCCGCTCCCTCAGCCCTAAGCTTTTGTAACTGCTGCTCTTTAAAGTGTCCGAGCCTTCCTAGAAAGCCCATAACACTTAAAAAGGACTGATATCCCCCAGGATCCTTGGAAATGCTGGAATTCATTCAACCTCACAGTGCAGTACCTTTACTAGTCTTTGATTGACAGCTCAATGGTTTAAACAGTTGCCAGGAGATTTGTCTAATTATCTTTCCCTCCACACTTGAATGCATCTGAAGTAACCTCCATTGATCCTAACCACAATGTTTATAAACAATTTTATTATGATTGACAGCTGCTGACCACTTCAATAATGCCAAGTGCTTTCTGCAATTGGGAAAGAGGAAGTGAAACTACTTAGCTGAAGGGGTGGGGGCTGAGGTGCCGGGCCACCCGAAGGCGCAAGTGATGATGGGGGAGGGGGTGTCTCGTTATTCCCCTGGTTTCTTGGAGGGCAGAGTGGGGGGGAAAAGGGAACAGCAATGTCCCTCCTTGATAGGGGGTCGGGGTTCTCCCCTTGTCAGGGGAGGGGGGGGGCTATCCTTTGACATTGGAATCAGGACGCCCTTTCAAAATGGCAGCACAACCCCAGTAACTGCAGGGAACCTGGTGTTTCGCTGCTATGCAGATTAGTCAAGCCATGGAAATCCCACCCTGATGACACTTATAGCGCCAGCAGGGTAACGTCCTGATTCTTCTCTGGAGGGAGCACTTAGAATCTGGAATGCAGAATCCCAGCCAGGGTATAGTGGAGCCAAATTAGCTGATGAAACAAAGAAAGTGGGAAAGCAAGTTATGAGAAGGCAACTAATAGTCTACAAAAGGATATAGATAGGTTAAGTGAGCAGGCATAAAAATGGCAGATGGTGTATAACATGGGAAAATGTGAGGTTATCCACTTTGGTAGGGAGAGTAGAAAGGCAGATTATTATTTAAATGGAGAGATTACAGAGTGCTGTGGTACAGAGGGATCTGGGTGTCCTTGTACATGAATCACAAAACGTTAGCATGCAGATACAGCAAGTAATCAGGTTCTTTCTTTCATCAATTAGAATACCACTTATGGGAATGAGAAAAATGATCTTGCCCCTATTCAGATGAGTCAAATGATTCCTTGATTGACATTTTACTCCATTTTTAAATATCAAGCTCCCACATTTGTTCATAAAAATATTCACCACAGCTTCATCCTATTTCCTCACTCGCTTTTAAGGATTTGGTAAAAGTACTACTGAACTCAAATAATGAAGGACATGGGGAAAACATCATACAAGTATTTAATTTGATGAACGGCACTGAAAATAAAAAGGTCTTTGAAGTGGGTGAAAAACACAGAAGGGTATGGCATGAATATTTGCAGAAAAGGTCACATCTGAATGTTAAGCAACTAAATCAAGAGCAAAAGATAGAAGATATGGAAAAAGGATTCATCTTGCATCGGAAATATAATGCAAAAGCTGCCCCATTTTTCATTGCAGGAGGAAATTGGCTCTACACATCAAACAAGACACGGAGGGCAAATTTCCGGACAGAATTTCCGGACAATGAAAATGCATCAGTAATAAGTGAGATGAAGATGTTTAAGCATGTCACTTGAAGCAGTGGATTTGGGTCAGTTCCTTGGTCATACAAAACTGGACTATTTTTGCAGTCATCAGGGCAGTCGCAAGAATGCCAAAATTTCAAAGGGGGCAACAATTTATATTGCATGTGAAAAGGGCACTGATTTGGGCAGCACAAGTGATCAGCACTGTGGCTTCACAGCACCAGGGTCCCAGGTTCGATACCCTGCTGGGTCACTGTCTGTGCGGAGTCTGCACGTTCTTCCCGTGTCTGCGTGGGTTTCCTCCGGGTGCTCCGGTCTCCTCCCACAGTCCAAAGATGTGCGGGTTAGGTAGAGTGGCCATGATAAATTGCCCTTAGTGACAAAAAAAGGTTAGGAGGGGTTACTGGGTTACAGGGCTTAAGTGGGTCGGTGCAGACTTGATGGGCCGAATGGCCTCCTTCTGCACTGTATGTTCTGTGTTCTATTGGGTGGCAAATTGACCTTTGGTCAAGGAGTTTCCATGAAGAATGCATCTTTTTAAAAAACAAATTTAGAGTACCCAATTCATTTTTTCCCAATTAAGGGGTAATTTAGCGTGGCCAATCCACCTACCCTGCACATCTTTTGGGTTGTGGGGGCGAAACCCACGCAAAAATGGCAGCACGGTGGCACAAGTAATGGCAGCACTGTAGCACAAGTGATTAGCACTGTGGCTTCACAGCGCCAGGGTCCCAAGTTCAATTCCCTGCTGGGTCACTCACTATCTGTGTGGAGTCTGCACTTTCTCCCCGTGTCTGCGTGGGTTTCCTCCCACAGTCCAAAGACGTGCAGGTTAGGTGGATTGGCCATGATAAATTGCCCTTAGTGACCAAAAAAGGTTAGGAGGGGTTATTGGGTTACAGGGATAGGGTGGAAGTCGGGGCTTAAGTGGCTCGGTGCAGACATGATGGACCGAATGGCCCCCTTCTGCACTGTATGTTCTATGTCTATGTCTAAACGGGGAGAATTGTGCAAACTCCACACGGACAGTAACCCAGAGCCGGGATCGAACCTGGGACCTCGGCGCCGTAAGGCAGCAATGCTAACCACTGTGCCACCATGCTGCCCTATGATGCAGCAGTGTTAACTACTGCTCCCTTCCATGAAGAATGCATGATAGTCCCCCACGCTTTAGTTTAATTTTTTTTAAGTGCAATATCTGGGCATGTTCCTTTTGACTGCAGAGGACAGTTCCCTGCATATGAATATATGTAGCTTCTAGTAAACCTACGAGACACATTGCGAGCCTGACTGATAATCTTAAATTGGTTCTTGGTGCAATATTTAGTACTTGTTCAGAAATGCTGTCCAATCAGACTCACGTCTAATGTTAGTGATAATGTTTTGAGTTTTGCTGTTTTGAGTTTTGCAATAATAGGCTGCTTGAGTACGGTCAGTATTCTGCCTATTGCGAACAGCCAAAGAGACTTGTTGTTTGATACAGTCCGTCCATCATTGGGATGTACAGCCCAAGTACCTGGCATTGCAATTTATTGGATTAGACAAAAATTACCCAACTCATTCACATTACCTTTTCTTCTTCTCTACTCTTAAGATCAATGGTTTGCCATTTTAAGAAGCAGTCACAAATATATAGAGCACTCCATAAAGTTATAGTCACAAACTATCAACAGTTTTCCTCAATTAATATTTTATTTTCTGAATAATGTGGCATCATCAATCAAACCCATGAAACCCAGCAAATCATTCGCCTCAATAACGTAACTTGTACTTTATGCACAATAAGGGATAAAATTAATGTGTAATTAGCGTATCATAGACAACTTTATTGTTCTTATGTGCTCTTAATAACAGATTCATTGTAGTGGAAAACCCCACTGACATTCGTGCTCCTGATCAGTGAAAGCAAGCTTGCTTTCTTACCTTAAAAGTTTTAACGAACTGGGGCAGCACGGTGGCAGTGATTAGTACTGTTGCCTGATGGCGCTGAGGACCCGGGTTTGATCCCGGCCCCGGATCACTGTCTGTGTGGAGTTTGTACATTCTTCCCGTGTCCGCGTGGGTCTCACCCCCACAACCCAAAAAGATGTGTAGGGTAGGTGAATTGGCCATGCTAAATTTCCCCGTAATTGGCAACAACAAAAAAGAATTGGATACTTATTTTTTTTTTTTTTTAAAAAGGTTTCAACTAACTGCACAAAATGTACCTGAGTTCTTTCAAAAGTGAAGAGATGTGGCTTAGTGTCGATCCACTTTCCCGTTTCGACTCTGCCGTTGCAATAAGGTAAAGTAGTTTTTCCATTGAAAATGCATTAGCAATGTATCGCCGTTTCAAGTCCTGTACAGGTACCAAACAAACTCTCTTTAGATGAGAAGAAAAAAAACCAGCACACCCAAGATATAAATAACGCATCTGCTGCAGTAAATGGTGACCTTCAAATGTCATTCTCTGGTGGAGATGAAAGAAGAAAGATGGTTCGACTTCCACATCAAACAGTTCAACATAATCACTTGCATTTTACTGTAGGAATCAGAACAACATACACCCGCCCCCCCACCAAACATACACACACAAGGCCATTGATGTACATCACATAGGATTAGGGCATATGACAACCTCACGGTCCCTTCCACAGTAGGGCTGGATGATGTCCACATTCTCTCACCAGGGTTAGGGCACTAATCAGGTCCATCACCCCTCATATAGGTGTGAGTCATGCCCACCATCCTCATGCGGTTGATGGTTTTGCCCAATAACCCTTAAAACGATTGGCTTTGCCCACCATTCCTTCGCACACATCACATCCATCTCAGCAGCACCAACAAAACACATTTAGAGATGATTTTATTTGGTTTGTTACCTTAGCAGCTTCATAGCCCATATTTAACCACTGGGTAGTTGCGAAATGCACAGCTTCTGATACACTGTAGCCACAGCACACTTTGGAGACAAAGGCCCCTGGGGAACACACAATAAATTGGCCACTCTGCTGTACAGTACGGCACACTTTGATCCCCTCCTTACACAGGACCTCTGGAGAAATCTAGCAAGACAAATATGAACCAGTTAAGGGTAGAAATACAGTCAAATCAAAATATGTTATCCTATAGTCATCAATGTCTTTTACTATAGAAAGGTATGAGTGTTAACTGAGAAAGTGAAATAACTCAATCCAGTTCATAAGTATGCCATTTTTGCATTATCCACTTGAAGTTCATGCACCATCTAACAGAAGTTCATCAGCTATACACTTAAACTCTTGCAAGGCCTGAAATATGAAGTAACATGCATAATTTTGATGTTTTAGGGTTAAAATGGCATTTGGTGTTGCACTCTGCTCACTATAATATTATTTTAAGCATATGGACCTAAAGTAGCCTATTCAGTGTAAAATCACTCCTTTCACTATGTGTGCAGTAGAAGCCATCTTAAAAGGGGTCTTCACGCAGTTGAAGTGCTGCCAAGATATCATGGCTTCTGATCGAAGTTCAGAACAGAGCTAATTCTCTGTTGCAAACTCAGTAATCCAAGTCTGAATCAATCATGCTCCAGTTACTTCAGAGCACCGATTGCCGAGTTGACCTGGCTCTCTAATGGAACCCGAAGAGAAAATCACTCAGCAAGTTTTTCAATAAAATATTCTGAAATGCAGTTTCAGAATTTAGTGTTCATTAAGCATAGGTTTAAAAAAAAATCATACCTAGCAGATGAATGAAATGAAAGCCGCCATAGTCCCAGATGACCAGAGACTGCTCTACTTCTGAGGGGGAGAGCTTTGGGTTGTGATTTAACCGGCGGTTCATCCATACCTCAGGTCAGGGGCAAGGTTGAGAAGGTGGGGCCTTCATGGATAACCTCAGCCTGTATGGGAATTGAACCTGCACTGTTGGTGTATCTCTGCATCACGAACCAGCCCTCCAGCCAACTGAGCTAACCAACCTCCATTTCTAGCAGTTAACAAACGTACAAGTAAAAAGGAATGTAAAACGGTTTAATTTTAGTGATGTGCACCAGTGGCAAAACACTTTGGCTAGTAAATGGTGGAAAAGTGATTTAAAATAGGGTAATACCGTAATAGATCAGAATGTGGATGTACTTTTGCTTCAGCTCTTTTGGGGGTTAGTCGGGAGTTGGATAAAGTACAAAAATCAAACAGCACACCTAAGCAAACTTGAGAAATCTATACAGGTAAAGTTTGTTTATTCAATATGGAGCATACAAACATTATATGGATTACACATCCCACCACACACCTCCTTACCCAAGCCCAGAGAACATAGATGTAGGCTGACAGAGTATAAGAACTGCTAGCTATGAGGAAAGATTCTGCTTTATTAATAATAATATAATCTTTATTATTGTCACAAGTAGGCTTTCATTAACACTGCAATGAAGTTGCTGTGAAAAGCCCCTAGTCGCCACACTCCAGCGCCTGTTCGGGTACACTGGGGGAGAATTCAGAATGTCCAAATTACCTAACAGCACGTCTTTCGGGACTTGTGGGAGGAAACTGGAGCACTCGGAGGAAACCTACACAGGGAGAACATGCAGACTCCGCACAGTCAGTGACACAAGCCGGGAATTGAACCTGGGACCCTGGAGCTGTGAAGCAACAGTGCTAACCACTGTGCTATCGTACCGCCTATTCTGAGATTTAGCCAGCTGCAACTATGCAGTCTACCAGCAAAGTCACTGGTAAACTGAACAGTTTACCTATTAGGAATTTGTCCTGCTGTTATCTGGAGTCAACATTATTTCTGGGTAATAGCTACACATCTTTAACAGGTGCATAGCACTGGACCCTCAGGTGGGGAAGTTCAATGAAGGCAGTGTAGGGGAGAGCCAAATGCAAAGTTAGTGGAAGGTGAAACAAATGAAACATTGCATGTGACACAAAATATTTTAATAGGGATTATGTAGTTGGAATAAAAGAGATTTGCTCATGTCCTCAATGTTCAAAACACTTTGCTGCCATCAATTGCTTTTCGGGTTTTGTTGATCAGGAACCCAGTGAAGCCCTCTGCTCTTCTTTCAATATTGCTATGAATCTTCTCCTTCTAACTGAACATGTAGGCAGCACGGTAGCATTGTGCATAGCACAATTGCTTCACAGCTCCAGGGTCGCAGGTTTGATTCCGGCTTGGGTCACTGTCTGTGCGGAGTCTGCACGTCCTCCCCGTATGTGCGTGGGTTTCCTCCGGGTGCTCTGGTTTCCTCCCACAGTCCAAAGATGTGCAGGTTATGTGGATTGGCCGTAATAAATTGCCCTTAGTGTCCAAAATTGCCCTTAGTGTTGGGTGGGGTTGCTGGGTTGTGGGGATAGGGTGGAGGTGTTGACCTTGGGTAGGGTGCTCTCTCCAGGAGCCAGTGCGGATTCGATGGGCCGAATGGCCTCCTTCTGCACTGTAAATTCTATGTTGCCATGTCTTGGTTTAGCGCCTCATTGAAAAGACAGTAGTTCCCTCAGTACTGCACTAAACTTTGTCTAGATTATATAGCAAATACTGAAATAGGCCATAAACCCATAATCGTTTGAACTGTTATTACTGAGCCGGTCTGATAAATGGATAATGAGTTGCAGAATGCTAAAAGTTCATAAAATTGTATGGATTCAAAGAACGGGGAAAGTTCGTTAGTTGACTGAAAAAAAAATTGTTTTTCTACATATTGTTATAGTCAGTCATACCTCCTTACATATTTGGATATTTGGACATTCTACAACATGCCTTGAATTTAACGGTTTATGGGGACCGGGCGGGGGTAGGGGGTATAACCAGGTATGGATGCACATGGACTGTATCATCTGTATGAGGTTTGGGGTTGTGCAGTTGCTAGTACATTTTCACTATTATTCATTCAACATTCAGATAAAATAAGAATAAACCGCAGCAGTGCTGCTGCTCTCAGACATCTGAAAAAAACTTAATGATTTAACAGAATTTATAGAAACAATGGGTCAACAGTCAGTGGCAAGGCCACGGCACTCACCATTGACTGCGCTTAAAACTGCAATTTCACCTTTTTGCACTGGGGCTTTAGGAACCTCCTGTCCCAGCTGAAGGATGCAGCCATCAGGGAAGAGAGCCACGTGGAGTAGTGACCAGGTGCAGAAACACCAAGGCCACGCCCCCTTTGAGGAACACCCCACAAGGTCCAGCAGGCTTTCAGTGTTGTGGCCAGGTTCTTAAAGTTCATAAGTATTTTTAAAATAAATTTAGAGTACACAATTATTATTTTTTTGTTGCAATTACGGGGCAATTTTAGCATGGTCAATCCACCTACATTGCCCATCTTTAGATTGTGGGGGTGAGACCCAGGCAGACACGGAAAGTGCAAACTCCACACCGACAGTGACCCAGGGCCAAGATCAAACCCGGGTCTTCAGTGCCGTGAGGCAGCAGTGGTAACCACTGTGCCACCGTGCTGCCCTGGCGAGAAAGCATTTTTAACCATTTTCCAATATATCAAGGTCTCTTGATCGCTTTTATAAGTTTGCTTAACTTTTACTATAAATTAAAATGGAAAAATCTCAACATTAATTGAAAAAGATCTTCAAGTGAAATGAGTGGCAAAATGCATTCTGGTTTGAGTGCATTGATTTTAATACAGGAGGAAATAGCAGTAGATAACGGCCACTTACAAGTGTGCTATGTGGATGAGTATATGGTTGGGATGGGGGTAGGGGGAGGGAGAGAGCTCGGTGTTAATGTAGTTGGAAATAAACTTGCTGGGTAAGTCATTCCCAATTCAGCTTCTGCTGTTGGTCCCTTTCAACTCAGGTCCTATGACTATGATTAGAGCACAAGTAGCCTGGAGTAAATTTCTGGCCAAGTTCAGGGCATCTAATCCAATTCTATGACGGCAGGGTCAATGTCAGAGACACCCACACAGAGGTCCGTGCAGCATATCACTTGCCAAGTAAGTATTGTACATGTGCGTAGGTCGGGTTTTCTTCTGGGTCCCAGCTTGCATCAGCAGCGAATATCTCAATGTTTGCATCTGATTCAATCTGAAGATCTGGGCCAATATTTACATCCCCATAGATAAAAACCAGTGGAAACAAAAGCTTTATTTTGTCTTTTCAAGTCTTCAAAGTAAAGGCTCAATATGCTAATATGTTCTTCATAAACTGTTGAAATCTCCTTCCTTTAAATATATCACCTGAATCCTTATTGGTATGGATGTGCACAAGCTAGTAATTTTAAAAGCCTCCAAAAACAAATTGCTACAAGACCCAACTCCAGAAAACTATAGTTTTCTGAAACCATATTATTTTTTAAACAAAGCCCATCATGCACTGGATTAACAGATCTACAGAATACGCCTCACAAGACTGCCAGGTTACATGGCTTCTAGATAAACAGCCAAGTACCAAGTCCCAGATGTCATAACTGTCTCAGGTCCTTTTGTTACATATTCTTTCTCCAAGACAGTTAAGAGCCAACCAGACTGCTTTATGCTCATATCAGAAATTGAGAGTGCGCAAAGAGGGAGAAATCAAGGGTCCTTGATCCTTGATCAAAACATCCTGCAGATGGAATCGGTTTTTTGCAAGAGGAGCACTGGCGGCTAACATCAATAGAAGTGACGGAAGCTGCAATCCCAATCTGCAAAGGTGGTGTTTTACTCTCGGACATTAACACATCCTTAATAACTTCTCAGGACAGCATATGAACAGGGAGATTCAATGGAAAAGTCCTTATGAACGGCTCTGCACTTGACACCATGAAATTGGCCAAGTCATCAAGGTCCGAATATACAGGTAATACTGCATCCGTATCCTAAGCCAAGCCTCAGTTACCATCTTTTCTACCCAGTAAAAGTGAGATAGTGCCCAGTTTGTAAGTGGATCCCATGAACAATGGGGCTCAATTTTAAAAGCAATTTTGAAACTTAGATAAGGAGGTAATGAGATGATCATAGAGATTTCCATATCCCAAAGATAAAGGAGTCAATTGAAAAAGGGAGAAGTGAAAATATAACTTGGTAATCAGTTAGGACTTTACTTTGCATCTAAACATGCTACACCCAACATGGGAATGCCTGATGGTGACATTGGGTAACTGAAATGAAAAGCGTCCTATTCTCTAGCGCTCACCTTGATGAGTATAAAATAAAAAAAAGAACCAGCTTACATTCATATAGCACTTTTCACACCCTCAGGACGTCCTAAAATGCTTCTCAGTCATGAATTGCTTTTGGAGTGTCGTCATTGTTGTTATGTAGGCAAATGAGACAGCCAATTAGCACACAGCAAGGTCCCAGAAACAAGACATAAATAGCAAGTTAATCCACTTTATTGGTCTTGGTTAATGGATAAATGCTAGCCAAAACACCAGGAAAACGCTCCTGTGCTTCAAATAGTGTCAAGGAACCTTTAATTCCACACAAGCAGGTTGACAGAATTCAGCTTAACATCTCATCTAAAAGATGGCATCTGTAACAATGTAGCATTCCCTCAGGACAGAGGCCACAGAAATGTAAGCGACTAGAATGACGATGCATTAGGGTCCTCATTCCAATGACTCCCAGATATGTAACTAATTTGTCGACTGATATGAAAATACTAATAGCTGCCTGCTTTTCTTCTTCCCCATATGTAGCGGCAGCAACTTAGTGTTTCTTCAAAATGAGAAATCAACAGGTAATGTAGAAGTGAAATCCACAATATAATAAAATAAACCAAATAGAGTGAATTTGATGGGCCCATTACTTTTTTCCAATTCGGACTTAATTCTGCAACAGGAGTGTGTTGCCTGTATACAAGTGCAGCTCCAACAAAACTCAGGAAGCTCAGTATCATTCAGGACAAAGCTGCCCACCTGATTGGTACCCATCCACCAATTTAAACATTCACTCTCTCCACCATTGACACATAGTGTGTCATTATACAAGATGCCATGCAACACACCAAAGCTCCTTCAGCAGAAGCTTCCAAACCTGCGACCTCCAACATCTAGAAGGGCAAGGGCAGCAGGCACATGAGAACACCACGACTTTGAGTTCCCACCAAGTCACATACCATCTGACTTGGAACTGTATCACCTTTCCCACACTGTCATTGGATCAAAATCCTGAGATACCCATTCTAACAACATTGTGGGGATACATACATTAGATGGACTGCAACAGTTCAGAAGACAGGTCACCATCACCTTCTCGAGCACAATTGGGGATGGGCAAAAAATGCTGGTCTAGCCAGCAATATCCAGATAGATCGCTTGAAAGAATAAAGTCCAATTCAGCCATGATTGATAGGGCTGATGTCACATTTCTCTAATACATGAAAAATAGCAAATCCATAAGCACCTATTACAGAGTTTAGAAATTTAGAAGGAAAGGCACTAAGAGTGTTGATACTTAAAGATCTGAACACTAGCACATACATTATCACACTTCCATCTCTGTTCAGGAGAATGCTTCCATCTCATCAGTATGTGGTATCATTAGCAGTAATCTTTAGGTTTTTATATTGCTAAATAACGATGCACTTCAACTATTCAGATGTCCATGCATGTCTCGGAATGAAATAACATCCGAAGAGACTTCATTTTTGTAGTTAAACCTTATTTTATCACCCATAGCCCTCCTCTTCCATTGCCTATACCTTGATCACAGAGTAATATGTGCAACCTACCAGACATCACCAAATTCACTCCTTCCTTAGTTTTGAACGGAGAGGGGTGGGCACAGAAAAAAAAAATCCTTGTTGTTCCCTTCCCCATGCCACCTATTTAATGTGGCAAAAGCTGGGGAAAAGATAGAACCTGGACCAATGATTCACACCAATATGTCCCAGATACAAGGGTTGCAGTCGTTAGCCATCTTAATCTCATGTATACACAAAGTTTTGTTCTTACCATTATATTACTTTCAAGCATGTCCAGCCCTGACGTGCCATTAGCTTGCAGCAGGGTATGCACAACTTCATCAAGTTTGCTCTTCTCCTCAGCAGGAATACAATACCTGGAGAAAGGAAGATAGCTGAAAATGTCACAGTCCGAAGCTTGCAGGCAACAGGACATAAATGGCACCATTTCCTATTCTGGACTGTAGCTTGTGATGGTGCAGGGATGACTTTTTCCAGAGCAGCACACCAGCAGTCCCATTGCACCTATGCAACCTGTGGAAAATTTTACACACACACATGACAAATAACAACTAGCCCAGAGTTCCCAAAAAGACAAGTCTCCCAACTGTACACAGGCAATAAAGGAATTGTCACACAGCTTGACTTTTATCCTTGCGTTTTCCTCCCCAACACACACACAGTCTTTTTCAAAGGCCAAAAAAATTTATAGTCTCTCAACATATATTCATTAAACAGCTACTACATAATTACAGAATGCTCCAGAAGACAGACCTCCATTGGTCTCTGTCCACACATCTGTGGGGAAATACTCACCATCATAGTTACAGTACAAGAATATTCTCTGCGGAAGTATGGTCTCCGCACCAGCATTACAACATTCACTGCAGCTCTGTGATTTATAAAAATATGTTTCTTTGCTTAGCTTCATTCCAGATTAACTCTTCCCCTTTCATCATAGTGCAGCTGGAGTATTTTGTTCAATATTCACCACCAGATGGCCTCAGTTCATGTATAATTGAGCAAAGAAGGGCCTATATTAAACCCCTGATCTGCAGAGTTACCCATCACATCTGGGGCTGTGGGAAGTGCATACTGTCCTCAGGGATCGAAAAAGGGATGGGGGGGGGGGGGAAACAAGAGAATCCCACACGGTTCTCACTTTTAATTGCTAATTAATGTAGGGCAAGAATATAGTTGGCTTGAGCTGCAATATTGGTAGAAACAGATAATAAAGGTAATGGATAGGTTGAGAAGGTACTGAAAAGGCTTATTACGCTCAATGGAGAAGTACATGGTCCAAATGGACCTGCATCCCGTTTCCAAGGCAAGTGTGGGTGGAGATAGTTGCAGAGCTTGCCATCAGCATCAACATCAGTGATGGGTCAGGTTTGAGAAACAATCATCAGGGAAAATGTAAACAGGCACTTGGAGAGATCGGAGTTACTTAAAGCAGAAATTTGTAAAACTCAGATCATGTTTGACTAATCAAATTACATTTTTTGATGAAGTAACAGAGGAGGTTGATGAAGCGAATGAAGTGAATGTGTCTATATGGACTTTAAGTATTTGACAAAGTTACCACATAAAAAGCTGTTCACAGAATTGAGGCTCATTGGACTGGATAATTGGTTTCAGGAGAGATAATAGAGTCATGTTAATGGTTGTTTTTCAGATTATTGGATGGTAGACAATGGTGTTTCCCAATGGCCCATGCGAGGACCACTGCCTTTTGTGGCATATATAAACATGAATGTTGGAATAGAGAGTAAAATTACAAAATTTGTTGGTGGTACCGAACTCAGTGGTGTGTTAAACAGTGAAAATGATACCAATTGACTACAATAGGATATAGATAGGGTCGGGCAGCACAGTGGGTTAGCCCTGCTGCCTCACGGCGCCGAGGTTCCAGGTTCGATCCAAGCTCTGGGTCACTGTCCGTGTGGAGTTTGCACATTCTCCCCGTGTTTGCGTGGGTTTCACCCCCACAAACCAAAGATGTGCAGGCTAGGTGGATTGGCCACACTAAATTGCCCCTTAATTGGAAAAAATGAATTGGGTACTCTTAATTTACATTAAAAAAAGGATATAGATAGGCTAGTAAATAGTCAGGCAAGCAACAGATGGAATTTAATGCAGAGAAGTGAGAGGTGATGCAGAAGAGAGACACAATATAGACTGACTCTTCACAGTTCTAAAGAGCATTCATGTGCACAGATCCTTGAAGGTGGTCGGACATATTGAGAGTAGTTCACAAAGCATATAGGAATCGGATTTCATAAATAGAGGTACTGAGTACAAGAGCAGGGAATTTATGCTGAATCTTTAGTTGTGGCCTAACCTGAACTTTACAGATTATTACATCCAGTTCTGGTCACTACACTGTAGGAGGGTCCTAGATGAGAAATTTAAATTTGTTAAAATGTTTTTAAAATTCTTTCACAGGAAGGCAAGGCCAGCTTCTATTGCTCATCCCGAACTGCCCTCAAGAAGTTGGTGGTGAACTGCCTTCTTGAACTGCTGCAGTCCATGTGGTATAGGCACACCCATAGTGCTGTTAGGGAGGGAATTCTAGGATTTTGAGCCAGGGACCGAGAAGGAAGGGCAAAATATTTCAAGTCAAGATGTTGTGTGGCTTGGAGGGAAACCTGCAGCTGATGGTGTTCCCATGAACCTGTTGCCCTCATCCTTCGACGACATAGTGGTCACGGGTTTAGAAGGTGCTGTCGAAGGAGCCTTGTTGAGTTGTGCAGGGAATGTTGTGGATGGTACACACAGCTGCCAGTGTGCATCGGTGGTGGAGGGATTCCTTTAAGATCGTGACTGGGGTGTCAACCAAGCGGGCAGCTTTGTCCTGGATGGTATCAAGTTTCTTGATTGTTGTTGGAGCTGCACTCATCCAGGCAAGTGGAGAGTATTCGATCACACTCCTGGAATTGTCTCTTGTAAATTATGCGCAGGCTTTGAGTCGACGGGAGGTGAATTACTCTCTGCAGAATTTCCAGCTTCTGACCTGCTCTTGTAACCACAGTATCTATATGCCTGGGTCGGTTTCTAGTCAATGGTAACCCCGGGAATGTTAATAGTGGCAAATTCAGCAATGATACTGCCATTGAATGTCATGGGGAAATAGTTACATTCTCTCTTGTTGCAGATTGTCATTGCCTGATACTTGTGTGGCACAAATGGTATTTGCCACTTATCAGCCCAAGCCTGAATATTGTTCAGTTCTTGCTTCTTATGGACACTGCTTGCTTCAGTAGCTGAGTCCCCGCAAATAGTATTGACTTTGAACACCCCCACTTCCGACTTATGATGGAGGAAGGTCATTGATGAAACAGCTGAAGGTGGTTGGGCCGAGGAAATGACCCCGAGGAACTCCTGCAGTGCTGTTCAGGGGTGGAGATGATCGAGGGCGGCACGTGATACAGTGGTTAGCACTGGGACTGCGGCGCTGAGGACCCAGGTTCGAATCCCAGCCCTGGGTCACTGTCCATGTGGAGTTTGCACATTCTCCCCATGTCGCGTGGGTTTCACCCCCACAACCCAAAAGATGTGCTGGTTAGGTGGATTGGCCACGCTAAATTGTCCCTTAATTGGAAAAAGAAAAAAAAAAGGGATGTAGATGATCAACCACCAGTGACCACAATCTTTGTTTTAGGAAAGACTCCAACCAGTGAGTTTTTCACTTCATTCACACGGACTTCAATTTAGTTAGGCTCCTTCATGCTATACGAGGATAAACACTGCCTTGATGTCAAGGGAAGTCACTACCATTTCTGAAGTTCAGTACTTTTGTCCATGTTTAGACCAAGGCTGTAATAAGGCCAGGAGCTGAGTGGTCCTAGCACAACCCAGGCTGCACATCAGTGAGGCTACTGCTGATAATGATGATGATCAAGAATAGACTAATGGGGCAGTAATCGGCTGGTTTGGATTTTTCCTGCTGGTGGACAGGATGTACCCAATCAATTCTCCACATTGTCAGGTAGGTGCCAGTTTTGTCGCTGTACCGGAACCACTTGGCTAGGGAGTAGCTGGCTCTGGAGCACAAGTCTTTAGCACTATTGCTGGAATGTTGTCAGGGCCCATAGCCTTTGCAGTATCCAGTAACTTCAGCCATTTCATATCACGTGGGGTGAATCGACTTGGCTGAAGACTGACAATAATGATGCTAGGGATTGCAGGACGTGGCCAAGATGGATCATTCACTTGGCACTTCTGGCTGAAGATTGTTGTAAATGCTTCAGCCTAGTCATTTGCAGCTTGCAATCCCATAATTGAAGATGGTGATATTTATGGAGCCTTCTCCTCCGGTTACTTGTCTTCTATCATTCATGATTGGATGTGGCAGTACAGCAGAGAACTTAGATCTGATCCATTGGTTGTGGGATCACTTAGCTGTCTATCACATTCTGCATAGCTTTACTAGGTTGACACCAGGGGCAGGATTCTCTCAGCCCGGGGCCGGGCCAGAGAATCCCCGCGACTGGCGCGAATCACGCCATGCCACCCCGATGCCGCACGCGATTCTCCGCAGAGCAGAGAATTGACGCCATTGGGGCCGGCGTGGTTGGAGCGGCGCTGGTCAGGGGCCGCTCTACGCAGCCGGCACTCCGATTCTCGGCCCGGGATGGGCCGAGCCGCCGTCGTAAAAACGCCGAGCCCCGCCGCCGCCGTCCACACCTGCTCTCAGCCGGCGGGAACACGGCATGGAAGGGTCGGGGGGCGGCCTGTGGGGGGCCTCCGATGTGGCCTGGCCCGCAATCGGGGCCCACCGAACGGCGGGCCGGCCTCTCTGGCTGGCAGCCACCTTTCGTCCAAGCCGGCCCCTGTAGTCCTGCGTCATGTTGCGTCGGGGCCAGCGTGTTGAAGGAAGCCATTGCGCATGCACGCGTTGGCGCCGGTGCCACTGCGCATGCGCGGATCCCGCGGCACCCAGTTCACGCCGGGATCAGCAGCTGGAGCGGCGTGAACCGCTCCAGTTCCGTGCTGGCCCCTGAATTGCCTGATCCTGAGACTGTGTTGACGCCGTCGAGAAACGCAATGGCGTTTCTGACGGCGTCAACACTTAGCCTCAAGATCACAGAATCCCGCCCCTTGTTTTTAAGGTTTGGATGGTGCTGCTTCTGATATTTCTCCTGCACCCTTCATGAACCAGAGTTGATCTCCTGGCCTAATGGTAATGGTACAGTGGAGGATAAATCCACTGTTACCATGAGGTGACAGATTTTGATTGTATACAATTCTGCTGCTGCTGATGGCCATTGGCGCCTCAGGTGCACAGTTTTGAGTTGCGACATCTGTTCGAAATCTATCCCATTTTGCACAGTGATGGCACCATGAAACGTAACAGAGGGTATCCTCAATGTGAAGATAGGACTCGTCTCCAAAGGACTGTGCAATTGTCACTCCTACCAATACTGCAACAGGTAGATTGGCAAGGATGAGGTCAAACAGCTTTTCCACCACCTGAAGATCCAGTCAAGCAACTATGTCCTTTAAGACTTGGTCAGATCAGTCAGCAATGGTGTTACCGAGCCATTCTTGGTGATGGACATGAAGTCTCCCACCCAGAGTACATTCTTTGCCCTTGCCACTCTGAGTGCTTCCTCCAAGTGGTATCCAACATGGAGGAGTACCGATTCATCAGCTATGGGGGTATGGTAGGTGGTTTCCTTGCCCACGTTTGACCTGATGCCATGAGATTTCATGGAGTTCAGAGCTGGTGTTGATGACTCCCAGGACAACTCTCAACTGGTTTCCACTGTGCTACTACCACAAGGATAGTTATAGCTTGGGTTACTGTCTGTGTGGAGACTGCACGTTCTCCCTGTGTCTGCGTGGGTTTCCTCCAGGTGCTCCGGTTTCCTCCCACATGTCCCAAAAGACGTGCGGTTAGGTGAATTGAACATTCTAAAAATTCTCCCTCTGTGTACCCGAACAGGTGTCGGAATGTGGCGACTAGGGGATTTCACAGTAACTTCATTGCAGTGTTAATGTAAGCCTACTTGTGACAATAAAGATTATTACTTTATAGTAACATAGTCATAATCTCAGAATTCTGCCAGGCAGGCAATGCCAGGCTGTTGCTTGACTAGGAGACAGCTCTCCAAATTTTGGCAAAGTCTCCAGAAGTTAGTAAAGAGGAATTTGCAAGGTCGACTGGGCTGGGTGTGAAGTTGAAGTTTCCAGTGCTTAAGTCAATGCTGGGTGATCCATCACATTTCATTCCTTTTAGACTTTTTAGGGGTTTGATATAACTGAGAAACTTGTTAGGCAATTTAAGAGTCATCCACATTGTTGGAGTTATGGGTCTGAAGTCTGCAGACCAGGTAAGTGCAGCAGATGTCCTTCCCTGAAGGACATTAGGGAACCAGATGGGGCTTTACAACAATTGACAAATAGTTTTATGATCTCCATTAGAGTAGCTTTTAATTCCAGATTTATTAATTGAATTTGAGGTGGGAATTTGAATCCATGTCCCCAGAGTTTTAGCCCAGACTTTTGGATTCCCATTGAAGTGACATTACCACTACACCCCCCAGCCTCCCCAAATTTACCAGAATAGTTCCAGGGATGAGTGATTTTAGGTACAAGATTAGGTCCTGGGATCTCCTTTCACAGAGCAAAAGAGATTGAGGAGAGAACTGGGTGTGCACAAGATTATGGCTGGTTTAGATAAGGTTGGTTTAGATAAGGTTGACAAAAAGCTGTTCAATTAGCTGATGTTACCAGGCCTAGGGACTGGGGAACACAGTTTTAAGGTTCTGGGCAAGAGATACAGGGAGTTGCAAGGAAGAACATTTTTACCCAACGAGTCGAAAAGACCTGAAATACTAGTACCTAAGATTGGTGCTGGAAGCAGAGACAATGATTTCAAAAGGCAATTGAAGGAAACAAACTTGCAGCACGATGGAGTAGGACGGGTGAATGGGGCAGACTGAATTGCTCTGGCGAGCCGCCATGGGCTCAATGGGCTGACCAGTTTCCTTCTGTGCCTTAGTGATTCTATGACAATGCTCCTCTCCACAAGCTGCCCTGCGACCCCTTCCTCCCTCTCAATCAAGTAACTTGCCACCTGATCAGCCAAACACAATAGGAACTGAAATAGAATGTAGTATCGATTTGATCGCCTAGTCCATTAATTCTATGCAAGATATAAAATATAAACTAGAAAAGTTTGATGTGGCAACTTCACAAGAACCAGAATTTATTTTTCAAATTTTATGAGCTGATGTGCTTGATTGAATTTAAATGCAATTTCTCCTGAACTAAAGGTTTGTTAATACAAACAAATATGAACTGCAAAGATGTCAGATTGCTCAGAAATCATATATAAGCAGAGTTGCTCTGGGCTGGCTTAAATTTTTGTTCTCAGTGCATTAGTATTGCCACTACTTGATTTGCCATTTTGAAACATGTTCAGAAGGAATAGCAACTATTTAAAGCTATTTTTTCTTTTAAAAAAGTATTTTTATTGCAATTAGCACTCCAACAGAATCAGAACCTTCCATGGTTATCAAGAGAACCCGGACCATTTTGATTTTCTTTTTACTTTCTGAGTTTGCATCTAGTAGTAGTATACCACCTCTCACAGAGGTGGCACTGGAACAAATAGTATACCTGCGTACATGCTTAGAGGAACAACTAGAAAAAGCTTGTCCCACAACAAAAAAAAGCCAACATATGTAATTGTCATGCCATTCACAGAAGCAGAATTGTTGGAATAAAAAGGTGTGAATTTTACTATTCCATTACAAGTGGTTTTAATGTCCAAGTCAATTGGGTTGCAAAGTGCATTGTATGTGTGCAGGTCGCATTTCTGAAAGCTAACTGACAATCTTCAAAGTAGCGGTCAATAGGAGTTCATTGTTCCCATCAATCAATGGTCTTCAAACAAGAAATGCAGACAGAACGATCACTGAACTAATTTCAGTTTGCAGGTTTTGTGCTCAATGTGGAGATAATTTGCTTGGGATGACTCCTGGAGGGTGTGCCTCTTTAAACTTGGCTAGTATGCTAGAACAGAGAGCAGTTTGCATTCATGGAGGTTGTGCCAAACATGCGATCAATATTATTTTCATAAAAATTTGAATGTTTCCATTCAGTTTTGCAGGTTACTGAAGCTGTTCAAACTAGAAAGACCACCATTAAGGGGCATCTCAACTTAAAGAACTCGCTTAAGAAAATAAATTACATTTCAATCTTGTTTCAAGGATTTATAAATATACCTGGGTTTGCTGCTTTGCATCTCATTAGGATGGCACAAGACTCAAATCCGCAAACCTCCGCAGCATTGAGCTTTATCGGACCCTTCGATTATGGCATCAGGTCTGACCAGGAAGCCTCTGTCCACCCACATGCATCTCAAGATGCACTGAATTAAGACAAAACGGTGTCAACTCCAGTGAGCCACACAAGCAGTTTGTAAAAAAAAAAAAAGACAATTAAAAACAGTGCTGAGAAACTGAAACAGGAGGGGCAGGTATGGAGATGAGGAGGAAACCAAGTTCATGATTTAAACGAATAGCAAGTTGCATCTAGTTTGAGCCCGCCCTTTAAAGTGCTGAACACTCTGCCTGTCTGACACAGATTTGCTAAGTTCTGTCCATGCTGGCTAACTGGTCATTTGATTAATGCAATTTTAAAGGTAATTTAAGGATATGGACAAAAGGTTTAACTCACTTCTGTGTCAGTGAAGCAGGTCTTCAGTTCAATCTGGTGGAAGAATTAAAAAAAACTATTATCCTCAACAATAAAGTACTTGGTGACACTTGATGACCAAACACTGACTAGTGAGGACCAGCCACAAGAAGCTTCATTTACACTGAGACAGTGGATTCAGGTAGAATCCAGATCTACAGCTAACTGGGATAAAAGCAAGTATAAACAGGGCAGGTGAATTCAACTGAGGGAAACCAAATTTTCAAAAAAAAAAGACATGCACCGTTTGCAACAACGGATTTATTCTGAATCAGTTCTCTGGCATGAAAATTCAAATCACAACTCCATAAATACTTCCCCGAGCTGGTACCCCACAATGCAACATGAAAATAGTGCATCTGAACTAGAAATCGACCTGTGTGTGTGTTGGGTGACAGAATAGGTTGGTAAGCTGAATCCAAATCCAGAGCTAGTTGCGGATCCAAACCTGCTCTGCTGAAAGTGGGGCTACCAAGGGAGAGCCCCCCCTCCCCAGGACAGGCACTTACCAAATGCAATCAGCACCAGTGTGTAAGTAGTCAATGTATGGAAGGTGGTTTTGGTCTCGTGACCAGCATGAGGTAGTGAAAACCATGCCAATATTTAGCCAAGGAATCGTCACTCCTAAACAGAATGAAAAAAATAAATTGCAGCATAACCAGGTCATACACATTAGCATTTTCTTCAGAAACCCAAAACAGGCTGGTGTGGGTGAAACAGTGGCCACAATTCTTCACGGCAAGTATAGTCGATCCACTACAAATCAGCCTGGCAAAAGCTTGCAAGCGTATGAAAAGGCCAGAATTGACCATCAAGTTCAGTCCATCCCTATGGAAGGCATATGCATCACAAATTGTCCTCACAGTTGTGGAAAGACTGCCTCTGGGGTAAGAAAGAGAAAATAGCTGTGGCCAACTCAGGAAATGCAATTCGGGGAAATTCCTCTCCAACTTTCTACGGCAATCCAACTCCAGGAGAGAGCAATTTTTTTTGTTCTTTCATTGGATGCGAACTTCGCTGGCAAGATCAGCATTTGTTGTCCATCCCCAATTGTGCTTCAACGAGAGACTCGCTGGACCATTTCAGAAGACAGTTAAGAGTCAACCACATTGTATGGATCTGGAGTCACATGTAGATCAGGTCAGGTGATGATGGCAGATTTCCTTTCATAAATTATATTAGTGAACCAGATAGGCTTTTACAACAATCGATGGTAAGTTTCATGGTCATTATTGCTGAGATTAGTTTTCAATTCCAGATTTTACTAATTGATTTAAAATTCCACCAGCTGCCGTGGTTGTATCTTAACACATTTCCCAGAGCATTAGCTTGGGCCTCTAGATTACTAGACCATTCTGTATTACCACGATATAGGGCCCAAACATTGGAAAATATGCCACCATCTCCCCATCACCTGTAGTTGCCTATAATGCATCACAAATTACCCAATTTAACTGTTCATAGAAACAAACTAATTACTCATTTTAATTGTTGATAAAAACAATGTTCAAGGACTGTGACAAGGCCCAGACTCACTAAATGTAATCGAAGTTTGTTTCAGGGCACAATGATTTTTTGTAAAACAAACTATTTCCTGACATCTACTCAAAATCTTTACCTATAGGTTCAATAGGAATACACTCTTACCTCACCATATCTACTCTTTTCAAATCATAACTTTGCTGAAAATTTTGAGAAAGGCCCATTACTAATTATAAAATAGTATCCCCTCTAGAATCCCCTTTTTCCCTGCATCTTCCCCTCCACTCCCAAAAACATCCTCACTTACTGTCGGATACTTTAGGAACTTTTAAGCGGTTGTTGGATAGGCATATGGAGTGCTCTAGAATGATTGGGAGTAGGTTGATTTGATCTTAATTTCAGACTAGTTCAGCACAACATCGTGGGCCGAAGGGCCTGTACTGTGCTGTACAGTTCTATGTTCTATGTACACATTTCTTACCTGACAAAGCACCAAAATGTCGCAGGATGGACCCTGAATTATTAGGAAGGACTGTAAGGTTCCACCCATGCCTGTTGTAAAAAAGATAAACACGTGAAAATCTATTGTCTTAGAAACATCCCTTCAACCTGCCTTAACAAAATTTAAAAAAATCCTGGCCAAGAAAAACTGGGCTATTGAAGCTCGAAATGAATGGATGAGCTGGAAGAGTTACATTTGTGACCAAAATGGCAGGTTAATTGGAAATGAGATATTACCTTGAAAAAGGTTCCGATTTCCCAACAGGAAACCCACTCCCATGTGCTTTTGTGTCTACTTTCCCAGAATGCACTGCTACATGGGAATCTTTCTGCTCCACAGCCCTCCAGTATTCTTGCTGTAGGTGGAATGAAAAGAGAGGGAAAGTGAATGTGTAGCTAAAAGAATGCCAAGACAGAAAAACACAGTCCCGTATCTGCAATAGTTAAATTCATAAGGAGCTTCCATTTCCAAATTCAAGGGGCTGGTTTAGCATAGGGCTAAATCGCTGGCTTTGAAAGCAGACCAAGGCAGGCCAGCAGCACGGTTCAATTCCCGTACTAGCCTCCCCGAGCAGGCGCCGGAATGTGGCAACTAGGGACTTTTCACAGTAACTTCATTTGAAGCCTACTTGTGACAATAAGCGATTTTCACTTCATTTCATTTTCATTTCAATTCCTCTTTCCTCCAAGACAAAATCAATTTCGGGGCAGCACGGTAGCGCAGTGGGTTAGCCCTGTTGCCTCACGGCGCCGAGGTCCCAGATTCGACCCCGGCTTGGGTCACTGTCCGTGTGGAGTTTGCACATTCTCCGTGTTTGTGTGGGTTTCACCCCCACAACACAAAGATGTGCAGGGTAGGTGGATTGGCCACGCTAAGTTGCCCCTTAATTGGAAAAAATTAATTGGATACTCTAAATTTAAAAAAAAAGACAAAGTCAATCTCCTATGAATATCCTACCAGCTCATAATTGCAATGGTGAAGCCTTGGAAGGTTACTTCTCTCCCCATTATTAAGGTTGGTGCATTGTGCAGCAGGGCCCAATAAATTTGGAAACATCTTCATGCAACCATCGATTTTAAAACAAAAAACTCCATTACAACAATTCATTTAATATAGGAAAGGAACATTTAATCGCTACAGTAGCCTACACATCACATGGAACTTATTTGAAGTGTATAC
Source organism: Scyliorhinus torazame (assembly GCF_047496885.1). NCBI lineage: Eukaryota > Metazoa > Chordata > Chondrichthyes > Carcharhiniformes > Scyliorhinidae > Scyliorhinus > Scyliorhinus torazame. Next base: position 261,224,214 of record NC_092712.1, read on the forward strand.
TTGGGTTTCTCAATGAAACTGGCAGTATGCAAACAAATCATTGTTGATAGGTTAACGGTAGAGGAATAGATGACAGAAAACAAAATAGAGTTTCCTCAAAGTTCCCTTGAGCTTTATAAAACTGTTATTTGGAAAATCTTGTCGTATTACAGGGACATGGTTAAAAACAGAAGGCCAAAAATGTCCAATTTCTACATCTGTGTTCTAAGTCAAGACATGTATTTTAATATGAATTCATATCAATATTAAAAAATACACATTTGCCATCTGATCCAATAAAAACAGTAACAAGCATACATACTAAAATAATATCACAGAAAAGCTCAGCGCCATAACAGAAAAAACAAGAATTGCCATATTTCTTACGACGTAACCTTGTGGGTTAGATCATCCTTCATTTTTTGCTCAATGATAACATTCCTGACAGGTCACAAAAGGTCCGGCACATCATCCTTCTGTCTTACTGACCCCAACAGTACCCTAAATACAACATTAAGACTTTTCTAAAGTAATTCAGTAGCCTTGGGCGGCACGGTGGCACAATGATTAGCATTGCTGCTTCACGCCACTGAAGACCCGGATCACTGTCCATGTGGAGTTTGCACATTCTCCCCCATGTCTATGTGGGTCTCACCCCCACAACCCAAAGATGTGCAGGGTAGGTGGATTGGCCTGCTAAATTGCCCCTTAATTGGAAAAAAATAATTGGGTACTAATTTTTTTTTTAAAATGACCAGTTGGATCACGCACTGCACAGATTCAGCATGTTTTGGGGGATTTAAATAGGATACCCTACCATCCTGCCCACTGCATTTATTACCAACTCATCTGTTGGAACTGACAAGCAAACCAAGAATGTATTTACCATACTAACTATTGGTCTGAAAGGAAAAATCTATCTACCAACAGTTAGAGATACAAATATTTAAAAGAATAGAAAGAGAAACTATGCTCTAATATGGAAATTATCAAATAGATTTAACAATTGCCCGAGTCACTGGGAACTTCATAAACTAGTTTTAACACAGCACTGGATAATACTGATCTGCTGTCATACTAACACACATATGAACATAATTAAGAGCAGTCGGCCACTCAAACCTTTGCGCGTGCTCCGCCATTCAATAAGATTGTGGCTGATCAGATAGCAACCTCAACTTCATATTCCTGTCTACTCCCGATAATCTTTCACCCCCTGGCTTATCAAGAATCTATCTACTTCTGCCTTGAAGATATTCATAGACTCTACCTCAACCACTTTTTGAGGAAGAGAATTCCAAAGTTTCCTCATTGGTCAGAAATTGCTTTGCAGTCATTAAACTAGCAGGATACATGCATCCCAACACTGCTAGGCCTATTTTAGCTGTCCAAACCATGAAGGACAAATGCCTCTCATTTTCACTTCCAATATGCAATTATTAAATTTCTGGTATACCTTTGGTCAGACTTTTCCCCCTACCTTCCACAACAACTACATACATCCCAGCCCAGTTTGGTGCCAGTTTATACTGAAGCCTTGCATGCAAAATATTCATGTAAAACAGGGACAGAAGAATCTCATACAGCCCATTGGTCTACCCTTTCCAGATTTGTTACTAAATTCTTCATCACATATTTGAACATCCAATGTTAATATAGTGATGTGTTAAGGTTTGTACACAGCTTCAGAGTCCTACCTCCACTTCAGCTGCTGTTGGTTCTTTACTAAAGCACATATTCATCATGTTTCTAGCTGTCCGATAAAATGTCGTCAGTGACACAGATCGTCCCTGTACATGAAAAAATATAAATGAATTCAAGAGATCCACACAAATATAACAGTCTCCATCCAACATTGTGCTTTTCCAGAGCACTACTAAACCAGATAGGTAAGCCACTCTGAAAGATCACTGGTAGGGCTACCAATTGACAACACCTCAGAAATCCATTCCCTCGGGCACTTAAAAGGCAGCAGGTAAATGAAAATATAATCACTTCCAAGACCCACAGCTCCCCAGTTTGGGCAAATATCGCCGATACCTCATTGTGGCTGGGTCAAAATCCTGGAACTCTTAACAACATTCTGGGAGCATCTTCACCACATAGGCTGCAGTGGTTTCAAAAAAAAGGGTAACCATCTCTGCATACCTTCCCAATGTACTGCTGAGGGAGTGCTGCATTCTCAGAATTGCCACCTTTTGAATGAGACATTAAAACAAGGCCCATCTGCTCTCTCAGATGGTTGTAGAAAATTCCATGGCACGTTTCAAATAAGGGCTGAAGAGTTCTGAGTGGCCTGACCAACATTTACCCCTCAGCCAAACTAAAGCAGATTATCTGATTATGTATCTGACCACTGTTTGTTGGACCTTGCTGTGCTCAAATTGTCTGCGACATTTCCTGACTAGGCTACACCAGCTACCACTTCAAAATAACTTCATTTTACTTAGGATATCCTACACATGAAAGGCAGTATACGCGCAACTTATTTATTTTCATTTCTTCATAACCAGCATGAAATTCAAAAGTAATACATTGTGCAAAGTACAGTATTTGAAGATAAGGCAGCATAAAAAAGCATTTTGACTGTCTGTGTATATGTTTCTTGTAACAAAATGTCACAAGAGTGCTTACTGAGAAAGAGATGGGCACTGAATGGAAGCAAATGACTTAAGGGTAGATCAATAGCATGGTGCAAAGTGTAGGACTGAGGGGGGCTTTTCAAGGTAGTGAGAGAGGCAGCAAGGTTAAGGAGTTTTTAAAATTAAATTTACAGTAGCCAATTTTTTTTTTTAAGGCAATTTAGCGTGGCCGATCCACTTTTTGGATTGAGGGGGTGAGACCCACGTGGACACTGGGAGAAAGTGCAAACTGCGCACGGACAGTAACTCAGGGCTGGGATCGAACCTGGGTCCTCTGCACCGTGAAGCAGCAGGGCTAACCATTGTGCCACCGTGCCCCCTCAAGGTTAAGGAGCTTTGAAAAGAATGCCAAAGGAAACATGCTCTAATGACCGAAGAGCCGCCTATGATGGGAGAAAGCAGAGAGAGCAACGATCCACAGACAAAGAAGCAGTGGATTGGGACCCATGGAACTAAACAAGATAGTTACGAAGAAGCATACAGAACTAGAAGTCATTAGTCTGATTTAACATGACAGAAAATCACTTCTTCTACCAAAATAATTACTCAGCACTCTCTTGAATTTGGTTGCATTATGTGCATTCGTGGGATTGTCTGTTCCACGTATTTGCTACGTGTCTGTGTGTGTGAGTGATGTCCACATTCGCTCTCCTGAGCTCAATTTTGTATCACCGGTTACAGTTTTCAGTTGCGCCAAATGTATTTTGGAGCTGAATTTATTGAAAAAGTGAGATTAAATTAACCTTTCTTCTTCCAAGTATAGGCATACCCAATTCCTCAGTCTTGAGTCACAGCTCAAATGCCCAAGCCCTGGTATCGATGTAGATGTCCACCTTTGCAGCCTCCCCAAAGTCCCCATGTTCTCACTCCAATACAGTGGCAACACAATCTTAATATTGCCGAGTTGTATGCTTCACTCTTCTAGCTACACCCCTTCAGATCTTCGCTTTTAAACTTTTAAAAACAAGTCAGAAGTTTTACAACACCAGGTTAAAGTCCACCAGGTTTATTTTGAATCACTAGCTTTCAGAGCGCAGCTCCTTCCTCGGGGGAATGAAGAGGTGGGTTCCAGTAACATATATATCGACAAAGTCAATGATTCAAGACAATACTTTGAATGTGAGTCTTTGTCGGTAATTAAGTCTTTACAAGTCCAAGCGGAGCAACTGGAGAGAGGGATAATCACAGGTTAAAGAGGTGTGAATTGTCTCAAGCCAGGACAGTTGGTAGGATTTCGCAAACCCAAGCCAGATGGCGGGGGGTTGAATGTAATGCGACATGAATCCAAAGTCCCGGTTGAGGCTGTACTTATGTGAACTGGTGTCAGCTCCATCCTGATGCTGGCATAAGCAGAACAAGCGATGGTGTATGTGGACTGCATATTCACAATTAATCCAGAATTTGATGTTGCATAAGGAGATAGTACTACAACGTTGAGCATTTGGAGCTTTTATATAGAAATTGACTCTTCTTGATAAAATCACCAAGCAGTAGGGCATTCTTGAACAGGGACAAATGGTTGAAAGTACGGGAGGAAATATTATTTATGGAAATGTAGCTTTAGTATTGGGACAAGCAATGCTGGAACCACAACAGCTTGGTACCGCAGAAGTGGGCCACAGAGAGGAAGCAATGTTCAGTGTTTTCAAAAGCGGTAGAGAGGTCAGGGAGATGATGAGGGACAAAGGTTGGATTTTAAGTAAGGGATCTTCAGGGCTGGTTAAAAGGCTCACTACAGCCTTTAAACCAGGCAGGAGGAAGAGGAGTGAGCAGAGGAGCTACGCAAAAAGGACACTAGAGCAACAGTTCCTGAAAGCAGGATGAAACAGGTTTCTCTACTGACAACCTCAGTTACCTGGATTGTCATTATTACCTGTGATCTTTAGTTTACTATATGGGTTAGGTTTCAGAGTAGTGTTGCCGGGGGGGGGGGGGGGGGGGGGGGGGGGGGGGGGGCAGTTGTTCTACTGACGAGGAAGCGACTTTGGTGGAGGGACAGAGAGGAGGTCGGTGGTGGGGGCCGCCGGGGGAGGCGCCGCGCATGGGCTGGAGGCGGGCCCAAGAAAGGGGATGGCTGATCGGCGGAGGGGGGGGGGGGGGGGGGGCACTGTGCCCCCCAACTAGGCTGATCACCTGGAATGTACGAGGGTTAAATGGGCCGGTTAAGAGGGCACGTGTGTTCGCGCACCCGAGGGGACTGAAGGCGGACGTGGTAATGCTGCAGGAGACGCACCTTAAAAGTGGTGGACCAGTTCAGATTGAGGAAAGGCTGGGTCAGTCAGGATTTCCACTCGGGGCTGGATAAAAAGACTAGAGGGGTTGCGATCTTGATTAATAAGCTGGTGATATTTGAGGTGGGCAGAATAGTTTCGGATGTGGGGGGTCGATATATTATGGTTAGTGGCAAGCTGGAGGGGATGTAGGTAGTGCTGGTTAATGTATATGCACTAAATTGGGATGACGTGGAATTTATAAAAAGGATGTTGGGGAAGATACCGGACCTGGACTCGCACAAGCTGATCATGGGAGGGGACTTTAATACAGTTATTGATCCTGGCCTGGATCGGTCATGTTCTAAAACGGGCAGGGTGCCAGCAATGGGGGGGTGGGGGGGGGGTGGATCCATGGAGATTTAGGCAGCCGAGGGTGAAGGAGGTCTCCTCCTACTCCCACGTACATAAGGTATACTCTCAGATCGATTTCTTTGTCTAGGGTAGGGCCTTGCTGGCAGGGGTGGTGGACACTGGGTACTCGCCGATCACGATTTCGGACCATGTTCCACACTGGGTTGACCTGCAGGTTAGTACAGATAGCAATCAGCCCCGCAATGAAGGTTAGATGTAGGGCTATTGGCGGACAAAGCGGTGTGCGAGAGGCTGAGGAAATGCATGCAAAATTACCTGCAGGTAAATGGTACGGAGGAGGTCTCAGCAGCGGTGGCCTGGGAAGTGCTGAAGGCAGTGGTGAGAGGAGAGCTGATCTCGATCCGGGCTCACAGGGACAGGGCGGATAGGGCAGAGACGGACCGACTGGTGAAAGAGATTTTACAAGTTGACAGGAGGTACGCGGAGACTCCAGAGATGGGGCTTTTAAGGGAACAGCGGAGGCTACAGGCAGAGTTCAGCTTGTTAACCACAGGGAGGGCAGTGGAACAGCTCAGAAAGGCGAGGGGGGCGATATACAAGCATGGTGAGAAGGCCAGCAGGATGCTTGCACAGCAGCTCAGAAAGAGAGAGGCAGCTAGAGAAATAGGGAAAGTTATTGACGGGGATGGGAACTTAGTTGGGGACTCGGCAGGGGTGAGTAAGGCGTTTCGGGACTTTTACAGCAGGTTGTACAGGTCGGAATCCCCTGCAGGGCCGGACAGGATGAGGCACTTCCTGGAGGGGCTGACTTTCCTGAAGGTGGACGGGGAGCTGGTAGAAGGGCTGGGGGCCCCGATCGGGTTGGAGATAGTGGAGGGCTTGAAGGCCATGCAGTCAGGTAAGGCCCCGGGACCGGACGGGTACCCAGCGGAGTTCTATAAAAAGTTCTCCGGGATATCGGGACCGATGTTGATGAAGGTGTTTAATGAGGCAAGGGAAAGGGGGTTCTGCCCCAGACGATGTCACAGGCCACGATTTCGCTTATCCTGAAACGTGACAAGAACCCGGAGCTGTGTGGGTCTTATAGGCCAATTTCCCTGTTGAATGTAGACGCCAAACTGCTGGCCAAAATGTTGTCCTCCAGGATTGAGGATTGTGTACCGAACGTCATTGTGGAGAATCAGACGGGGCTCGTTAAGGGCAGGCAGCTGGTGGCCAATGTAAGAAGGCTGTTAAACGTGATCATGATGCCCCCGGAAAGTAGGGAGGTGGAGGTAGTGGTCGCGATGGATGCGGAAAAAGCTTTTAACCGGGTTGAGTGGGATTATTTATGGGAGGTTCTGGGGCGGTTTGGATTTGGGAGGGGCTTTATTGACTGGGTCAGGTTGTTGTACCAGGCTCCTGTGGCAAGTGTACGGATGAACAGGATGACTTTGGACTATTTTAGATTGCACCAGGGGACGAGACAAGGATGACCCCTCTCCCCACTGCTGTTTGCGCTGGCTATAGCGCCGCTAGCAATTGCTCGGAGGGCCGCAAGGGGCTGGTCGGGGGAGGGCGGGGGGGGGGGGGGGGGGGGGGGAGAGAGAGCACAGAGTCTCGCTGTATGCAGACGACCGGCTTCTGTATGTTTCAGATCCAATTGTGGGGATGGAAGAAATCATGGGAATTTTAGGGGAATTCGGCCGGTTTTCGGGGTATAAGTTTAGGCGAGACGTTTACGGTCCAGGCGAGGGGTCCGGAGAGACGACTGGGGGAACTGCCGTTTACATTGGTAGGGGGCAGTTTCAGGTACCTAGGTATCCAAGTGGCGCGGGATTGGGACCGGCTACATAAATTGAACTTGGCCCGGTTGATGGATCAGATGAAAGATGATTTCTGGAGATGGGATGCGCTTCCGTTGTCTCTAGCTGGTAGAGTCCAAACGGTGAAAATGACGGTCCTCCCCAGATTCTTGTTTGTCTTTCAATGTCTCCCCATCTTTATTCCGCGGTCCTTTTTTGAGCGGGTCAATAAAGTTATAGTGGGCTTCGTATGGGGGGGGCAAGTCCGCGGGAGTGAGGAGGGTAGTGCTGGAGCGGAGTCGAGGAGAGGGAGGGCTGGTGCTGTCGAACTTTAGCAATTATTATTGGGCGGCTAACATAGCCATCATTAGGAAGTGGCTGGTGGTGGTGGTGGTGGGGGGTGGTTGGTGGGGGGTGGTTTGGGGGGGGGGGGGGGGGGGGGGGTCGGCATGTGTCCGTATGGAGGCGGCTACTTGCAAGGGCACAAATATGGGGGCGCTGGCAACTGCGTCTCCGCGTTCCCTCCGGCACGGTACTCTACCAGCCCAGTGGTGGTGGCGACCTTGAGAGTCTGGGGGCAATGGAGGAGACATGTGGGAGCAGGGGGAGCATCGGTCTGGTCCCCAATTTGCGATAATCACCGGTTTGCCCCAGGGACGATGGACGGGGGGGTTCCGAATATGGCGGAGAGCGGGGATTGAGAGAATGGAGGATTTGTTTATAGAGGGAGCTTTCCGAGTATGAGGGCGCTGGAGGAGAAGTTTGTATGAGCGGGGGGAAACAAATTTTGATATCTGCATGTGCGGGACTTTCTGCGTAGACAGGTACCAACCTTCCCACTCCTACCACTAAGGGGGATTCATAGAATCATAGAATTTACAGTGCAGAAGGAGGCCATTCGGCCCATCGAGTCTGCACCGAACCTTGGAAAGAGCACCCCACTTAAACCCATGCCTCCACCCTATCCCCATAACCACACCTAACCTTTTTTGGACACATTAAGGGCAATTTATCATGGCCAAACCACCTAACCTGCACATCCTTGGACTGTGTGAGGAAACCGGAGCACCCGGTGGAAACCCACGCAAACACAGACGGTGACCCAAGCCGGGAATCAAACCTGGGACCCTGGAGCCGCAAAGCAACTGTGCTAACCACTGTGCCACCGTGCTGCCCAATGTCCAAGTGCTTAGTCACTCTGTCCCTAATAATAGATCCCAATCCCACACCACTTGGATACATAGGTACCTGAAACTGTCCCCTACCAATCTAACTTCCCCAAAACTGACAGGTTTACAAGAATTACAGAAACTTAACAGTACAGAACAATTCATTCAGCCCACTGTGCCCGTGCTGGCTCTTTAGAAGGAGATTTCCTTAGTCCCACATCACTACTTCTTAAACTGTAACCTTTTTTAAGTTCTTCATCCCTTAAATGCCTGCCCAACTCACTTTTAAAACTTTTAAAGGTGTCAGCTTCCACCTTCCACATTCTTTGGTCCGGCCAACTCAGTGAAAAACTCCCCCATCGCCCCCCTAGATCCATTGCAAATGAAATTAAATGAAAATCGCTTATTGTCACAAGTAGGCTTCAAATGAAGTTACAGTGAAAAGCCCCTAGTCGCCACATTCCGGCGCCTGTTCGGGGAGGCTGGTACGGGAATTGAACCGTGCTGCTGGTCTGCCTTGGGCTGCTTTCAAAGCCAGCGATTTAGCCCTGTGCTAAACAGCCCCTAATGACTCTAAATGTATGACCTGTGGTTATTCATCCCCTACTTACCAGACAGGATATTTTTTCCTCTATCTACTCTTATCAAAACCTATCATGAAACTTAGGTAACCTCAAAAATGTCTCTGCTACAAGGAAAATAGACCTAACTTTCAATTTCCTAGTTTATCTCTAATACCTTCTTAAATATTACAGTAACATTGGCTCTGTACAGAAGGACAGGGTAGTTTCCAGAGGATAGATAGGAGAGGGGAGCGTTTCTGACATTTATAAGGAGTTTATGGCATCAGAGGAGACGCAGACCGAGGAGCTGGAGCGAAAGTGGGAGGAGGGGCTGGGGGGAGAGATGGAGGAGGGCCTTTGGGTGGACGCGTTGAGTAGAGTCAACGCGACTGCAACTTGTGCCAGGCTCAGCCAGGTCGTTCACCGGGCTCACATGGCAGTGGCCCGGTTGAGCAGATTCTTTGGGGTGGAGGATAGGAGTGAAAAATGTGCAGGAGGACCAGCTAACCATGTCCACATGTTCTGGGCATGTCCAAAGCGGAGGGGATTTTGGCAGGGGTTTGCTGATGTCATGTTCAAGGTATCAAATACAAGGGTGGCATTGAGTCCAGAGGTGGTGATTTTCGGGATGTCGCAGAATCCGGGAATCCAGGAGGAGAAAGAGGCAGACGTTCTGGCCTTTGCTTCCCTGGTAGCCCGGAGGCGGATATTACTAGCAGAGGGACTCAAGGCCCCCGAAGTCAGAGACCTGGCTGTCGGACATGGCTAGCTTTCTCTGCCTGTAGAAAATTAAGTTCGCCATGAGAGGGTCACTCACTGTCAGGGTTCGCCCGGAGGTGGCAACCATTCATCGACTTCTTTGCAGAAAATTAATCGTCAGCAGACGGGGGGGGGGGGGTTAGGTTAGCATAGATTAGGGGGTTAATTAATGGTGAGACCTTTTGGGGAGGGAGGTGATATTTGCACTATGTTTATATTTTTATGTACATTGTTTATAGTGCTGCTGTTACAATGCCAAAAAAAACTTCAATAAAATGTTTATTAAAAAAAAATTACCAGTGATCCATTGTATTCTTCTTGCATAGCGTTACGCAAAGTTTCCAAAAATGAAAAGTCGGAATCAATTAGCAACAATTCCTGCATTATCCCATATTTATCACTCGTGCATGTACAACTTGAAACAATCAACAATAAATCTAAGAGATGTTCAGGACAGTAGAGAAACTGGGTGGAATTGAATGCCCTCGCAGTGTCAAGTTTGGTGGTAAGGGACATTTAATCAGGTGGGAAGGTGGTGGGTGAGGTCTCTGTCTCCAATCATCCAGTTTTCATGGATGATCCCCAGTCTCTTGTTCCTTCCCCACCCCTTTCCAATTGAGGCCCATAAGTGGGTGATTAATGCCTACTTAACGATCTCATCCCACCACTGCTGGGATTACTCAGCGGAACACAGTCACACAGAGGAAAGCATGACAAGCAAACTGTGTCAGGGGTACCCATGAGGTTCCAGGCAGGCCTTCTTTCAAAGACATACAATGGCTTGATCAACGGACCCGGCATCGGCGGTTTCCAAAACCCTTTTCACTATCTCTCATCTGTGCCTGGGATCCAGTGACAACATGAGGCCTCAGCTGGAAATCATACTGGCAGCAGGCACAACCTCCTCTGTGGCACTTCCGTTCAATAGAACTGCTGGTCTCTCATTGGCAGGCAGCTCTCAGCAGGTCGTACTTCCACCTCCAGGGTTCTTGATCCTGGGAAGTGCCTGAATGGCACTTAATTCAGCAGGCCTTCCCTAAAAGAGGCAATGTGGGGTTCTTTACCAGCTCTCCAGCTGGCGGCCAAAACCCTCATCGCCTCCATTAAATACCACCCACTAAATCTGTACTAAATGCTGGTTGCTCATATTAATGAATAGATTTATAAAAACATTAACTTCACATCTTTCTGAAAAAATAGCACTTTTCACAATCACAGGCTATCCCAAAACACTTCAAAGTTCAACAATCGCTATTATAGCCAAAAATGGCTGACAATATGTGCACAGCACAACCCCACAAAAAACAGATATGGTAACAACCACTTAACCTGAGTTTTAGTGCTGGTGGCTGAGGGATAAATATTTCCAAGGGCAGAACTCCTCGGCTGCTTCAGTGCCATGGAGTCATTTTACATTTACCTGACAGAGCAAATGGGACCTTCGGTTTAATGTCTCACATAAAAGACAGCTCTCCAGCAATACAGAACACCCCCAGTACTGGATTGTGTATACAGATCTCTACAGTGGGGCATAAACTTCTGACTCAAATGAGAGTGCTTCCATTAAGCTGATTAAGCAACCATATTTTAAATGTATGTGGACACTCCGATCATTTAACACCCCTCAAATGATTAACATTTTAATCTTAACACTGCAAACAAATACAGACTGAAGTCCACAGCACAGTCAAGACAGAGGGGAACATCAATTATTATTTGGTGGCGAAAACAATAAACCTGACAGCCTTCTGGACTCAATGTTGAGTTCAACAATTTCAGACCGCGAGATCTGTTCCTATTTTCTTGAATTTTTTTTGCCATGTGCCGGTTTGAATCTTGTTTTCATGCATTTGCTTTTGGATAGAGCTATATATTATTCTGGCATTTACAATCATTATGGATAAATGCTTTTTCCTTTACTATAACCTTTGCCACCCCCATTTGCATTTTGTTCCAGGAAATCTTTGTCATTTAATCTGTTACCCCAGATCCTACTCCAGACCTTTCCTTTTGTTCTTCCTCCTACTCCTCCATTTTGATGGCATAAAGCCCATCACATTTCTACCTTCCTTCAGTTCTGAAGTCATATTTGACACTTTGTTTCTCTCTTCACAGATGCTGCCTGACCTCCTGAGTATTTCTAGCACTTTGTTTTTATTTCAGTTTCCAGCATCCGCAGTAATTTGCTTTTTAATAAATTAAGCTACATGTTGCACACAGATAGAATTAAAGTAACTGATGCAATTTACAGTAGCTGCAGTGATACTTAACCACAAGGCTGATAATGGTCTTCTGGAGAATGTGGGTGGTCAATCATGAAAAATGGCTTTATAAAAATTAGATTAACAAGTAATAATACAAACAAACCAGATGGGATGTTCCTATGTCCACACTTCTAAATCCATTTTATAGATGCAAAATGTATTGGAACTTCTTGACACAACAGACTGCATTAAAAAAAAGTTATTTTGTTCTTTACTTTGCACAGTGTTGAATAACTTGGACATATCATTACAACCAAACCTTTGAACATCTCGAGTCAAGAGTTAAGTTGCTAGAAATGCTACGATTTTGTATCAGCTTTTGGCAAAATGGATTTTTTTTAAAATTAGCATTCCTATATTTGTGCTGGGCAAAAGAATCAAAGACTACTAGAGATCATCATATTTTTTCCAACTTGTATACACAGAATTCAAATTTGCCTGGATAGCATCCTGCAGAATATTTAAAGATAAAACAGGAAGGGACAGCATGGTGGCTAGCACTGCTGCCTCATGCACCGAGGTTCCAGGTTCGATCCCGGCTCTGGGTCACTGTCCATGTGGAGTTTGCACATTTTCCCCGTGTTTGCGTGGGTTTCACCCCCACAACCCAAAGATGTGCAGGGTAGGTGGATTGGCCACACTAAATTGCCTTTTAATTGGAATAGGGTACTCTAAATTTATTTTAAAAAGAAAAAGCAGGAGATTGCAGAATGCCATTAAACTTTATAAATCATACTATGAATTAATTAGATCAATTTTTGTAGCTAAAAATGATTGGGGGGTGGGGGGGGGGGGAAAGAGGAAATGAGATTTTTCCAGCTGAATAGGATGCAAAATCACCCCAGGGTGAGGCAATTTCTGAATAATTTAAGTATGAACTCAGTTAAACTTTTTTTTTTTAAATGCTGCCAGAATCTTGATAGTATATTCATTTTGTTCTTAACCAGGAAGAATCAAATCCTGTATGCAATGAGGGGCTGGTTATTTTGTCAATGTTCTCCCCTTCTGGCCCAAAGATGTGGATTACTTGGAAATGGATCTATAAGTGGCAGGAATGTTATCCAATTTTAGCAGCGGAATCTAGAGTGTAACAGGAGGAGGCAATACCAATTCTGTCTCTACCTGACATCAACACATGCAAACTTTCCAACTGTGGTCAGGCAAACAGAAACGGGAATGCCGAATAGTTTCACGTACACAGGAGGAGGCAATGCCAATTCTGTCTCTACCTGACATCAACATGCAAACTTTCCAACTGTGGTCAGGCAAACAGAAACGGGAATGCCGAATAGTTTCACGTACACATGGTAAAGGAGGATATCCGATTCTCTGGGTTCAAAAACCTAACAACATGCTGTCTTTATCAACTGAGCCAGCAAGGACAAGAGACAGGCACACAAACAAGAGAGAGAAACTGATCTTTGACCTTCAGAGGTGGGAGGATGTTGGCAACTTTGGCCACCATTCTGATCCTGTAAGGACTTCGAATTTTGTATTTTCAGAATGGGATATTTGGATGAGGTTAGAGAAGGTTATTGAGGAAGTGAAATTGTGCCCAAGTCAGATTCAAAATCAATGGGTAAAGTATCAATTAACTGTTGACTATTTTTAAGATTAATTGTTTTAATCTAAAGAGTGTGATTGAGCAAGGCAGTTTAATTTCCAGTTATCAAGTGTCAAGGAATTAGTCGACATTTTGAAAATAAGTCATTAAACTGTAAAACTCTGCCAACAAGCACTATGTGGCATCAATTTTTAAAAATCCTTGAGCTAAGCTAAGCAGCTTGCTTCATTGCAAATGATCATCTGGTGTACACACTGAAAGTAGAAAACCTTCAAGAAATTCCAATTACTCTGCCTTCTTGAAGCCAGCAACAAACACCAATGCTGAACCAGCAAACAAATCACTGCATCTAGAAAAGGGCCAGAATTATTCTTCATGTTTGCAGCATACAAGTTCGAAAGTAGACAGACCAAAGTCACGCATTTTAAAAATGTAATCATTTCTACTCGATCGCGACTCCCAATAATTTCCATTTTTGAGCATTTTGTCTCAGTAACAGGATGGAAGCAATACGAGAATTACAACACAAAACCTCAGCACCTCGCACTAATATTTTTGCACAACTACATTACCAGCTGATTGAAAGGAAGGAAAGGAGAAAAGGGGGGGGAGGGGCACAAAAGGGGACAGCAGGCACATGAATGCAGAAGAGATCGAGAAGATTAGGAAGAAATGGGTTACTCCAGCACCAGTGTAATTCTAATTTTCACTGTGCACAGTAGCAATGTTAGAGAGTCACTCATTGCTGCAATCATTTGGAGACAATGAGCACTTCACCCTTCTCTTACATGAGAGTTTCAAACTAGTTTTCTCTCCCAAAAAAAACTCTCAATATGGAGTACTCCCAAAATCCGTCTGCATGTTCATTGCACAAAGTAAAAACATTGATATTTTTGGGTACAGATCTGTCTCACATCCAAGAACTATTTATTGGCAGTCACTAATGTAGAAAAGTTATGCTGCGTGTGAAAATCCAGACATCTGTATTAAATATCACAGCTAGCACTAGAGGCATCATCTTGAATGTGCTCGAGCAAAACACAAAGCATTATATCAAGCTACATCACTGACAATGTTCTGGAAGTCAAACAACACAGATTTTACAATAACATGAAACCAAAGGCAGTTATTTTTTTTAAGATGGGGAACTTTTATCATTATTTACTAGGTCAGTAGTCTTCAGGGGGACTGCTGAACTTAACCTGTGGGTAATCAGTTATTTAAAACATTCAGTTTATGATAACTAAATGAGGGATGGGATTACATTTCAGCATACCTCCAGTCTATAACTGTCAATCGTGTGCAGTCACTTCTTATATTATGTAAATCTATTTGGATGCAGATTTTGTGAACGCACACACCTTATATATACACTTGTACAAGTCACTGAGAACTTCACCATCATCTTCACTGTCCTTCTTTTCCTGAGCAAACAATCGCCGCCTGCCTGTTTTCAATTCAGTGTCTATTTCTTTAAGCTTATTCCGGAAGCCATTTTTATGCACCACACCATTTACCAGCCCATTTTTTGGCTCAAACCTGGGCAAGGACTGAGACTTGTACGTGCTGTCTGAATGTGCTTCCAGAGGTCCTTTCTTCTTCTCCAGGTTCTCTTTTTCCGTCAACACCTCTTTCTCCAGCTTTTTGTGCTCTTCCTGGGAGAGGGAGTCATAGGAGAGTAGGAACTGGCAGTAGGCCTCTTGTAGCTTGGCCAGCCTGTCCTGTGCAGTTTTAGGGATTCGCAGCATGTCTGCTAATTTATTCCACTTCTTGAGGTCAGTCACTTGCTGCATGCCACCCATGTCATTGATCAGCTGATAAAACCGGGCCAAGTCCAGCTCACATCCTCCTATAATAGAAAACCACATCAATTATGTCAACCTTCAAATTCAACACCGCTGCAACTATATTTGGAACTGTGGAAGGCTATTTGTCTCTATCAATTAAATATTGCACATTGCTCACCATCAAGTCAATACTACTCTGGTAATTTTACCTTTAATCATGGCAAGGCTAATTAAGGTCTCTGTTTTAACAGCAGCAATGATGTCTAATCACAATTAAAGATTGATTTTTAAGTATATCACTTTGATTAGGTGTTTCTTGTGAGTATTATGCTCCCAGGACTACCAGCTTATGATGAAAAAGTCACAATGATTCTTGATCAAGAATTGTAGTCTTCATAGGAAATACTTGCTTACATTTGTAAAGTCCATGGCATAAGTTAGACCTTAAACGATGAAAGAAAATTCAAGGAATATTAATTTCCTCCTCTACCGCACTCTCCCAATTAAAAAATATATTCCTTGATTTAAAATGAAACAGGCAAATTATACTCGAGTGCCATCTTGTCAGGCCCTTTGGTCATGCGGAGGACTCATGCACTACAGAATAGTCATGACTTCCCGCTAACTTCGGTTTGGATCCAGAACTGCTGGCCAGCAGAAGTTACTAATAGATGCAATCACACTGCAAATTTAGCATCAGGATGAAGTAATTTTTAGTTCATGCTGACATTCAGCACATGTAATGCAAATCAGATGCTAAGGATTAAATTGACTCTAAAGCAGAGTGAGATTTCATGATCTAGCTTCAGGCTATTTTCACAGAATGAAGTAAGAACCACTTTGCAGTGACTGGAGTTGTAATTTTAGAATGCCCACTGCCTGGGGTGCAGCTGGACATAAAGCTGCTGCTCCCTTCTGCAATTTCCTTCTCTTTTAACGTAGGTAAAACTTTTTTAAAAACCCAATAGTACATAGAATTGAATTATAATCTTGGGCATAGAATTTATTTTTTGCAGCTTTCAAAACATACTGGGACCATATTTTGCTCTCGATGGCGAACAAATTCTGTGAGCCGTTCACCACACACCAGTGGAACTTACTACAAAGTGGGACTAACTAGATTGCCCTTCGAAAGGGCTGTTACATGCTTGATAGGTCAAATTGCTTCCTTTTATGCTGCACAATTCTATATTAGAGAGCCAAAATGGAGCAGCATCTTCTACAGAGATCATGGACGCATGCGTAACAGAACATGTAACTGTGCATCGCCCTAAGCAAATTGAAGAATTAATTATTAATACAGAATCTGAACCCAGAAACGTTGAGTTAGAATATTTAATTCAATGTCAAATCTGATAAAGGGAATAAGACAAGAGCGAAATAATCAGATTACTGGAGAGAAAGATAGTCAGAGGAAAAAAATCTAAATCATTTAAGTATCCCCACCAATCTGGAGGAATGACACTCCACATTTGAAAAAGCTGATTTTCAGCGCGAGAGGTACTTTGGCAGTAATTAAGACACCAGTGAAAATTTACTTACACTGAAATAGATGAGCCCAAATCTTTTCTGACAAGTTCAGTGTGTGCATCTACCATGTGAGTATATTTTATAGGCCATGGTGAGGTTAATGATGCGCACTGTTACAAGTATAAATTGGACAGCAGCTTTTGGTAACAGCACTGAGTTTTCCTCCTCTAGAAGCTGCTGTATCAAACGTTGTCCTTTCACCAATGGAACCAGTTTCGTTTTGATGATCAAAGTGCTAAAGCAGAGCAATTGGACTAGTTTCAATCCAGAAATCAGCCCACAGAACAAAAGGGGCAAATATTAAAGTTGCACACCCTCAATTCACTACTATCTCTCTTTTGGAAGGAGAAATTAAAATCGGCTACCTGTTTCGATTCTGGACAATTTAACTTGCTCCTGTTCATTGGTCGGCAGAAACAGTTAGCAGCAATGCAGATATTCTGCTGGATCCAAAAAACCCTTACCTTGAGGTAACCTCTGTCATCAGGACATCATTAAGAGAATGCTATCATGGATCCTGTATTTGGTAGTGATCATCACTAGACCTCTATTTTGTGCTCCATATTTATTAAGATGGGTAGATCATTGAGAGGCACTGTTTCAAAATACACTCATTTCATTTTAGAATTATGTAGCACCCTTCGAAGAATTTTTAAAAAGGCAATATAAAAGCATCGGATCAGCCAGCTAACAGTGTGAGCAACTGCTTCCTGCTCTCAATGGAGCTGAGCAGCCAGTTAGGAGGGCCTGGTTCACTTAACGGCGAATGCTCACTAAAATAAATACTTATTTTAATGGAAGTTCTCAGGGCACTGGAATGAATTAATTCCCCAGTTGATTTTTGCTGTAGTCCATGACTTTCCTGCATCTGGGTTGTGTACAATCTACTCGTAGAACCAAACCAAAGAAATAAAATACATTGAGAATTCCAGGTTAAAGCATGCCCCACGTGCCCAGCTCTGTTGCTTCCACAGCCTGAGTGAATTAATTGATAATCAGATACTTACTCGGGGATCTTCAACTGAACTGAAGTTGGATTTTCAGTGTACACACCTGCATTCTAGCGCACTGCCTTGATCCATCAAAAACATGCTCCACCATAAACATTTTGATTAATTTGTATTAACAGATTTTGTACCATTTCCAGCATTTAATTCTATTTGATAGTTACAGTAATATAAAAATCATGGAACAAGACAATGAACTGAAGTGAACTGAAATAATCTGATAATTTGTAGGTAAACAGAAAATCTGATTAATTTGGATTTGTTTTGTCACGTGTACCGAGGTACAGTTCTGCATACAGTCCAGACAGATCATGCCGTACATGCAAAAAAAACCATAGGGCGTACATAAATGCAATGTAAATACATAGACACAGGCATCGGTGAAGCATACAACATACAGGAGTGCAGTGCTACTCAGTAGAGAAGATGTGTGAAGAGATTGTAAACCTGCCATAATGCTGTCAAATCCCATGGCCTTCAAGGAGAAATCCTGCCTAGACCTGATTCTCAGTCACAATTATGAGGCTCTCTCCTCTGTGAACCACTCAGTCATTCTTAAATAAAATTATATCGAGGCTAACACCTTCTCAGACCAACTGCAATAAATGCAGCCTTACTAGTGTTACCCAAACCTTGATATATATCCCTCACTGAACTGCCATCATAAAAATATGGAGCACAAGAAAATATTTCCCCACAAGTTTTAGCAGTGTTCACTGATATGTACACAATCCATGGCAACACTCTCCCAATGATGTCCTGATGACAGAATTTACCATGGTATTTCGGAGGTCAAGGTGAAGAATGACATTACTGCTAACTTGTAGCAGCATTACTTGTGCCATTGGTTAGACCACCTCATTTGACATAGTTGTGTAATTAATGAGGCTTAAGTTATCAAATTGTACTATACATTAGTTTTGTGATGGAAAAAGTCTTAATTTGTATGTATTATTGGAATGCTAAGAAACCTTTAAGTTGGCATTTCTTTAAGTGTAGAAAACAAATGCGGCTTTAAGGAAAAATAACAGAAGTAAGTGATCTGAGACACATGTTGGGACACATGTTGCTCAGCTTCAGCAAGTCCAGCATTGTCAGTAAACCAGAAACCAAAACTGGGATACTGATTGACTAAATGGATGGTCTGAGGGTCAGAATAAGAGTACAAGTCAAGGTTAGCTTGTTGTCGGGACCCATAACTGCTTCTCCCATTGATCCAAGAATTATAAATATAGGGGGCGAGTTGAAGTTAAGTTGTTGCAGCGAAGCATAAGTTCACTTCCCATTGGTCACGAGTTACAAATATTTGGGAAACATCGTTGGCTGTATTTATTTACACAGGTGCTGAGACTTGGGCTGAATGCTGCAAAGGCTTCCAGCAAAATCAGATATAAAAATAGGGGAGCAGCACAGGGGTCTTTACATTTGATGGGGGTAGCATTAGTCACAGGAGACATGCTAGAGGTGTTAGGAATTAGTAGTTGTAACAATCGACAAGAAAGGTTCAGGTGTCTAACCGTAAGAAACCCACGGCTGGATTCTCCGGCCTCCCAACTGCTTGTTTCTCGGCAGCGGGCCGGTCGCTGGTGCCGGGATTCTCTGCTCCCGCTCCTGTCAATGAGATTTCCCATCCAAGCCATCCCACACTGCTGGGAAACCGGGGGTGCGCTGCTGGCAGGATCCAGAGAATCCCGCCACCAGTGAACGGCCGGCGAATTCCAGCCCCTACAGTGACTTATGGTAATTGTCATATAGGTTTGGGTTGACTGCAAGACACCCAAAGGTGACTATAGGTGTGGGATTTGCCACAAGTATAAGGTATCACTGTTAGATCAGGAGTAGAATTCCGGATTAGGACTAGAGGTGGTTGCTTTAAGAGGTAAGTGAAAGCTGCCTTCAGACTCAGCAGCAATTGTGGACTGGGAGACTATAGAGAGAGAAAGCATTCAGCAAGTGGCTGTTAAATAGATAACACTGGAAAATTCTAGCTGAAGTCTTTTTTTTAAATAAATATTTTTATTCAAATTTTTCCAACAATTTTTAATAACAAACCCCACCCCACCATAACAAAGGAAGAACACAAACCCCACATTCAAAAATAAGCCCCCCTCCCCACCCAAATACCCCCCCGAAAGATGCACCCCCCCACCCCCCCCCAGGTTGCTGCTGCTGCTGACCTCCTCCTAACGCTCCGCGAGATAGTCTAGGAACGGTTGCCACCGCCTGAAGAACCCCTGCACAGGCCCTCGTAAGGCAAACTTTATCCTCTCCCATTTAATGAACCCTGCCATGTCATTTATCCAGGTTTCCACGCTGGGGGGCTTTGCATCCCTCCATAATAACAAGATCCTCCGCCGGGCTACCAGGGACGCAAAGGCCAGGATACCGGCCTCTTTCGCCTCCTGCACTCCCGGCTCGTCCGTTACACCAAATAATGCCAACCCTCCAACTCGGCTTGACCTGGACTTTCACCACCTTGGACATAGTCCTTGCAAGACCCCGCCAAAACCCCTCCAGTGCCGAGCACGACCAGAACATGTGCGCGTAATTTGCCGGACTCCCCGGGCACCTCTCACATCTGTCCTCCACCCCAAAGAACCTACTCATCCTCACCCCGTTATATGCGCTCTGTGAACAACCTTGAATTGTATCAGGCTGAGCCTGGCACAAGAGGAGGAAGAATTAACCCTACTCAGGGCATCAGCCTACAGACCCTCCCCAAGCTCCTCCTCACACTTGCCCTTTAGCTCCTCTACCGCTGCCTCCTCCTCTTCTTTCAGCTCCTGGTAGATCGCCGAGACCCTGCCCTCTCCAACCCATACATCCGAAATCACCCTGTCCTGAATCCTCTGTGCCGGGAGCAACGGGAATTCCCTCACCTGTCCCCTCACAAACGCCCTCACTTGCATGTACTTGAACGCATTTCCCGGGGGTAACCCAAACTTCTCCTCCAGCGCCCCTAGGCTTGCAAACGTCCCGTCTATAAACAGGTCCCCCATTCTTCTGATCCCTGCCCTATACCAGCTCCGAAACCCCCCATCCATCTTTCCCGGGACAAACCGATGGTTCTCCCTAATCGGGGACCAGACCGAGGCTCCTATCTCGCCCCTGTGCCGTCTCCACTGCCCCCAGATCTTCAACATTGCCGCCACCACCGGGCTCGTGGTGTACCTTGTTGGCGAGAGCGGCAGCGGTGCCGTCACCAGTGCCCTCAGGCTCGTGCCCCTGCAGGACGTCATCTCCAACCTCTTCCACGCCGCCCCCTGTCCCTTTATTACCCACTTACGGATCATCGCCACATTGGCTGCCCAGTAGTAGCCACACAGATTCGGCAGTGCCAGCCCTCCCTGTCCCTGCTATGCTCCAGAAACACCCTCTTTACCCTCGGGGTCTTATTTCCCCACACGAAACCCATGATGCTCCTACCTATCCGTTTAAAAAAGGCCTTGGTGATCATAATGGGAAGACACTGGAACACAAAAAGAAACATTGGGAGGACGATCATTTTTACCGACTGTACCCTGCCCGCTAACAAGAGTGGCAGCACATCCCATCTTTTGAAATGCTCCTCCATCTGCTCCACCAACCGCGTCAAATTGAGCTTGTGCAGGCCCCCCCAGCTCCCAGCCACCTGAATCCCCAAGTACTGAAAGTTCCTTTCCGCCCTCTTCAATGGTAGGTCGTCTATCCCCCTTCCCTGGTCCCCCGGGTGCACCACAAAGAGTTCACTTTTCCCTACGTTAAGCTTATAGCCCGAAAAGTCCCCAAACTCCCTTGGGATCCGCATGACCTCCACCATCCCCTCCACTGGATCTGCCACGTACAGCAACAAGTAGTCCGCATACAGCGAAACCCGGTGTTCCTCAACCTCGCGAACCAACCCCCTCCATTTCCTGGACTCCCTTAGTGCCATGGCCAAAGGCTCGATTGCCAACGTGAACAACAAGGGGGACAGGGGGCACCCCTGCCTCGATCCTCGGTATAGCCGAAAGCACTCCGACCTCCGCCGATTCGTAGCCACAGTCGCCACCGGGGCTCTATATAGGAGCCTGACCCACCTGACAAACCCCTCTCCGAACCCAAACCTCCGCAACACTTCCCACAGATACTCCCACTCCACCCGGTCGAAGGCCTTCTCCGCGTCCACAGCTGCCACTACCTCCGCCTCTCCCTCCACCGATGGCATCATAATCACGTTGAGGAGCCTCCGCACATTGGTGTTTAGCTGCCTGCCCTTTACAAATCCCGTCTGGTCCTCATGGATCACCCCAGGGACACAGTCCTCAATTCTCATAGCCAGCACTTTTGCCAGCAACTTAGCATCCACATTGATGAGCGAGATCGGTCTATACGACCCACACTGCAGTGGGTCCTTCTCCCTCTTCAAAATCAGCGAGATCAGCGCCTCGGACACTGTCGGGGGCAGGGTCCCCCCCCTCCCTTGCCTCATTGAAAGTCATTACTAACAACGGGCCTAGCAGGTCCACATACTTCCTATAAAACTCAACCGGGAACCCATCAGGCCCCGGGGCCTTCGCCACCTGCATGTTCCCCAATCCTTTAATCAGCTCCTCCAACCCCATTGGCACTCCTAAACCAGCCACCTCCTGCTCCTCCACCTTCGGGAACCTCAGTTGATCCAAAAATCGTCGCATCCCCTCTTCCCCCACTGGGGGCTCAGATCTATACAGCTCCTCATAGAAGTCCTTAAATACCTCATTCACTCTCGCCACACTCCGCACTGTATTTCCCCTGCTATCCTTAACTCCACCTATCTCCCTCGCTGCCACCCTCTTACGAAGCTGGTGTGCCAGCATCCGGCTCGCCTTCTCCCCATACTCGTATGTCGCCCCCTGTGCTTTCCTCCACTGTGCCTCTGCTTTCCCTGTGGTCAACAGATCAAACTCCGTCTGGAGGCTTCGCCGCTCCCTAAGTAGCCCCTCCTTGGGGCCCTCTGCATATCTCCTGTTCACCCTTAAGTTCTCCCCCACCAACCTCTCCCTCTCCCTGCCCTCTCTCTTCTCCCTGTGGGCCCTAATGGAGATTAACTCTCCCCTGACCACCGCCTTCAACGCCTCCCAGACTACCCCCACTTGCACCTCTCCATTGTCATTGGCCTCCAAGTATCTCTCAATGCACCCCTGCACCCTTCCGCACACCTCCTCATCCGCCAGTAATCCCACATCAAGATGCCACAACGGGCGCCGGTCCCTCTCCTCTCCTAACTCTAGCACCATGCAGTGCGGGGCATGGTCCGAGATGGCTATGGCCGAATACTCCGTTCCTTCCACTTTCGGGATTAGCGCCCTACTCTAAACAAAAAAAATCTATCCGGGAGTAAGCTCTATGTACATGGGAAAAGAATGAGAATTCCCTGGCCGGCGGGTCTAGCAAACCTCCATGGATCCACTCCCCCCATCTGATCCATAAACCCTCTAAGCACCTTGGCCGCAGCCGGCCTCTTCCCCGTCCTAGATCTGGAGCGATCTAATGCTGAATCCAGCACCGTGTTGAAATCCTCCCCATTATCAAGCTTCCTGCCTCCAGGTCCGGAATCCGACCCAGCATGCGCTTCATAAATCCGGCATCATCCCAGTTCGGGGCATATACGTTTACCAGTACCACCCACACCCCCTGCAACCTACTGCTCACCATCACGTATCGACCTCCATTATCCACTACAATATTCTTGGCCTCGAACGACATCCGCTTCCGCACCAGTATTGCAACCCCTCTGTTCTTCGCGTCCAGCCCCGAGTGGAATACCTGTCCTACCCATCCCTTTCTCAACCTAACCTGGTCTGCCACCTTCAAATGTGTCTCCTGGAGCATGACCACGTCTGCCTTCAGTCGTTTTAAGTGCGCAAACACCCGGGCCCTCTTGATCGGCCCATTCAGGCCCCTCACATTCCAAGTTATCAGCCGGATTGGGGAGCTTCTCAGCCCCCCCCCCCCCCCCCACCCCCGCTCCCCCCCACCCCCGCTCCCCCCTCTCCCGACTAGCCATCTCCTTTTTTAGGCCAGTCACGTGCCCGCGCCTCCCGCACCCTCCAGTCCCCCAGACGGCGGACCCCCGCCCCGACCACCTCTCCTATTTCCAGTTCCCCATTGGCCAATGCAGCAGCAACCCTATACCACCCCCCCCTCCCCTCTGCTAGATCAGTATCTAGCTCTTTTGCTCCTCCCATAACACTCCCGTAAGTCAGCTGGCCCCGGCCTCTCCCGCCTTCCCATCGACCCCCCAATGTGGGAATCCCCCCTCCCCCTCAGTCAGTGTGCGCTACCCCCCCCCCCCCCCCCCCCCAACCGCCTTCCTTCCCTAGCGTGGGAAAAACCTGTGCTTTTCTGAGCTGGACCCGCCCCCTCTGGCGCAGCTCTTTTTGCGGCCTTATCTCAATTCCCCTTTCCCCGGGCCTCCCCGCCCGCCACCCCCGGCGCCCTCACTCTCCCACAGCCTCTCCATCAAATTCCTTCACCCGTCCCCATCCAGCACCCAACCAACCGAACATTCCCACACACAGTTAAAACCATATATATATATGCAGACATCCCCCCCACAACCCCAGTCTCCCAATTTGAGTCCAACTTTTCTGCCTGTATGAAGCTCCAAGCCTCCTCGGGCGTTTCAAAATAGTGGTGCCGATCTTGGAACGTGACCCACAATCGCGCTGGCTGCAGCATACCGAACTTCACCCCCTTCCGATGTAGCACCGCCTTAGCCCGGTTAAAGCCAGCTCTCTTCTTGGCCACCTCCGCACTCCAGTCCTGGTAAATACGAATCTCCGTGTTCTCCCACCTGCTGCTCCGCTCTTTCTTGGCCCATCGCAAAACACACTCTGTCCATGAAGCGGTGAAACCTCGCCACTACAGCCCTTGGCGGCTCGTTGGCCTTGGGTCTCCTCGCCAGGACCCGGTGAGCCCCATCTAGCTCCAGGGGGCTCGGGAAGGCTCCCGCACCCATCAGCGAATTGAGCATCGTGCTCACATATGTCCCGGTATCGGACCCCTCAACTCCTTCAGGGAGACCCAGAATCCGAAGATTCTTCCTCCTCGACCTATTTTCCAGGTCCTCAAATCTTTCCGCCCACCTCTTGTGCAGCGCCTCGTGTGCCTCCACCTTCACAGCCAGGTCCAAGATCTCATCCTCGTTCTCCGAGGCTTTTTGCCGCACCTCCCGGATTGCCGCCCCCTGGGCCTTCTGGGTCTCCACTAGTTTCTCAATCGCAGCCTTCATTGGCGCTAGCATTTCAGTTTTCAGCTCCTCAAAGCAGCGTCCGAGAAACCCCTGTTGCTCCTGCGACCACAGCGCCCATGCTGCTTGGTCTCCACCCGCCGCCATCTTGCTTTTTCTCCCTCTCACTTTCCGCTGCTCCAAAATCACTTTTTTTCATCGCTCCACTCCTGGTCCAATCCATATACTGCCGGGGGGGACCCAACTGTCACCTTCCCACACTGGAAGCCGTCGAACAATTGCCGTTGGGGCCCCTCTAGTGAGCCCAAAAGTCCGTTCTTGGCGGGAGCTGCCGAACGTGCGACCTACCTAGGCATAACCGCAACCGGAAGTCCCTAGCTGAAGTCTTAAAGCTGCAAAAACGTTTGCTATGTATATTAGAATTAAGTTGACAAAAGGACCCGGATCAATGTGGATCATATAGGCCGATCTCGCTTCTGAACGTAGATACCAAGCTGCTGGCTAAGATTTTGTCCACTAGAATAGAAGAATGTGTCCCGGGGTGATAGAGGACCACCAATTTGTTACGGGTAGACAGCTCAATGCTAATGTTCGGAGGCTTTTGAATGTAATTATGATGCCCTCAGAAGGAGAGGAGGCAGAGGTGGTGGTTGCGATGGACGCGGAGAAGGCTTTTGATCGGGTGGAGTGGTGGTATCTTTGGGAGACGCTGGGAAGGTTTGGGTTTGGTGAGGGTTTCATCAACTGGGTGCGATTGCTCTACCAGGCGCCGGTAGCGAGTGTGTGCATGAACCGGCTGAGGTCGGGGTACTTTAAGCTACACCGAGGGACGAGGCAGGGGTGCCCCCTCTCCCTGTTTCTGTTCGCTCTGGCTATAGACCCATTGGCCATGGCGTTGAGAGCATCAAGGAAGTGGCAGGGGCTGGTTCGGGAGGAGGGGGAGGGGGGGGGGGGGGGGTGGAGTACCGGGTTTCGCTGTACGCGGACGATCTGCTCTTGTACATCTCGGACCCGGCAGAGGGGATGGTGGAAGTCATGCAGACCTTGGGGGAATTTGGCAGGTTCTCGGGGTACAAATTGAACATGGGAAAAAGAGAATTGTTCGGGATCCAGGCAAGGGGGCAGGAGAGGAGAATGAAGGAGCTGCCACTCAGGATGGTAGAGAGGAGCTTTCCTACCTGGGAGTACAGGTGGCTCGGAAATGGGAGGCATTACACAGGCTCAATCTAACCCGGCTGGTGGAGCATAAAAGATGGGATATGCTCCCGTTATTGTTGGCGGGGAGGGTACAGACTGTGAAAATGACGGTCCTCCCCAGATTTTTGTTTGTCTTCCAGTGCTCCCCATCTTCGTCCCCAAGGCCTTTTTCAAGCGAGTAAACAAGATTATTTTGGGCTTTGTATGGGCGAATAAAACTCCGCGGGTGAAGATGTTGTTGGAGCGCAGTCGGGGGGAGGGCAGGTTGGCGCTGCCGAACTTCGGCAACTACTACTGGGCGGCGAATATAGCGATGATTAGGAAGTGGCTAATGGGGGAGGGGTCGGCATGGGAGCGGATGGAGGCGGCATTGTGCAAAGGCACCACTTTCAGAGCACTGGTAACGGCACCTCTGCCGTTCTCGCCGGCCCGGTACTCCACTAGCCCTGTGGTGGTGGCGGCATTGAGGATCTGGGGGCAATGGAGGAAGTATAAGAAGGTGGAGGGTGCGTCAGTCTGGACCCCGATTTGCAATAATCACAGGTTCGTGCCGGGCAGGATAGATGGCGGGTTCCGAAGTTGGCAGAGAGCAGGAATTAGACGGATGGGAGATCTATTCATAGACGGGAGTTTTCCCAGTCTGAAGGTGCTGGAGGACAAGTTCAAGTTGCCGCCGGGGAATGGGTTTCAGATATTTACAAGTCCGGGATTTTCTGAGGAAACAGGTGTTGGCTTTCCCGCTGATGCCACCACGGGGGATACAGGACAGAGTAGTCTCTGGTACCTGGGTGGGGGAGGGCAAGGTGCCGGATATCTATCAGGAGTTGTTGGAGGCAGAGGAGACCCCGGTGGAGGAACTGAAGGGCAAGTAGGAGGAGGAGCTAGGTGGGGAGTTAGAGGCGGGTCTGTGGGCGGACGCCCTAAGCAGGGTTAATTCCTCCTCAACATGTGCTAGGCTCAGTCTAATACAGTTTAAGGTGGTACACCAGGCACACATGACGGCGGCAAGGATGAGGAAGTTTTTCAGGGTAGAAGACAGATGTGCGAGGTGTGCGGGAAGCCCAGCAAACCATGTCCACATGTTTTGAGCATGCCCGAAGCTTGGAGGATTCTGGCAGGGGTTTGCCCAGGCAATGTCCAAGGTGCGAGGTACGCAGGTGGTGCCGAGTCCAGAGATGGCGATCTTTGGAGTGTCAGAAGACCCGGGAGTTCAGGGAGTGAAAGAGGATGACGTTTTGGCCTTTGCCTCCCTGGTAGCCCGGAGACGGATCCTTTTAATGTGGAGGGACTCGAAGCCCCCGAGTGTGGAGACTTGGGTCAGTGACATGGCTGGGTTTCTCAAGCTGGAGAAAATAAAGTTTGCCTTGAGGGTGGTCAATGCTGGGATTCTCTCGGAGGTGGCAGCCGTTCGTCGACTTTCTCGGGGAAAATTAAAATGTCAGCAGTAGCAGCATTCTGAAGGAGGGGGGGGCGGGCGGGTAGGTGCAATATGGTTAAGGGATGTACAGAAGGGGTTGGGCGGGAAATGTCTAGTTTACCATGTTGATGTTTATGTTATTATTGTTTTGTTTGTTATTGTTATAAAAATTTTGCAAATGCTTCAATAAAAATATTTTATAAAAAACAGAATTAAGTTGACAAAGGTAGAATCTTCAGGACTTCCTGAGTTAAGAGACGAGGTACTAGGGATCAAGAAGCGAATACCCCAGAAGTCCTGGAATCAGCAAAAAAAGTGTATCATGAAGTACAAGGGCGCGATTCGCTTGCCGTATTGTGCTCAAGCCAGAGAACAAAGCGGCCGAAGAATCCGGGAGAGGCCTCCAGCGGACCTCCCGGCAGCCTCCACGCCTCGCAGGATTCACCCAAGACCCGCAAATTGTCGGAGTCGGAACTCCACCCAAAAGAGGTGGGACCAAATTAAGCTTGCGGAAGGAGGTCATAGCCTACAGACGACCTACCTGCCCAGGATGCACTGGCCTCCGTCAATTCTCCGGCCTCCCCAGGGAAGTTGCAGCCGGGCGCTATTCAGCACGTCCACACAAACGTGAACCAGGCGGAACAGTACCCGGGGGTTTCCAGGGCCAGAGACCTCTGGGTGGTCAGGGTAAGTGCAAAGTGGCTTCCTGACGCCTGGAACGTGGACACCTTGGCACTGCCACCCTGGCATCCAGGCCAGCAGTACAAAGGTGCCAGAGTGGCACTGTCAAGGTCAGGGGCCGGGGGGAGGGGAGGGGGGGCCATGTCCATGAGATGAGGGTGTGGGAGTGCAGGTTAAGTAGGGGCCTCCGGGATGTCGGGGGTGGGGGGGCATGGACCCCATAGCAGGGTGTCCTCACTTAAGGGGTGTGGGGTAGTGTCCATGTGTGTGGGAGGTGACATTGCCCATGGGTGGGGGACCTACAAGCTCACTTAAGAGATCGGGGCACACTTTCAAAATGGCGGCCCAATCTCAGAATTCAGCTCCCCAATGCTAAACAAAATTCTACGTGTGGGGTAAATAGGTGAGAAACTCCCCAGGGCCCCCAAAAATGACTAAGTGGCACTGGATAGCAGTGGGGAACTCACCGGCAAAGCCGATGGGAATCTCCCTGAAAAGTCTGCCACAAATTAAATTAGAAATTTTGTCTGGAGAATTGCGCCCTAATCTTTATTCTGAACCTAGTTAGTTTGCATTCTAAATTAGTCATGATGTGGAGATGCCGGAGTTGGACTGAGTTGGTGGACTTATCCCGGTGTTGTAAAGCTTCTAACTGTTCTAAATTAGTGATTGTCCCTTTTGAGGTTCTCTTCCCCCCCCCCCCCACAATAATAATAATAATTCTTAATCTGGGTTTTAGTATACAATTCAAATCCCAACACAGACATCAGCAAATAAAACAATTCAGCACAATTATTACACTAGTTAATACAACTGCTGCTGTGAAGGTGATCTTTTGAAGTACAATACTCTGTCGAGTAAGAGTAGCAGAAGCTCACTGCTACCGCACGGCGCCGACAGTGGAACCTCAATGACTATGGCAGATATCTCACCTCGACTGAAGCTCATCACCCTAATGCTTATTTTTGCTGGCAAGTCTGCCGAGTAGGGTTGCCAACCTTCCAAGGTTAACCTGAAATTGCTAGGAATTAATCTCCTGGACACTGCTGCAAACAAACCAGGAGAAAAATAATTGGGATGTGTTTTCCCCCCCACTTCAATTATCAGTTATAGAAATATTGGAGATGGGCGGGCACGTGATGAAACCTCTGGGAAAAAATACGACCACAGTTGGCAAATGTACTGCTGAGATTAATGCAGCACCTTCAACCCGACTTGTTGCACTTCCTCATCTTAACTTTTGAATCTTTGTTGAAAAATTACTCATTCACTTACTCAGGGCTCCCAGCTAAGAGTATAAGAGTTTAGAAGAAAGAAAGATAACTTCCTTGAAATATATATTACCCTAAGAGGGTTTGACAGGGTAGATCCTGAGTGGCTGTTTCTCCTAGCTGAAGGATCTCGAGCTAGAAGACACAGTCTCAGGATGAGGCGCTGATTATTTAAGACTGTGGAAAAATTCCATCACTCAAAGGGTTGTGAACCCGTGGAAGTTTCTAATCTAGAGGGCCGTGGGTATTCAGTCATGGAGCACATTCTCAGCTTGAATGATAGATTTTTGGGCGTTGAGAGATTGAAGAGATATAGGAATAGGACAAGTGCAGTTGTGTAACTTCAATCATGATCTTACTGAAAGGCAATGTAGATTTGAGGGATCATATGGTCTATTCTAGCTTCTGTTTCTTACGTTTTTACTTAGGAAGTATCAGCAGGAACAGTGATCTAGACCCAGTAATGTCTGTAGCCAGTGCTTGTTGCATTTTGAGGCCATAACAAAGTCAACATAATACTCCAGCAAATGGCTTGGACATGCCATGGAACAGCATGATAAGGATGAATTCAATCATCGTCAACAGCAGCTGGCCCTTAATTCAAGGATGACATCTACTCCACGTCATCAGTTTCTGCTATGGGTCTTCATGTGACTGAATAGGTCAATTTTCAACCTGAATATCTTTTGGGCACATGGGGCAGAACACCCCACAAGGTAATAGGATCTGGAGTGCAGGACTGTTCCTTTTTCTTTCCTTCTCTGCTACTGCTTTACTTCTTCATTAAGACATTGTGATTCAAAGTGTGATGCAGCTTGATGGACACATCGTCATCATTCTGAGTGAGTGTTAGAAAGCTCCGCCCAGTCAGTCAGGTTAATGCTACATGGATCCTCAGCATGGATTTACGAATGGGAAATCATATGTTTGACATGAGTTGCCTCACAGCGCCGAGGACCTGGGCTCGATCCCGGCCCAGGTCACTGCCGTGTGGAGTTTGCAAATTCTCTCCATGTTTGCATGGATCTCACCCCCACAACCCAAAAGATGTGCAGGATAGGTGAATTGGCCAGCCTAATCATTATTATTATTATTAAGTGCCCCACAGGAGGCGAATTAGTAAAATGAAGGCAGAATAGGAGAAACATATTGGCATGGATTGATGATTAGCAACAGGCAGAAAACAGTAGGAATAACAGGTAATTGTCACGTTGGCAGGCTTTGGCTAGCGGGACACCACAAGAATCAGTATTTGGGCCCCCGCTCTTCACAATATATACATCAATGATTTGGTAGCAAGAACCAAATATAATATTTCCAAGTTCATGGATGATAAAAAGTTAGGCGGGAATGTATGATAAAATAGGACCGAGTCAGCACGGCTTCGTCAAGGGGACGTCATGTCTGACAAATCTGTTCAGAGATCTTTGAGGAGGTAACAAAGAAGTTAGACAAAGGAGAACCAGTAGACGTGATTTATTTAGATTTTCAGAAGGCCTTTGAGAAGGTGCTGCATAGGAGACTGTTAAATAAATTAAGAGCCCATGGTGCCAAGGGGAAGATCCTGGCATAGATAGAGGATTGGTTGACTGGCAGAAGGCAGAGAGTGGGGATAAAGGGGTCTTTTTCAGGATGGCAGCCGGTGACTAGGACTCTGTGCTGGGACCACAACTTTTCACAATATACATTAATGATCTGGAAGAAGGAACTGATGGCACAATTGATAAGTTTGTTGCAGATGATACAAAGATCTGTAGAGGGACAAGTAGTATTGAGGAAGCAGGGGGACTGCAGAAGGACTTGGACAGGCTAGGAGAGTGGGCAAAGAACTGGCAGATGGAATACAATGTGGAAAAGTGTGAGATTATGCACTTTGGAAGGAGGAATGGAGACATAGAAATCAGAAGCACAAAGGGGCTTGGGAGTCCATGTTCACGATTCTCTTAAGGCTAACGTGCAGGTTCAGTCGGCAGTTAGGAAGGCAAATGCAATGTTAGCATTCATGTTGAGAGGGCTAGAATACAAGAGAGCAAGGATGTACCTCTGAGGCTGTATAAGGCTCTGGTCAGACCCCATTTGGAGTGTTGTGAGCAGTTTTGGGCCCCGTATCCAAGGAAGGGTGCTGGCCTTGGAAAGGGTCCAGAGGAAGTTCACAAAATGATCCCTAGAATGAGGAGCTTGTTGTATGAGGAACGGTTGAGGACTGTGGGTCTGTACTCGTTGGAGTTTAGAAGGATGAGGGGGGATCTTATTGAAACTTACAGGATACAGGATAATGCGAGGCCTGGATAGAATGGACGTGGAGAGGATGTTTCCACTTGTAGGAAAAACTAGAAGCAGAGGACACAATGTCAGGCTAAAGTGACGATCCTTTAAAACAGAGATGAGGAGGAATTTCTTCAGCCAGAGGGTGGTGAATCTGTGGAACTCTTTGCCACAGAAGGATGTGGAGGCCAAATCACTGAGTGTATTTAAGACAGAGACAGATAGGTTCTTGATTAATAAGGGGATCGGGGTTATGGGGAGAAGGCGGGAGAATGGGGATGAGAAAAATATCAATCATGAGTGAATGGCGGAGCAGACTCGATGGGCCGAGTGGCCTAATTGTGCTCCTATGCCTATGGTTTTAATGTGCATTGTGAGGAAAATGTAAACTGGCGACAGGAGGATTTGGACAGACTCAGTGAGTGGGCAAGAACATGGCAGATGGAACATAATGTGGAAAAATGTGAGGTAATCCATTTTGGTAGAAGAAACAGATATGCAGAGTATTTCCTAAAGTGTAGATGCACAAAGGGGCCTCGGTGTCCTGTCCATAAGTCACTGAAGGCAAACATGCAGGTGCAGCAAACTATTAGGAAGGCAAATGGAATGTTAGCCTTTCTCGCAAGAGGATTTGAGAACAGTAGTGTGGTCTTGCTTCAATTGTATAGAAGCTTGGTTGGACTGCACCTGGAGTCCCCTTACCTCGGAAACGATATTATTGCCATAGAGGGAGTGCAATAAAGGTTCACCAGACTTGTCCAGGGGTGGCAGAACTGTCTTATGATGAGAGATTGGGGAAAACTGGGCCTGTATTCTCTAGTTTCAAAGAATGAGAGGTGATCTAATTGAAACCTAAAAAATACTTCAAAGAAACTTGGTTGGGAAATCTAGAACCAGGAAGCACAATTTCAAAGGGGGAAGGCACTTAGGACCTAGATCAGGAGAAATTTTGTTACACAGGGGGTTGTGAATCTTTGGAATTCTTGACCCAGGGGCTTATGGAAGCTCAGTCATCGAGTATATTTAAAGCAGAGATTTAGAAGTTTCTGATTAACCATACCTTAAAGGATTATGGGAAAAATGGGTGCAAAAGGCATTGAATTGCCCGATCAGCCATGGCTGTATTGAATGGTGGAGCAGGTTTGATGGGCTGAATCGCCTACTCCTGTTCCTATGCTCCTATGTTACCTTAACCACCAACTGGTGGTGGAGAGGCTTGTGAGCTCTGACGATTGCTTGAACGCTGCCATCAGTAACTCCTTGTTCCTGTGGCAATAGGGCAGCACATTAGCACAGTGGGTAGCACTGTTGCTTCACAGCGCCAGAGTCCCAGGTTCAATTCCCAGCTTGGGTCGCTGTCTGTGCGGAGTCTGCACGTTCTCCCCGTGTCTGCATGGGTTTCCTCTGGGTGCTCCGGTTTCCTCCCAGAAGTCCCGAAAGACATGCTTGTTAGGTGAATTGAACATTCTGAATTCTCCGTGTACCCGAAAAGGTGCCAGAATATGGCGACTAGGGGCTTTTCACAGTAACTTCATTGCAGTGTTAATGTAAGCCTTCTTGTGACAATTTTAAAAATTATTAGGAGGAGGTGCCAGACAAAGTGCAGTGCAAAATGCAGAACAGATTAAAGACTGTGTATCTCACTGCATGATTTGAGAGTAAAGTGGCAGCAACAGACAGGTTTGTGATGCTCATAAATCAGTTTATCATAATATGATAGCAGTAAATGGCATTTGTGTCAATTTGCACAGGTACCAGTCAATCCTCTTCATATTAAACATAGGAAAGGACAATTGAGGATGCAATCATTACTGTAGCAAGCATTCATACAATGCTGCTCACATACAGGAAGTCATTTTAAAGTGCTTTAAATAAGGAAAGGGATGTGGTATGTACAAAGCATGGGGAATGATGAGTTATGCACCAAAGCGGTGGTTATTGAAAGCGGCAAGGTAGTTATTTCTTTTAATTTAGAGGACCCAATTTTTTCTTTTTCCAATTAAGGGGCAATTTAGTATGGCCAATCCACCTAGCCTGCACATCTTTGGGTTGTGGGGGTGAGACCCACACAGACATGGGGAGAATGTGCAAATTTCACACGGACAGTGACCCGGGGCCGGGATCGAACCTGGGTCCTCGGCGCAGTGAGGCAGTAGTGCTAACCATTGCGCCACCGTACTGCCCCAAAAGCAGCAAGGTAGTTGACAAAGCTGATGGGGCTACCTAAATATTCAAGGCATGGCTACTTTAAACTGACATCAATAATCTTACATTGCAAATTGTCTTCAACACCTTGGGCAGATCAAAAGAAATTCATAAATTAACTTACTGCAACATCCACATCCTGAAACAAGCACCACAAGATAATCTTTTGGTGCCATCGTGTTGACAGATCAATTCATTTCTGACCACTAGATGATTTTATACAATTTGTTAACACATCATTACACAGCAACTGCTTTTAATTATAAAGTACCTTTAGTGCAATAAAATATCCCAGGTTCTCCATAGGAGCATTATCAAAACAAGATTTGACTCAAGTCATATAACAGGGCATTAAGGTATGGAAGGCATGGTTGGGCAGTAGTTTGCACTGCTGCCTCACAGCCTGAGGACCTGGGTTCAATATGTTTAGAGTTTGTGCATTCCCCCGTGTCTGCATGGGACTCACCCTCACAACGCAAAGATGTGCAGGTAGGTGGATTGGCCATGCTAAATTGCCCCTTAATTGGAAAAGGAAAAAAAAAGAATTGGGTACTCTAAATTTTAAAAAAGAGGGCATTAAGGCAAATGCCGAAAAGCTTAATCAAAAGATGTCGGTTTTAAGGGACATCTTAAATAAGGAAGCAAGATGGGGCTGGTTTAGCACAGGGCTAAATCGCTGGCTTTGAAAGCAGACCAAGGCAGGCCAACAGCACAGTTCAATTCCCGTACCAGCCTCCCCGAACAGGCGCCGGAATGTGGCGACTAGGGGCTTTTCACAGTAACTTCATTTGAAGCCTACTTGTGACAATAAGCGATTTTCATTTTCAGATAGATAGATGGCGAAGTTTAGGAAGAAAATTCCAGAGCTTAGGATCTTGATAGCCGTTGGCAAGCCACCAAGAGAAATTAAAATCAGGGATGTTCAAGAGGCCAGAATTGGGGTAATTTAGATCTTGTAGGGTTGTAGGGCTTGAGGCAACAGTGAAGGAATGACGATATAGTTCCAAGTCAGGATGGTGTGTAGCTTGGAGGGAAATTGCTGGTGGTGGTGTTCCCATGCAGTGTCCTTCTTGAGGTCACGGGTTTGGCAAGTGCTGTCAAAGAATCATTGGTGAGTTGCTAAAATGCATCTTGTGGATGGTGCACACTGCTGCTACTGTGCATTGGTGGTGGAGGAAATTAATATTTAAGGTGGTGGATGGGGTGCCAATAAAACAGATTACTTTGTTCTAGATGGTGTCAAGCTTCTCGAGTGCAATTGGTGCTCCACTTATACTGGCAAGTGGCGAGTATGCCTTCACACTCCTAACTTGTGCCTTGTAGATTTTGGGGGTCAGGAGGGGAGTTATTTTCCACGAAAGCTGCCCTGATAACAATAGACATGCTCCCTGGTGTCCTCGCAAAGGAGTTCGAGTTTGACAAGCAATGGAAGTTGGTGTCAGAGAGTCCACAAAAGTCGATTGAGGAAGTGCTGGGCCCTGTCCGAGTGAAACTTGATAAGACCACCGAGGCAGTAAAGAAGTCTGACGAGGTGCTAGAGGGTGTGGAGAAGGTGCTGACGAGGCACGGTGAGCAACTTGTGTCGCTGGAAGCCGAGATGGCAGTGGTGACAAATGAGAATAAGAGATTGAAGGCTAATGTCGATGGTCTCGGAAATTGGTCAAGGAGACAGAACCTCAAGAGTCGTGGGGTTGCCGGAATATCTATCGCAAATGTTTAGGAAGATGATGGGCGAGGGTGGCCTTGCATCTCTTCCTGAGCTAGACAGGGCCCATCGGACATTTGTGTACTGGATCCAGGCCTAAATCGTTGGCTCTATCAGGATTGACTTCTTTCTACTGGGAGGGTCCCTGCTCCCGTGAGTTAAAAGAGTTGAATATTCAGCAATAGTAATCTCTAATCATGCTCCAGACTTTGCAGACCTGGTGCTGGAGCTGCATCCCATTCAGCACTCGCCGTGGGGGTTAGATGTGGCATTACTGGGCAGCACGGTGGTGCAGTGAGCTAGCACTGCGACCTCACAGCGCCGAGGTCCAAGGTTCAATCCCGGCTCTGGGTCACTGTCCGTGTGGAGTTTGCACATTCGCCCCGTGTTTGCGTGGGTTTTGCCCCCACAACGAAAAACAATTTGCAAGCTAGGTGGATTGGCCACGCTAAATTGCCCCTTAATTGGAAAAATGAATTGGGTACTCTAAATTTTAAAAAAGATATGTCATTACTAGCGGAGAAAGGGTTTTATGAGCGCTTGTCTGCGACCATAGGGGAATATCTTAGGTTTAACAGAAACGACTCAGTCTCTCCCTCCACACTGCGGGAGACTCTTAAACCGGTTGTAAGAGGGGAGGTAATCTCCTATAAGGCACATTTAGACAGGATTGAGGGCTGAACATGGGTGCGATATTCAGAGGACCCTAATCTGGAGTTCGTGGCAACTAGAAAGCAGCTGCAAATGCAGTTTAATTTGGAGTCCATGGGGAAGGTAGTGAGCCAGCTATGGCGTTAAGAGAGGGTGGTTTATGAGTACTGGGAGAAGGCAAGCCATCTTTTGGTTGAGGCAGCATGCGGCTTCACGAGAGATCGTACAGATTAGGACACGGGCGGCAGCTTGATTCCCGCCCCAAGGGAAGTCAAGTGGCGTTTCTCTACAGATCAGAGCTCCCAGGGAGTGGATCGGACAGGTCAGAGTTTCTAGATGGGGTGTTCTTCCCAGTGGAGGAGAGAGAGAGAGAAGGGAGGAGTTGGAAGCCCCATTAAGCCCTGAGGATGTACTGAAGGGTTGATGCAAACAGGTAAGGCCCCTTGCCCGGATGGGGTTTCCAGTCAAAT
This sequence comes from Scyliorhinus torazame, assembly GCF_047496885.1. NCBI lineage: Eukaryota > Metazoa > Chordata > Chondrichthyes > Carcharhiniformes > Scyliorhinidae > Scyliorhinus > Scyliorhinus torazame. The sequence continues at coordinate 261,260,901 of NC_092712.1, forward strand.
TTTATAAGACGTTCATGGACCAGTTGTTGCCATTGATAATAGATAGGTTCAATGATTCTTTGGCTCAGGGTTCATTGTCCGATACACTTTAGCAGGCCTCTGTCTCTCTCATCTCGAAAAAGGTTAATGACCCCATGGTTACGGGCTGCCACTTCATGCTCTCACCCGGACCTGGAAAAATTCACTTCGCTTCCAGTTTCCACCCCTCCATCACTTTCACCTGGTCCATCTCAGACACTTCCTTTCCCTTCCTTGATCTTTCTGTCTCCATTTCCGGCAATAGACTATCTACTAATATCCACTACAAGCCCACTGACTCCCACAGCTATCTGGACTACAGCTCTTCACACCCTACAACCTGAAAGGACTCCATCCCTGTCTCTCAGCTCCTTCGCCTCCGTCGCATTTGTTCCGATGATGCCACTTTCCAAAATGGTGCTTCGAAAATATGTTCCTTCTTCATCAACCTTGACTTCCCACCTACAGTTAGTGACAGGGATCTCAACAGTGTGCGGTCCATCTCCCGCGCCACTACCCTCGCCCCTCCCTTCCCTCCCAGAACAAGGATAGCGTCCCGCTCGTTCTCACATTTCACCCCACCAGCCTCCGTATGCAACCCTCTGCCATTTTCGCCAACTCCAGAGTGATGCCACCGCCAACCACATCTTCCCTTCACTCCCTGTGTCAGCATTCCGCAGAGACCGTTCCCTCCGAGATAATCTAGTCCACTCCTCCACCATACCCAACACCGCGAACATCCCAGGCCCAAAACACTCATTCCAGGTTAAGCAACGTTTCACTTGCATCTCTTTCAATTTGGTCTATTGCATTCACTGCTCCCAATGTGGTCTCCTCTATATCGGAGACCAAATGCAGACTGGGTGATCGCTTTGCTGAGCACCTTCAGTCTGTGTACATTCAGGACCCTGACCTTCCCATTGCTTGCCATTTTAACACAAGACCCTGCTCCCATGCCCACATGTCTGCCCTTGGCCTGCTGCAATGTTCCAGTGAAGCTCAACAAACTGGAGGAACAACATCTCATCTTCCGTTTAGGCACACTACAGCCTTCCGGTCTCAACATCGAATTCAATAACTTCAGATGATTAGCTCTACCCCACCTCGACCCATTTGTTTTCATCCCATTTCATTTTAACTGTCTTTTACCATTCTTTCTTTCTTGATATATATTTAACCCCCCATCTTATCCATTTTTCTTTACGCTTTCTCCCCTTTGCTTCCCCTTCCTATCACCCAAAAACATATGTCACAGCTTACCCTCTGATGTGAGTTTCTCTGCTGTTTGGCCTTTCACATCTTTTGTTCTCTCTGGGGACTGCCATTAGCACTCTTTCCCCATGGTTTCTGTGGCTATAAGCACCCTGTTTCCCTGGGTTTCTATGAGTCCACAGTATAAATATTTCCCATTTTCTCTGTCTTTTAGCTTTGACAAAGGGTCATCTGTACTCAAAACGTTAGCTCTTTTCTCTCCCTAAGATGCTGCCAGACCTGCTAAGATCTTCCAGCATTTTCTCTTGGGTTAAGGACCCCATGGAAAGTGGATCATTTAGGCCCATCTCTTTTGAACGTAGATGCCAAATTACTGGCCAAGATGCTGGTGCTGTGATTGGAAGCCTGTGTCCTAGAAGTAATTGCAGAAGACCAGACAGGCAGGGGCAGCACTTGTCGGCTAATATATGGCATGTGCTGAATGTGGTCCTCTGCCCCTCTCCAGCCCCCAAACCAGAGGTGATTACATCTATAGATGCTGAGAAAGCGTTCAACAGGGTGGAGTGGGGGTATCTTTTTGAGGTGCTTGGAGGATTTGGATTTGGGCAGAAGTTCATTTTGGCTATTGTATAGAGCCCCTTCAGCTAGTGTCCGCAGTAATGCAATGAGTTCAGGGTATTTTCTATTGAGTAGGGGTACACGGCAGGGGTGCTCTTTTGTCACCACTCCTGTTTGCGCCAGCGATAAAACCTTTAACATACTATTAGTGCTGAGGTCTTCGGGTGAATGGAGGGAAACACTCTTCCAAGGTTTTTATTTCTGTTTCAATGTCTTCCTGTTTTCCTTGCTAAGTCTTTCTAACCCACGGTTAACAAGTTAATCGCCTCTTTTTTGGGCGGGTAAGTCACCAACTTCGTAGGGTATTCCTTCAGAGGTTCCTGCAGTCGGGGGCCTGGCGTTACCCAATCTGCTCACTTATTATTGGGTGGCCAACATTGAGTTGGTGCTGCGGTGATTTGGGGGGGGGGAGGGGTCACATTCTATATGGGGCGGATGGAGGAAGAGTTTGTGGAAGGGCTCGAGTTTACGGGCATTGGTAATGGCTTCTCCCCAGCGAGCTATTCCTCAACGCCAGTGGTGATCTCTACTTTAAGGATAAGGAAGCAGTTTAGGCAGCAATACAAGCTGAGTGCCATGTCATTGTTGGCTCCTATCTGCAGCAACCATTTATTTGTGCCATTGGGTTTGGATGTGACATTTAAGGCAGGGGAAGGAAAGAGCCTGGAGTATTTGGGGGATCCATTCGTGGAGGGCCAGTTCGCCAGTTTGGAGGAGCTTATGGTGAAATTTCAACAGTCAGGGGCGCACCTGTTCCGCTACTTCCAGTTACGTGATTTTGTCCGGAAGGCTGGTTCTACATTTGCCTTGGTGCTGCAATGCTCCCTGCTGGGTAGGAGGGATCTATTTTGGATGACGACATGTGGTGTAAGGCATTTCGTAGAGTGAACTCCACTTCCTCCTGCGCACGGCTCAGCCTGATTCAGCTGAAGGTGGTACATAGGGCTCACCTAACTACGGCTAGGGTGCATGGGTTCGTCATAGGAGTGGGGGACAGGTGTGAGCGGTGCTCTCATGGGCCCGCTAACCACACCCACATGTTTTGGGTGTGCCCAAGGATGGTAAGCATTTGGATCTCCTTCTTTGGCATCCCTACAGTGCAGGAGGAGGCCATTCAGCCCATCGAATCTGCACTGACCCTCCGGAAGAGCACCCTTACCCAGGCCAACTCTCCCACAATCCCATCATGGGACACTAAGGGACAATTTATCATGGCCATCAAATACTACCTTGATGTCAAGGGCAGTCACTCTTACTTCATCTCTGCATTTCAGCTCTTTAGTTCATGTTTGGAGGCTTTAATGACATCTGGAGCTGAGTGGACTTGGCAGAACCCAAATTGAGCATCAGTGAACAAATCATTGCTGTATTAAGCATAATTTGATATCAGTGACAATGTCACCTTCCATCACTGCTGATGATAAATAGTAGACTGACGGGGCATTGATTGCCATGGGGCACCACTCTTTAGTACTATTGTCAGGGCCCATAGCCTTTCCTTTATCCAATGCTTTCAGCCATTTGTTTCTGTCACATGGAGTGAATCAAATTGGCTGAAGACTGGCATCTGCGATGTTGGGAGACCGCAGGTGGATGCCGAGGTGGATTACTTACCTGGCAGTCCTGGCTGAAGGTGGTTGCAAATGCTTCAGCCTTGTCTTTATACTGATGCACTGATATACTCGGTTCCCCCATTACAAAGAACAAAGAAATGTACAGCACAGGAACAGGCCCTTCGGCCCTCCAAGCCCGTGCCGACCATGCTGCCCGACTAAACTACAATCTTCTACACTTCCTGGCTCCGTATCCCTCTATTCCCATCCTATTCATGTATTTGTCAAGATGCCCCTTAAATGTCACTATCGTCCCTGCTTCCACCACCTCCTCTGAGTAGCGAGTTCCAGGTACTCACTACCCTCTGTGTAAAAAACTTGCCTCGTACATCTACTCTAAACCTTGCCCCTCTCACCTTAAACCTATGCCCCCTAGTAATTGACCCCTCTACCCCGGGGAAAAGCCTCTGACTATCCACTCTGTCTATGCCCCTCATAATTTTGTAGACCACTATCAGGTCGCCCCTCAACCTCCTTCGTTCCAGTGAGAACAAACAGAGTTTATTCAACCGCTCCTCATAGCTAATGCCCTCCATACCAGGCAACATTCTGGTAAATCTCTTCTGCACCCTCTCTAAAGCCTCCACATCCTTTTGGTAGTGTGGCGACCAGAATTGAACACTATACTCCAAGTGTGGCCTAACTAAGGTTCTATACAGCTGCAACATGTCTTGCCAATTCTTATACTCAATGCCCCAGCCAATGAAGGCAAGCATGCCGTATGCCTTCTTGACTACCTCTCCACCTGTGTTGCCCCTTTCAGTGACCTGTGGACCTGTACTCCTAGATCTCTTTGACTGTCAATACTCTTAGGGTTCTACCATTCACTGTATATTCCCTACCTGCATTAGACCTTCCAAAATGCATTACCTCACATTTGTCCAGATTAAACTCCATCTGCCATCTCTCCGCCCAAGTCTCCAAACAATCAAAATCCTGCTGTATCCTCTGACAGTCCTCATCGCCATCCGCAATTCCACCAACCTTTGTGTCGTCTGCAAACTTACTAATCAGGCCAGTTACATTTTCCTCCAAATCATTTATATATACTACAAAAACCAAAGGTCCCATCACTGATCCATGTGGAACACCACTGGTCACGGCCCTCCAATTAGAAAAGCATCCTTCCATTGCTACTCTCTGCCTTCTATGACCTAGCCAGTTCTGTATCCACCTTGCCAGCTCACCCCTGATCCCGTGTGACTTCACCTTTTGTACCAGTCTACCATGAGGCACCTTGTCAAAGGTCTTACTAAAGTCCATATAGACAACATTCACTGCCCTACCTGCATCAATCATCTTAGTGACCTCCTCGAAAAACTCTATCAAGTTAGTGAGACATGACCTCCCCTTCACAAAACCATGCTGCCTCTCACTAATACATCCATTTGCTTCCAAATGGGATTAGATCCTGTCTCGAAGAATTCTCTCCAGTAATTTCCCTACCACTGAAGTAAGGCTCACCGGCCTGTAGTTCCCTGGATTATCCTTGCTACCCTTCTTAAACAGAGGAACAACATTGGCTATTCTCCAGTCCTCCGGGACATCACCTGAAGACCGTGAGGATACAAAGATTTCTGTCAAGGCCTCAGCAATTTCCTCTCCAGCCTCCTTCAGTATTCTGGGGTAGATCCCATCAGGCCCTGGGGACTTATCTACCTTAATATTTTTTAAGACACCCAACACCTCGTCTTTTTGGATCTCAATGTGACCCAGGCTATCTACACACCCTTCTCCAGACTCAACATCTACCAATTTCTTCTCTTTGGTGAATACTGATGCAAAGTATTCATTTAGTACCTCGCCCATTTCCTCTGGCTCCACACATAGATTCCCTTGCCTATCCTTCAGTGGGCCAACCCTTTCCCTGGCTACCCTCTTGCTTTTTATGTACGTGTAAAAAGCCTTGGGATTTTCCTTAACCCTATTTGCCAATGACTTTTCGTGACCCCTTCTAGCCCTCCTGACTCCTTGCTTAAGTTCCTTCCTACTTTCCTTATATTCCACACAGGCTTCGTCTGTTCCCAGCCTTTTAGCCCTGACAAATGCCTCCTTTTTCCTTTTGACGAGGCCTACAATATCTCTCGTTAGCCAAGGCTCCCGAAAATTCCCGTATTTATCCTTCTTCCTCACAGGAACATGCCGGTCCTGAATTCCTTTCAACTGACACTTGAAAGCCTCCCACATGTCAGATGTTGATTTGCCCTCAAACATCCGCCCCCAATCTATGTTGAGGATGAGGATGTTTTTGGAGCTCCAATATCTCGTCATTAACAACTGAATGAACTTTGATTGGATCCTTTGGTTTTCGGAAGACTTGGTTCCGTCCAGAGCATGATGCTGCTTTCCATGCATGCAGTCCTGTGCTTTGCTTCATTAGGTTGGCACTTCAGTTTTAGGTATGCCTGCTACTGCTCCTGGCACCCCTCAGTTTTGGTGACCTTACTTTAGGAAAAATGTCAAAAGGTGTGGGCGCTGGCAGTGATGAGAATGTGAAATTTGCCGTACTCGAGGTGGATGAGGTGAAATACATAGATTATATACACCAGCACGGCCAGTTGGTCTAATTGGCCCATTTCTGTCCTGTAAAATTCCACGCAAATTCACTTTTCTAGCTAAGCTATTCAAAGCTAGTTTGTCCAGACTCCTATGTGCATGCTTTCTCTTGGAACTGGTGAGCTGTATTCTAGCAAGAAGCAAGCAAGAGAGAGAGAGACAGTACTCTAGCAAATACTCGAGCCTGTCACAAGTATTGTGATTAACTGTTGGACCCACCGAGCAAATTTGCTATCCTTTGATGTATGATCACATGGTTCCCAATTAATGCCCCAGCTAAATATCCAGCTGTGAGGGGAATGGGACAACACCTGGTCCCTCAGGTATTGCAAAAATAATTCTCTATTCAAAATGGCCTGACATATTTGAGAGAATGTGAGAGCACTCTGAATACTGCTCGCTCATTACCACTGGAAACCCCTGTGACAATCAGCTTGGTTCTCCTGCTTCTGGACCAATTGTTGAGAGGAAAAAATTCATCGAACTTTACAGAAATGTTGTGACAATCCAATTCAGGCAGCATAAGCCAAAAATATCATAGTCAGAAATAATTATCTGATGATTTAATTTAACCAATTCAGTAACTATCCTAACAAAATTTACACTCAATATTTTCTGCTTAGAACACATGGGTTTTGTGCTCAATCCGGAGGCACAGAATCCAAGAATTATCTACAATTGTGCAAGTTTGCTGCAGAATCTAATGTTAATTGGTATTTTTCTACCATCACTTCACAAGTTTAGAAGTAATTTAACTTTAACTAAATATAATTGGATCGCGGAACAACATGAAGGGAAACTTAATATACTGAACTTGCTTTTTAATATTATGGCCTAGATTTTGCAGTCAGCAGTGAAACTACAGTACTCGTCACTGACTGAGGAAAGCAACCCACAAGGATCTAGCAATATGTGGTGTAGACTTCCCCTTTCCTGACAATAATTTGAATCTGGTGCTAAGTCAAGGGCATTTTCAAGTATCCAGCAGTAGTGATGTTACCAATCAGGAGAAACAGCAAATCACACTGAAGATTTCTCACCAACAGCAAACCAGAAAGTAAAATGCACTGATAATCCTACAAATTTCATAAATTTTAAGAGTGCGAAATAAAGATTGGGTCATATGAGAAGGCGGAATATCAAAAAAGACTTTTCAAAATTAAAATGGAATTATAATGGGAAAAAATTGACATTATATACATATACCATTTGTTTTCCAAGGGCCAGAGAGATAGTTTAGTAGTGGTTCTGGTTTTATACACTGTTTAAAAACTATTAAACATAAGGACATAAGAACTAGGAACAGGAGTAGGCCATCTGGCCCCTCGAGCCTACTCCGCCATTTAATGAGATCATGGCTGATCTTTGTGGACTCGGCTCCACTCTCCGGCCATATCCCCGAATCCCTTTATTCTTTAGAAAGGCATCTATCTTTTTCTTAAAAACGTTTAAAGAAGGAGCCTGAACTGCTTCACTGGGCAAGGAATTCCAGAGATTCACAACCCGTTGGGTGAAGAAGTTCCTCCTACACTCCGTCCTAAATCTACCTCCCCTTATTTTGAGGCTATGCCCCCTAGTTCTGCTTTCCCCGACCAGTGGAAATAACCTGCCCGCATCTATCCTATCTATTCCCTTCATAATTTTATATGTCTCAATAAGATCCCCCCACATCCTTCTAAACTCCAATGAGTACAGTCCCAGTCTACTCAACCTCTCGTCATAATCTAACCCCCTCAACTCTGGGATCAACCTACTGAATCTCCTCTGCACTCCCTCCAGTGCCAATATGTCCTTTCTCAGGTAAGGAGACCAAAACTGAACACAATACTCCAGATGCGGCCTCACCAACACCCTATACAATTGCAGCATAACCTCACTAGTCTTGAACTCCATCCCTCGAGCAATGAAAGACAAAACTCGATTAGCCTTCTTAATCACCTGTTGCACCTGCACACCAACTTTTTGCGACTCGTGCACCAGCACACCCAGGTCCCTCTGCACAGCAGCATGTTTTAACATCTTACCGTTTAAATAATAATCCATTCTGCTGTTATTCCTCCCAAAATGGATAGCCTCACACTTGGCAACATTGAATTCCATCTGCCAGACCCTAGCCCATTCACCTAACCTATCCAAGTCCTTCTGCAGACTTCCGGTATCCTCTGCCCTTTTTGCTTTACCACTCATCTTAGTGTCGTCTGCAAACTTTGACACATTGCACTTGGTCCCCAACTCCAAATCGTCTATGTAAATTGTGAACAACTGCGGGACCAACACTGATCCTTGAGGGACCCCACTAGTTACAGGTTGCCAACCAGAGAAGCACCCATTTATCCCCACTCTCTGCTTTCTGTTAGTTAACCAATCCTCTACCCATGCTACCACTTTACCCTCAATGCCGTGCATCTTTAGTTTATGCAGCAACCTTTTGTGTGGCACCTCGTCAAAAGCTTTCTGGAAATCCAGATATACCACATCCATTGGCTCCCCGTTATCTACTGCACTGGTAACGTCCTCAAAAAATTCTACCAAATTAGTGAGACACGACCTACCCTTTGTGAACCCATGCTGCGTCTGCCCAATGGGACAATTTCCCTCCAGGTGCCCTGCTATTTCCTCCTTAATGATAGATTCCAGCATTTTCCCTACAACCAAAGTTAAGCTTACCGGCCTATAATTGCCCACTTTCTGCTGACCTTTTTTTAAACAGTGGTGTCACGTTTGCTACTTTCCAATCCTCTGGGACTACCCCAGAGTCTAGTGAATTTTGATAAATTATCACTAGTGCGTTTACAATTTCCCTAGCCATCTCTTTTAACACTCTGGGGTGCATCCCATCAGGGCCAGGAGACTTGTCTACCTTTAGCCCCATTAGCTTGCCCAATACTGCCTCCTTAGTGATTACAATCATCTCAAGGTCCTCACCTATTATATCCTTATTTCCATCAGTCACTGGCATGTTATTTGTGTCCTCCACTGTGAAGACTGACCCAAAAAACCTGTTCAGCTCCTCAGCCATTTCCCCGTCTCCTATTATTAAATCTCCCTTCTCATCTTCCAAAGGATCAATATTTACCTTAGCCACTCTTTTTGTCTTATATATTTGTAGAAGCTTTTACTATCTGCTTTTATGTTCTGAGCCAGTTTACTTTCATAGTCTACCTTACTCTTCTTTGTGGCTTTTTTAGTAGCTTTCTGTTGTCCCCTAAAGACTTCCCAGTCCTCTAGTCTCCCACTAATTTTTGCCACTTTGTATGTTTTTTCCTTCAATTTGATACACTCCCTCACCTCCTTAGATATCCACGGTCGATTTTTCCCCTTTCTACCGTCTTTCTTTTTTGTCGGTATGAACCTTTTCTGAACACTGTCAAAGATCGCTCGGAAGGTTCTCCACTGTTCCTCAACTGCTTCACCATGAAGTCTTTGCTCCCAGTCCTTAGCTAGTTCTTCTCTCATCCCATTGTAATCGCCTTTGTTTAAGCACAAAACACTAGTGTTTGATTTTACCTTGTCATCCTCCAACTGTATTTTAAATTCCACCAGTGTCACTTTCTTTCAAGGGGTTTTAACATTGATATTAAAACATAACAGGGGACATTCTTAACAGTTCAGTGACTTCTCAAGATTGATGTCTGCAGGCCATCAGTAAATCCTGTGGCGCAGCGAAGAACCATTTCTGGATTTTATGGTGTCCGCACACATGCAATGAAACACAAGATTCACAGTATAATGATGGCCAAATGCGGACAGTTTTGACGTTGCTACAGCAGAAAATCCAAGCCAGAATATAGCATATTTACATGAAAGACATTTTTAAATAGACAGCATTGTGATGTGCATAATGTGCAATAATAGATGGCTTACCTATGAGTGGGGGCTCATCTATAGTAATGCCCTGAGATCTAAGGTGTTTCTTGATACAAGCTAGTCGTTGTACATTGGGTCCCCAGCGTCTACCCAGTTTATGCACATGTTGAATCTGAGTCACAAACCGCATTTCATCATTCAATTTGCACTCGGGCCTCCAGTCAGAGGGAGGGATCACCCGGCACATGCCATACTTCTCCATCTGAGTTCTGACAGATTCCACATAAACTAATGGGTCATGAAACTCCTTCTGGGTAGGCCTGAGAATGGGAATTTCTCCAATCAGTGCCATGCCAACCTTGTTGCCTTTCTCCTGTTTTACTGAAGAGTCTTGTGGCTTGTGCGAGGACTCTGTAGCTGAGGTAGAACTATTTTCGCTGGAGGCACTTTCCAATTTGCTCTGTGCTTGTTTGCTTGGGGTGTTCTTACCTAAGGATGCCTTCCTAAGCCTCTGTCTTTCACTGTTTTTCACTGGTGTTTCACACTTGATTCGTCCATTAGGTAGAGTTTTTTCTTTTGTATTTGCTTTATCTTTAGCTCCTGCTGTACACAAATTAGCTTTCACTCTCTTTGAAGGTGACTGTGGTTTCACTATATGGTTGACCTCCTCATGCCTTCTCTTGGAGGTCCGCAGTCCTTCCTTAACTTCTCTGACTTCAACTTTAGTGGATGCTTTCCCATTCATCTTTCCATTTAGTTTGACACAGCTAAGGGCAGCACCATTTGAATGGGATGTTCCATTGGATAGCACCTGTTTTCTTGATTTTGCATTACTGCTTTCAGTTTTCCCTGAGATTGTATGGTTAACAGCTACACTGGAATTGACATGGTTCAGTTTGGTTTCCTTAACCGGTTCTTTCTTGGCTTTGGTGTATGTAACATTTCCTTTTGTCACCGTTGCAGTGTACTTCACAGTTTTGGACGGTGAAGGTCTGACCTCCCTATTCTTTTTGGCACTAGGTGCAGCTGCGCCTAACGATGGAGTCTGGGCAACACCATTCACCCCCTTTGAAACCTGCAACAGAACAAGAGTGATTAATATAGACATCCCTCAATGGTGCAAAAACATGTCTCACAGCAACTAACCGTCTACATTAACCAAATATAATTTACTAGGGTTTGATAATTTCCTTGCGATATTGCAAGTGCAGTCATCATTATGTAGAAAAATAGCGCAATTTGTACACAGTAATGCCCACAAAGAGCAAATCTGATTTTGGTGGTGCATTAGCTGAGGACGGAATGTTGGTCAGGATGTAAGGAGAACGCCCTGCTCGTTATTTGATCATCGCACTGGGTTTTTCATGTTTGAAAGCAGGCTGATCCTCAACCAAAGGACAATGCATTGGCGTTACTGCAGCTCTCCAGTACTACTCAGCAGTGCAAGCCTAGATTCTGTGCACATGTCCGGGAGAGGAATTTAAACCCACAACCTTCTCGTGCAAGGATACTACCAATTGAGCCAAACAGATACTGTAGTTACGAGAAGAGATAAAAATAGAGACATTTTTGTTTTGTTAATGGAGATAATTTATGTAACATCGACCATATGCAACATACAAACTCTAAACGTAACAAATATTTGTTACGTTTAACACGACTAGCTATATGTATCACGCATAGAGTTTTGCTTTCCATGACCATATAATTCCACCACTTACATTAAAAATGCCAAAGAATAAATTTAATGGTATTTTGGCACGTTCCCAAAAAGCAATAAATGCAACCTTTGCCTTGACTTTCCAGTTCCGAGAAAATGGTGGTGGCAACGAAAGTCAGATCTGCAAATGCAGCAAGTAACTGTGCCATTCAGACCAAGTAGTGACCAGCAGCTTTGACGACAGCTCAGTCCAGTTAGCTTTCTCTGAAAGAGCGATGGTAATACAGATTCCTCAACTAACCTCTGTACCGTTGGATTGGGTAAGGGAAAGGTGGGGGTAGATATGGCCCGAGTTCTCATTCCTGAATACTGCCGAGGTGACTCTTGTAGAGATTATGGACAGGTTTAGCTCAGTGGTACCCAAACAAGTTCATAATAACCTTTTGGGGTGTTACCAACATACTACAGGTGACTGTGAAAACACACTCCAGCAAGGAGACAATGGGCGCGATTTAACAAAACAAGTTCAGAGTCTCGTACGATTTCCTGCGACGGAGAGATAGCTGCCCGTATAAAATAGCACTTAGTGCCGAAAATGAGCCTCAAGCTTCACGCCAGTACTGGCTGTCCCGCCAGCTGATTCGGCAGACTCGCGCCCTGCAGCTCCCTGCTAACAAGTGGGAGCTGCTTCTAAATGTGCTCTCCGAACTCGCTCACAGTCAACACACAAACAGGGCACCAAGAAGACCTGCTACACACTTTGGGGATGCCGACTTGGCCAGGTTTCTAGATGCCATGGAGGTGAGAAGGGAAACCCTGCTCCCCCAAGGGGCAGGGGACCAGGAGCAGGGCTACCATAGATGCCTAGGAGGCAGTAGCAACGACTGTCAGTTCGGGCAGCATGACCACGAGGACCGCCATACAGTGCAGGAAGAAGACTAACAACCCCTGTTGAGCTGCAAGGGTTAAGTGAACACCGGCCCCCTGGCATCAGTTCTGCCTGGCACCCCCCTGACCTCCAACCCCTCCCCCAAACAAGTCAGCAGCAGCAGCTGGCACCTCACACCCTCCCCACATCATTGCGCTTGTGCCCTGGCACACCATGGCTTCCACCAGCATTACCCCTCCATATCGAGGTACAGTTCCCACACATGCCACCTGCTGTAGACCCTCCCCTCTCCCGGAAGCATCAAGCGCGTGGCTCACAATGCCCCCTTTCTGTCCCCGCAGGAGAATTTAGATCATAATAGATGAAAGGGCCCAGGCGGGTGGAGGAGTTCCAATCATCAGAGCCCTCACCCCCTAAGAGAAACGGACCCAGGGGATTGCGGGGTTGTTAGAGGAGAGAGCTGTCACCGACAACAGGATTGGCCTGCGCCACAGCGGTAAGGATTCACTGCCCTTTAACACAGGTGACCTGTCTCAAATGAGTTGTTCAAGGCAGACAAAATGATCCTTCCGTATCACCGATGACATATCCAGTCCCCCACAGGATAGCCACCCGATGGGGCCGGGCCATCTGCCACCAGCCCCCCCCCCACAAACCCAATGTCAGTGACACTCCGGTGAGTGCATAGCCAATCGGAGTTGTCCCAAAGGCTACAGGCAGAGAAGATGCCGTCAGCAACACATGGCACCAAGGCCAACACTGCTAGAGTGGCGACCGCAGCGGAAAACCTGGAACATGATGTCAGTACCTTGAGTGGTGGGGTGTCCAAGGCGTGACTCAGTTTGTGACGACCAAGGCTGAGGGCCTCAACATCATGTCCCACTTGGTGAGGGACAAGTCCCAGATGCAGATGGACATTGCCGCGGCATTGCGAAGCATGTCCCAGTCACTTAGGAGCATCACTGAGGGTATCAACACCATGGTGCAGAAAACGGGGAGCCACCAGGCCTGGCAAAGCCAGATGGTGCAGACGGACTGGAGCTCACTCCAGGCCCCGCCATTGCAGGGAGACCTCCATGGCCCTGCGGGCACCATCCCAGAGGTGAGAGCACTGGAGGCTGAAGCCTGGTCCTATGAGAAACACGTGAGAATGGGTACCTCCCTGGCCCTCCGGGCATGCAGGACCCTCACCGCGACCTGTCCTCCACCCTCAGGCTGCATCGCGGGTCCTCCATGAGCTCGTCCTCCTGGTCCAGCCCCACCTCAACCACCTCAGATGAAGCCACAAGTCCCTCCTCCTCCTCCATCATGTCGCCCCATTGCTGTGCCAGATTGTGAAGAACATTGCAGACCACCACAAAGAGAGAGACCCTCTGGGAGGCGTACTGCAGTGCACCACCAGAGTAGTCCAGACACTGGAACCTCATTTTCAGCAGTCTGACGCACTGCTCGATAACAGCGCGGGTTGCAGCATGGGCCTCGGTATGTCGGGTCTCCGCCTTGGTCTCCGGCCTCCGCATTGGCATCATCAGCCAGGAGTTCAGCGAGTACCCCTTACCCCCCAAGAGCCGTCATCCCGGTGTGATCTTCAACGATGCCGGGATCTCAAGAATGTCCCAGGATGTAGCCGTCATGCACACTTGGTGAGAAGTGTGCAGATACATGTGCATGAGCTGGAGCCGCTGGTCACACATGGTCGCACACAATGCGAACATTCAGGGAGTGGAAGCCCGTTCTGTTTAAGAAGGGCACTTCCTGATGCCCACCCAAGGTGACATATGTGCCATCTATAACCCCCTGGACCTGGGGCACCCTGGTGATGGCGGCGAATCCTGCTGCCCGGGCATCTTGAGAAGCTTGGTCCAGCCAAAGTTAATGTAGTAGGGCATCTGTGGCCTCACGGATGCACAAAAGGGCTGTAGCTTGGCAATGCCGCACAGGTCCCTGCTCGAGCCCTGGAATGAACGCATTGCATAAAAGTTCAGGGCTGCGGTGACCTTCACAGCCACCAGGAACTGGTGTTCTCCTCCTTCATGGGGTGGCAAGTCTGTTAGGACATGGCACAGGTGCTGTACGGTCTCCTAGTTGAAACGGAGTCTCCTGCAGCACAGGCTGACCTTCATCTCCTTGTACGACCAACAATGCTTATACATCTTGGGCCTTCGCTGGTGCCAGCCTCTGGCTCCCTCCTCAGCCTGATGGGCAGCCGGGTCTGCAGGGCGTGCGATGGCCCCCTACACAAGGGCTGGTTTAGCACAGTGGGCTAAACAGCTGGCTTGTATTGCAGAACAAGGCCAGCAGCACGGGTTCAATTCCCGTACCAGCCTCCCCGAAGAGGCGCTGGAATGAGGCGATTAGGGGCTTTTCACAGTAACTTCATTGAAGCCTACTTGTGACAATAAGCAATTATTATTATTGCATGGTGTGCCACCTCCAGCCTACGTTGACACAGCTGACTTCTACAGCGGCTGGCCGCCTGGGCTGCCCCCAGCACCGTGAGGGCTGCCACTGCAAGGTCAACGACGTCATCCATTTTGGTACCTGTCAGGAATTGGAGAAAGAGAGATTAACAATCAGTTAGGACTTGCATTCACGGCACCGAGGTCCCAGGTTCAATCCCAGTTCTGGGTCACTGTCCATGTGGAGTTTGCACATTCTCCCCATGTTTGCGTGGGTTTCGCCCCCACAACCCAAAGATGTGTGGGGTAGGTGGATTGGCCACGCTAAATTGCCCCTTAATTGGAACAAAAATGAATTGAATACTCTAAATTTATTTTTAAAAGTTAGGACTTCCACCCCGGGACCCTCAAATCTCACAAGCCTTCTCCACCCTTATATGCCCAGCCTTCTCTCAAGTGCCATCCAGCAAGCCAGTTGTGCTAGAAAAGTTCACACTGCACGATTATCCTCGGCATAGCAGGAGTTCCTAGAGCGCAAACCACTGCAGGCAACATTAGGGAGTTAGGGTACTCAGGTACCCTGACCCAGACATATCCATCCTCAGGTTGTGAGGATATCCCCAGTGCTGAAGCCCAGCTCCTGAAAGTCTGCCTGTTGGCGGCTACGTGTGTGGTGCCTATGCCTCCAGGGTTCAGGCAAAGTGTCTCGGCCTCACAGTTTGATTGAAACATTCGGCAATAACACTCATCTGAGACACGGCACGTGTACCCATTGAAAATGCACTTGAGAGCGTAACTAATAATGCCAATTCCGTATTAGCAATAGCCTGCAGCTGTGCAGCGAGGGGCTGCTCACAGTTAAAAGGAGTTAAAGTTACCGTCAACATATAACCAAAAACAGGGCTTTGTCCTGCAAGTGATTGGTAGGACAGACAGGCAGCAGCTGCAGTTCCCGTTCTGGGTATACACAATATTAGAGGATGGCTTGTATGCTCCACAAATGCCAAGCCCCTCACCCTCCCAGCCCAGGGACGACCCCTGACCATTGGCTGGCATCTACGATTTTGGGAGACCTCAGGAGGAGGCCGAGATGGATTACTTACATGATATTTCTGGTTGAAGGTGGTCGCAAATGCTTCAGCCTCATCTTTTGCCCTGATATGCTCGGCTCCCCCATCGTTGAGGATGAGGATGTTTTTGGAGCCTCCTCCTCCAATGTCTCGTCATTAACAACTAAATGTACAGATTCTGAACTTTGATTGGATCCTTTGATTTTAGGAACACTTAGCTCTGTCTAGATTGAATAAACTAGAATTGTTTAGCTATGAGGAGAGATTGAATAAACTGGGATTGTTCTCCCCAGAGAGAAGGAGGCTGAGGAGCGACCTGATAGAAGTGTATAAAATTATTAGGGGTACAGTGTGAAGAGTTGGAGGCTTTTTCCCAGGGCGGAAATGACAATTACAAAGGGGCACAAGTTCAAGGTGAGGGGTGATAGGATCAGTGGAGATGTGCGGGGGAGTTTTTTGCTCAGAGGGTGGTGGTGGTGGCCTCAAATGCACTGCCAAATGAGGTGGTTGAGGCAGATACGTTAGCAAACTTTAAGGCTTGTCTAGTTAGGCACATGAACAGACATGGTATAGAAGGATACAGGCGGTTGGTCTAGATAGGACACGTGATCGCGCCGGCTTGGAGGGCCGAAGGGCCTGTTCCTGTGCTGTACTGTTCTTTGTTCATGGTGCTGCTTTCCATGCATGCGGTCCTGTGCTATTGCTTCATTAGGTCGGCATTGAATACGCCTGCTACTGCTCCTGGCACCCCTCAGTTTTGGGCACCTATTATGGGCCAGGGTTTAGAGAACCCCAAAGTGTATCATGGAGTTCACCTGGGCCACAACTTTTAATAGATTGTGGTATGGGGAGCACATGGCCCATTCTACAGGTGTGGTACAGCAGATATGGATAAGTATTTTTTTAAACAAAACAATGTTTATTGTATGAACTCGAGTTAACCTTTTTAAAACATAGTGAAAATCTTAGCAACCATTAATTCAAATACAACCCCCAAAGACTACAACACTAAGTAATCCTTTAAGCTTTCCTTTAAACATCCATACGATTTAAAACACCTTTTACCAGAAGCACACCAGGTTAAAGTCACTACTGTTATTAGTTTTAAATCACCAGGATCGATTTACAGTCTTTAGATTACAGAGAGAGATTCATACACCTTCTGGCTGTGACTGCAGCTATCCAGCTCTGAAAACGAAACTAAAAACACACCCTGCAGCAGACAGCCTAAAACAGAAGTAAAAAGCTGATAGACAGCCCAGCTCCACCCACTCTGACATCACTGCAGTAATAAACACCCATTTCTTCAAGGTGCTCTCACTACAGATACTTATATACACACCCATTTATAAACACCCATTTCTTAAAGGTACTCTCACATGACACACCTTACTTTAGAAAAAATGTCAAAAAATGTGGGCGCTGGCAGTGGTGAGAATCTGAAATTTGCTGTACTCGAGGTGGGTGAGGCGAAACACATAGAATGTGAAAACTCCAGTGAATGGTCTGCAATGATTAACAACAGGACACAACTCAAGCAAACCACAACCACTTCAGTACTATCGTGAGTTAGAGCAGCAGAACTGGAAGCAGCGACCATATATTCGGCTACCTGTGCTATATAGTGGTTCTTTCATGTAGGAGGGAGAAGCTGCAAACAGGACTTGGAAAACTAGCTGGATACTGCCACTTTGGGGCTTGAAATTCTTTATAGGGCAATCATAGAAACATAGAAAATAGGAGAAGGCCGTCCGTCCCTTCAGGCCCACTCACCATTCGTTATCATGGCTGATCATCCAATTCAATTGCGTAACCCCCTATATCCTTTGATCCACTTTGCCTTAAGTGCTATATCTAACTGCTTCTTGAAAACATACAATGTTTTGGCCTCAACTATTTCCTGTGGTGACAAATTCCACAGGCTCGCCACTCTCTGGGTGAAGAAATTTCTCATCTCTGTCCTAAATGGTCTACCCCGTATCCTTAGACTGTGACCCCTGGTTCTGAACATACCCACTATCAAGAACATCCTTCTCGCATCCACCCCATTAGAATTTTATAGGTTTCTATGAGATCCCCACCCCTCCCTCATTCTTCTGATGGCCAACAAAGACAATCCTAACTGATTCAATCACTCCTCATACATCAGTCCCGCCATCCGTGGAATCAGTATGGTAAACCTTCACTTCGCTGCACTCCCTCTAGAGAAAAAGCATCCTTCCACCGATAAGGAGACCAAGACTGCACACAATATTCCAGCTGTGGCCTCACCAAGGCCCTGTATAATTGCAACAAGATATCCCTGCTCTTGTACTCAAATCCTCTCGCATCTTCAGGCAATTGCAAGAAGACTGACACTGTCAGCACCATCCATTGTTCAGGGTTGTCAGAACAGTGTGGATTACCGTGTTTGCATGGGTTTCACCCCCACAACCCAAAAGATGGGCAGGCTAGGTGGATTGGCCACGCTAAATTGCCCCTTAATTGGAAAAAATTAACTGGGTACTCTAAATTTATAAAACAAGAACAGTGTGGATTGAGCACCCCCATTTCCTAAAATTCTGAACTCTCCCTGGAGGTCCAATAAGGTTACAGAAATATTCGGGGAAATACACTGCTAAGAATATAACCTGACCTACAGCTCATTTGCTGCAGGTGCTGTTGCATCATCCTGGGATCTGTTGTGGGCTCCAGTTTATGAGCATTTGAAGATCAATCGAGACTTACACGCAATGCAGTCCATCATCTACCTCAGATAGCGTATGTGACACATTGCCAAGAGAGCTTGTAAAATTCCAATCTTAGCCACCAGAGGGTGCCATTGAGCCTCCGCTATCAGAAGGCCCATTCATTAGCATAGTAGTAAACCAATGTGCAAACTGGTCTAGAGAAATGTGCCTGAAAAAATGATTTTAATTATAGCTATTAAAAAAACACAAATGGTTGCAAATTATTTAAGTTTTGTTTTAGGCTCCCTGCAAAAATCGCAACCAAAAACTAGTCACTAAGGTTAAGAAAACCTTTCTTTCTAATCACAAGACAAAGTTCACGCAATTATCAATTTTCCTTCCTTTGTGGCGGCACGGTGGCACAGTGGTTAGCACTGCTACCACACGGCGCCCAGGTCCCCGGTTTGATCACGGCCCTGGGTCACTGTCCACATGGAGTTTGCAAATTCTCCCCGTGTTTGCGTGGGTTTCACCCCCACAACCCAAAGATAAGCAGGGTAGGTGGATTGGCCACGCTAAATTGACCCTTAATTATAAATAGTAAATTGGGTAGTCGAAATTTCTTCTTTTTTTTAATAAATTCCTTCCTTGGCTTTCCTGGGGAACATTATTCTTGTGTGAACTTGCAGTGTGGAACAAGAACCCAGAATAGCTTTTTCCTCTTCCTAGCTGACACACACTGAAGCCAGCTATTTACATCTCTCCACTTCCTAATGTCTAGGATTTGGCACCATACAGGTGTATTTACCAACAACTTTGGGGGAAGAGGGAAGACGGATCTCAGCTCTCGTTTATTTATTTATTTTTTATAAATTTAGAGTACCCAATTATATTTTTCCAATTAAGGGGCAATTTAGCGTGGCCAATCCACCTAACCTGCACACCTTTAGATCCTGGGGGTGAAACCAATGCAGGCACGGGAGAATGTGCAAACTCCACACAGACAGTGACCCAAGGCCGGGATCGAACTTGGATCCTCAGCCCCGTAGGCAGCAGTGCTAACTACTGTGCCACCGTGCTCACCCAGAGCTCTCTTTTATGAAGAGGAGGAAGAAAACAGGAGTTTTAGATTTCATATAAATTAAAGTGCAGCAACTTTAAAGTTTTGCAACATCCTGCTCTGGTGCCAACGGCTGGGCCGAGTAAATCGGTTTAACAGCAATATGGCACCCAAGATTACAATACGATGCCATCGAGGAAGCTTAAAACAATCATGAGACGAGATTGTGTTTTTGTCCTTTTGTCAGGGTAGACAGTTCACTGCCTGCTAACCAAATCAATATAAATCACAGTTCCACTCAAAAAAAGGCTGCAGTTAACTATAGTACGGTTCGGCACAGAAGAAAGGATAGCGAAGAAACAAGTTATTGCATTCTTCAACAGGCTTGCTAACAGCCTCTGCACAATTGACAACCTTTATTGGGACAATTCACTACACTAAACGACCACTACCATATTGCTACAGATGTTTCTATAAAATCGACCTTGCTTTGTACCTTTGTTTGCTCCATGACAACAGCTCAGCCATAGGCCCTTTCAAGCACTTTCACGAGAGACTATTCTCAGATAATGGTGGGTGGCCTATTCATCCAGCAAGTTACTAAGGCATGTAGGATTTGTTGACAATAACGTATTGAACAGGGGCTCTTATATCTTTCAGTGCCAGCTTATTGAAGGCACGATAATTGGGAAGACTTTTTTTAAGCACATAGTAATGCATGTTGGATAAACACTCATCAGGCGATGGGGCACTGCACTGGCAGATGTGCCAAATTTCAGATGAGATATTAAACGCAGGCCCCGTCAGTCCTCTCAGTTGGGAGTCAATGATCTCATTACACCATTCGAAGAAACAGGAACATCTCCCTGTGCCCTGGCCAATATTTATCACCTTAGTCAAGTTATCTAATTGCAGGAATTTGCTGAGCACAAATTGGCTGCTATGTTTCAGGGAGCTTAGGAACATAGAACAGGAACAGGCCATTCAATGAGATGATGGCTAATCTGTGACCCAAGCAAATCTGTGACCCAATTCCATATACCTGCCTTTGGCCCATATCCCTTAACACCTTTGCTTAACAAAAACCTTCTTATCTCAGATTTAAAATTAACAACTGAAGTAGCATCAATTGCCGTTTATGGAAGAGGATTCCAAACCTCTACCACCCTTTATATGTAAAAGTGCTTCCTAATGGGGCGGCACGGCTGTGGAGTGATTAGCACTTCCGCCTCATGGCACCAAGGACCCGGGTTTGATCCCGTCCCGTGTGGAGTTTGCACATTCTCCCCGTGTTTGCGTGGGTTTCACCCCCACAACCCAAAGATGTGCATGGTAGGTGGATTGGCCATGCTAAATTGTCCCTTAATTGGAATTTAAAAAAAAAATACTTCTCAACAAACTCTCTTAAATGGTCTGGCCCTAATTTTTAGACTAGTTCTAGAATCTGCAACCAGTGGAAATAGTTATCATAGATTATCATAGATTATCATAGAATTTACAGTGCAGAAGGAGGCCATTCGGCCCATCGAGTCTGCACTGGCTCTTGGAAAGAGCACCCTACCCAAGGTCAACACCTCCACCCTATCCCCATAACCCAGTAATCCCACCCAGTTATCTACCCTGTCTTTTCCTGTTAATACACTGAAAACTATGATCAGTATACCCCTTAATCTTCTAAATTCTAGAGAAAACTGGCCTAATTTATATAATCTCTCCTCGTAACCTAACCCCCGAAGTCCATTCTTGTAAACTTACATTGCATCCCTCCAAGGCCAAAATATCCTTCCTACGGTGCTGGTGCCCAGATATGCTCACAGTATTCCAAGTGGAGTCAAACCAGGGTTTTGTAAAGCTGCAGCATAACATCTGCGTCTTTATACTCTGGTCCTCTAGATATAAAGGCCAGCATTCTTGATTACTTTCTGCACATGTTCGTGGCATTTGAAAGATCTATGCACCTAAATCTTCAGGTCTCTTTGGAAACCATTGAGTTTAGCTTCATACCATTTTAGAAAGTACACTGATCTATCCCTTTTTGATCCAAAATATATAACCTCATACTTGCTTACATTGAAATCCATCTGCCACAGTTTTGCCCATTCACCTAGTCTTTTATTGTCACAAGTAGGCTTACATTAACACTGCAATGAAGTTACTGTGAATAGCCCCGAGTCGCCACACTCCGGCGCCTGTTCGGTACACAGAGGGAGAATTCAGAATGTCCAAATTACCGAACAGCATGTCTTTCGGGACTTGTGGCAGGAAACCGGAGCACCCGGAAGAAACCCACGCAGACACAGGGAGAACGTGTAGACTACACACAAACAGTGACCCAAGCTGGGAATTGAACCTGGGACCCTGGAGCTGTGAAGCAACAGTGCTAACCACTATGCTACTGTGCAGCCCATCATATCCTTTTGTAATTTTATGCTAGCATCTACAGTCGACAATGCCACCCAACTTTGTGTCAACAGCAATTTTACATAAATAACTTTCTATGTCATTATCCAAGTTGTTAATGAATAATGTGAACAACTGAAGCCCTAACACATCCCTGTGGGATACCAATAGTCACATCCTGCCAACTTGAGTACCTACCCATTATCTCCACTTTCTGCTATCTGGAACTCAACAAAATTCCCAGCCAGTAATTTGCCCTCAAGTCCATGGGTGTCTACCTTAGTTACTAGCCTCATCTATATGACTTTTTCAAATGCCTCTGGAAGTACATATAAAATGACATCCATTGGCATTCCCTTGTCCACTAACCTAGTCACCACTTCAAAAAATTCAACTAGGTTTGCCAGGTATGAATATTGTGATATTCAGTTACCCTATTCTTGGTCACAGACAAAATAATTTCCCCACCACAGGTGTTAGGCTAACCGGTGTATAATTCCCTGGTTTTCCTCTTTTGCCTTTCTTAAAAAGCAGAGCGACATGAGCAGTTTTCTAATCCAGAGGGATGACTCCTGATACTAGGGAACTCTGAAAGAATATAGTTAGGGAATCTATAATGTCCACCCTTCCTTTAATCCTTGGATGGAGACCATCAGGACGTTGGGATTTGTCACTCTTTAGTTCCATTAATTTTCTCATTATCAATGTTTTACTTGTATCAATGTTATTTAGTCCCCATCTCCAATCCACTATTCATGCCTTTGGGACTTCCGGCAAGCTATCCTCCTTTTCTAGTTCAACAGGTCTGCCATTTCTCTATAGTCATTGACAATGTCCTCACTTTCAATCTTGAGCGGGCCAAATAGCTCCTAATAGCCTGCTTTCTCTTTATGTAACTATAAAACTTCATATTGATTTTCATGTTCCTTGCAAATTTCCTTTCATAATCCCTTTCTTGGGTCCTTTTTTGGTCTTTGGCTCTTTCCCATTCAGGCGGTTCTATGCTGTTCTTTGCATTTTTGTAAGCCCTTTCTTTTAGTTTTACGCTGATTCTTATCTCTTTAGTTGCCATGGCTGTTTTTTCTGTGAATTGGAGCTTTTTCCTCTCAGGAGTATAAACTGGTTCTGTATTGGGTTAAATGCTTCTTTAAACATCTTCCACTGTTCTTCACTTGTTTTACCCATTAGCAGATGTTCAGTTTACTGTGGACAGCCTCTGTCTCATTTCAATAAAATCAGCCTTACCTACATCTAGAATTCTAGCAGCTGATTTGTGCTTTTTACTTTCAATACATTACAACAGTGATTAATATCCAAAAGTGCTTCATTGGTTGTAAGACACGGGATGTGTTGAGGTCATGAAAAGTACTATATAAATGTAAGTTCTTTCTTTGCTATGATGATATTCAAATATGGCTGAACTCCTGATACAGTTGGTATATGTGACAAAATCACCTGCATTTGTGCACTTACTGGACAATCCATTCCAGTTATACTGCAGGGCTAATTCAGCAATAAAATAATTCACAGATTTAGAAATTAACTAAGCCAACTGTGGCTATACAAATCTTGAAAATTAGAGTAAGAGGAAAATACATACTGGACAGCAATATTAGAAGTGCACGGATAAGACTGCAGAGGAACACTTTCTCGACTCTACTCCAATCTTTTGCAATTGGTAGCACAATGGTTAGCACTGTTGCTTCACAGTACCAGGGTCCCAGGTTCGATTCTCGCTTGGGTCACTGTCCGTGTGGAGTCAGCACGTTCTCCCCATGTCTGTGTGGGTTTCCTCACACAAGTCCCGAAAAATGTGCTTGTTAGGTAATTTGGACATTCTGAATTCTCCTCTGTGTACCCGAACAGGTGCCAGAATGTGGCAACTAGGGTATTTTCACAGTAACTTCATTGCAGTGTTTATGTAAGCCTACTTGTGACAATAATAAAGATTTTTATTGTGTGCCCTGTTTGAGTGGCACTCTCAAACTTGTACCAAATTTGGTAGGATTTAATGCTTTAGACCCAAGTCCATGAATAGCAGAATGAGACCGTCACGCTGATTAACCTTACAGCCACTTTCTACCCATCAGTGTGCGCTAGATCAAACACAGGGCCCTCAAGGATGCTTAAGTGCACAGTTAACTAGAAAGAGTTGCTTCCAAAGGTACGGGTGCTGTCAAAGGCAAGTCTGCAAAGTAAACAAAATCAAACAGAATAAACCCCAGCTCAGGCAAACAGTGCAATATTACAGGCATGGTTTCTTATCCACAGCTCACCTTTAGATTACTTTCTCTGTTTGCTTCACTTGAAAACTAGACCATTCCATAATAGTTCAGAGTCCTGAATACTGAATGCACATCTGGCAGGCTCATCGTTAAAGATTTCACTGTATTTATAAAACTACATATGGCACAAGGATTCAATCCTATCGCTGCCAATGTAAATCTGCAATTTTTCCTTGAAATATCTTGTTGTATTTACACATTTAGAAAAAAAACAAATGTAATAAACCTAGCCTGCTCCAATTTTCATTTATAAATGGCCAATGAAGCACCCGATTTAGCCATTTGCTTCTGGCAGCAATGTTCAAGGTTACAAACTAGCTCTGCAAAATGGGTAAGCAAAGTTCTTGTACTATTATAAAGCAACAATATATTTCACTTCCACATTTCAAAACAAAACCTTTGTTCATTAACACTCATTATACGACTTCCGGGTGCGGCTATGCAGAGATAGGTCGCATGTTTGGTAGCTCCCACTTGGAACGGACTTTTGGACTCTTTACAGGGACCCCACGGCATTTGTTTGACATTTCCCGGTGTGGGAAGAAGACTGCAACATTCCCCCGACAGTGTCCCCCAGGAATGGTATGTCTCTTGGTTATCAGACCTGGCAGAAACAGTAAAAGATTTGGCTTTAACTGCATGATAAACAGAGCCTCTTCCAGCATGCAGGCGGGGGAAGGGCAAGCTTAAAGCTGCAAGCTGACTTGAGGGCCGTTATTAAAGGTGAATTCTAGCAGCAGAGGGAACAACTGTGAAAAGATCTACGAAGGCCATTGAAGAAGTGGGGACGAGGCTTCTGGTGGCGGCCATGGAGGAGGAGGTCGCGCATCCGGCAGCTCCCATCTGGAACGGACTCTCAGACCTTTTTCAGGAGTTTCCACAGACTTTTTGGGGCAGATTGGTGAAGCGAACACTGCCAAAAGGATTCCCTCTCGAGACTTCTGGTTATGCGGAGCTAAGTCACACATTCGGCGGCTCCTGCAAAAACGGACTTTTGGGCTCTTTTCAGGGCCCCCAAGGGCACTTTTTCGACGTTTCCAGGTGTGGGAAGGAGTTAATAATAGCTCCCCGTCAGTATATGGCTTCGACTAGGAGCCGGGCGACAAAAAAGGTGGTGGTGGACCAGAAGAAGGGAGGGAAGAGGGACAAAATGGCGGCGGGCGGAGACCAGGCAGCGTGGAGGCAGTGGGCGGAGGAGCAACAGGAGGGTATCCAGCGCTGCCTCAGAGAGATTAAAACAGACCTGCTAGAGCCGATGAAGGCTTCTATTGATAAGCTGCTGGAGACACAGACGGCCCAGGGGGTGGCGATCCGAGAGGCTCGACAAAAGATCTCTGACAATGAGGACGAGATCTTAGGCCTGGCGGTAAAGGTGGAGGCGCTCCACAAGAAATGGCAGGAGTGGTTCGAGGAGATGGAGAATTTGGTCGAGGCAGAAGAATCTGCGGATTCTGGACCGCCCGGAGGGGCTGGAGAGGCCGGACGTGGGGGCCTATGTGGTCACCATGTTGAACTCGCTGATGGGAGCGGGGTCCTTCCAGGGACCCTTGGAGCTGGAAGAGGTCCATAGAGTGATGGTGAGGAGGCCCAAGGCTAACGAGCCTCCGCGGGCGGTGCTGGTGCGGTTCCATCGGTTCGTCGATCGTGAGTGTGTGCTCAGGTGGGCCAAGGAGAGGAGCAGCAGGTGGGAGAACGCGGAGGTTCGGATATATCAGGACTGGAGTGCGGAGGTGGCGAAGCGGGGGGCCGGGTACAATCGAGCGAAGGCGGTGCTGCACAGGAAGGGGGTGAAGTTTGGCATGTTGCAGCCGGCGTGACTGTGGGTTACCTACAAGGGCCGGCACCATTATTTTGAGTCTCCGGAGGAGGCGTGGGCCTTTGTTCAGGCCAAGAGGCTGGACACAGAGTGAGGGTCGGGATGGGCGATTGGGGACTACGGTGGATATGTTATGCCTATTTTTGGTTTGGGGGGGGGGGGGGGGGGGGGGGGGGCCTTTGCATTGTTTTGGGTTTCTTTTTTTCTGTGTTTTTCTCTTTCGGGTTGGGGAGGGTGGATGGGGCGGGTTGGGCACTGTTTTAGTTGGTGGCGGTGCCTGGTAGGTGGAGAATGCGGGCTCTTTTCCCGCGCCGAAGACTTGGGGGGGGGGGGGGGGGGGGGGGGAAGCGAGGATTGCAAGGAGGAGCTGGAGCAAATGTGGGGGGGGGGGGGGTCGAGACGGGGGTATGCCGCTGTGGGGAACGGGCCGGATGTGGGGTGCGGGCGCGTGGCTGGCCGAGGAGGGGGTCATGGCTAGTCGGCGGGGGAGGGGGGCGGGTAGCCCCCTGATCCGGCTGATGACCTGGAATGTAAGGGGACTGAATGGGCCGGTTAAGCGGGCCCGCATGTTCGCGCACCTGAAGGGGCTCAAGGCGGATGTGGTTATGCTCCAGGAGACACACCTGAAGTGGCAGACCAGGTAAGACTGAGGAAAGGGTGGGTAGGTCAGGTGTTTCACTCGGGGCTAGATGCCAAAAATCGACGGGTGGCGATCTTGGTGGGAAAGGAGGTGTTATTCGAGGCGTCGAGCATTGTGGCAGATAATGGCGGTAGGTACATAATGGTAAGTGGTTAGTTGCAGGGAGAGAGGGTGGCACTGGTCAATGTGTATGCTCCGAACTGGGACGATGCGGGTTTTATGTGGCGTATGTTGGGTCGGATCCCAGACTTGGAAGTGGGGGGGCCTGATAATGGGGGGAAGACTTTAACACGGTGTTGGATCCGGCACTGGATCGCTCCAGGTCTAGGACGGGTAGGAAGCCAGCGGCAGCTAGAGTGTTGAGGGGATTTATGGACCAAATGGGAGGGGTGGACCCTTGGAGATTTGCAAGGCCAGGGGCTAGGGAATTTTCATTCTTCTCATGTCCACAAGGCTTATTCTCGAATCGACTTTTTCATTTTGAGTAGGGCGCTGATAGCGAGAGTAGAGGATACCAAGTATTCGGCAATAGCCATTTCGGACCACGCCCCGCATTGGGTGGACTTGGAGATGGGGGAGGAGAGGGACCAGCGCCCGCTGTGGCGCTTGGAGGTGGGGCTGTTGGCGGACGAGGAGGTGAGCGAGCAGGTCAGAGGAAGTATAGAGAGGTACTTGGAGACCAACGACAACGGGGAGGTCCGAGTGGGGATGGTCTGGGAGGCACTGAAGGCGGTGGTGAGGGGAGAGCTGATCTCCATTAGTGCCCACAAGGAGCGGAGAGAGCGGGGGGGAGTGGGGGAGATGGTGAGGGCAGACAGGAGGTATGCGGAAGAGCATGAGGAAGGATTGTTGAGGAAGAGGCGCAGCCTCCAGGCCGAATTCGACCTGGTGACCACCAGGAAGGCGGCGGTGCAGTGGAGGAAGGCCCAGGGGGTGGTCTACAAGTATGGGGAAAAGGCAAGCCGGATGCTGGCGCATCAGCTTCGGAAGCGGGACGCAGCTAGGGAGATTGGGGGAGTTAAGGACAGGGGAGGGAGCGTGGTGCGGAGTGGGGTTGGCATCAATGGGGTCTTCAGGGACTTCTACGAGGAATTGTACCGATCCGAGCCCCCACGGGAGGGAGGGAGGGATAGGCCGTTTCCTGGACCAATTGAGGTTTCCAAAGGTGGAAGAGGGACTGGTGGCGGGACTGGGGGCCCCGATTGGGCTGGAGGAGCTGATCAAAGGGATAGGAAGCATGCAGGCCGGATGGTTTCCCGGTTGAGTTCTATAAAAAATATATGGACCTGTTGGGCCCGCTATTAGTTAGGACCTTCAATGAGGCAAGGGGGGGGGGGGTTTACTCCCGACGATGTCCCGGGCACTGATCTCTTTGATCCTGAAGCGGGACAAGGATCCCCTGCAATGTGGGTCTTACAGACCGATTTCCTTGCTAAATGTAGATGCCAAGGTGCTGGCGAAGGTCTTAGTCACGAGGATTGAGGATTGTGTGCCGCAGATCATCCATGAAGACCAGACGTGGTTTGTGAAGGGGAGACAGTTGAACGCGAATGTGCGGAGGCTTTTGAACGTTATCATGATGCCGGCAAGGGAGGGGGAGGCGGAGATAGTGGTGGCGATGGACGCTGAGAAAGCCTTTGATAGGGTAGTGTGGGGGTACCTGTGGGAGGTGCTGAAGAGGTTCGGGGAGGAGTTTTTCAGGTGGGTTAGGCTGTTGTAGGAGGTCCCGATGGCGACTGTGGCCACAAATAGGAGGAGGTCCGAGTACTTTCAGTTGCACCGAGGGACGAGACAGGGGTGTCCTGTGTCCCCCCTGCTCTTCACACTGGCGATTGAACCCCTGGCTATGGCACTGAGAGAGTCGAGGAACTGGAGGGGGTTGGTGTGGGGTGGGAAGGAGCATAGGGTGTCGCTTTATGCGGCCGACCTGCTGCTATATGTGGCGGACCCGGTGGGGGGAATGCCGGAGGTAATGAGGATCCTTAGGGAATTAGGGGACTTTTCAGGGTACAAGCTCAATATGGAGAAGAGCGAGCTGTTCATAGTTCAGCTAGGGGACCAGGAGAGGGGGATTGGCGAGCTCCCACTAAAAAGGGCGGAGAGGAGCTTCATATATTTGGGGGTCCAGGTGGCCAGGAGCTGGGGGGCCCTGCATAGGCTTAACTTTACAAGGCTGGTGGAGCAAATGAAGGAGGAGTTCAAGAGGTGGGATGCGTTGCCGCTGTCCTTGGCGGGTAGGGTGCAGTCAATCAAAATGACGGTGCTCCCAAGGTTTTTGTTCCTGTTCCAGTGCCTCCCCGGGTTTATCCCGAAGGCTTTTTTCAGGCAGGTTAACAGGAGTATAATGGTGTTTGTGTGGGCGTGAGGGACTCCGAGGGTGAGAAGGGTGTTCCTGGAGCGGAGTAGAGATAGGGGGGGGGCGGGCGCTGCCCAACCTCTGTGGGTACTACTGGGCCGCCAATGCGACAATCGTGCGCAAGTGGGTGATGGAGGGGGAGGGGGCTGCATGGAAGAGGCTGGAGACGGCGTACTGTGTGGGTACGAGTCTGGGGGTGCTGGCAACGGCATCGCTGCCGCTCCCTCCACGGAGGTATACCACGAGCCCAGTGGTGGTGGTGGCCCTCAAAATTTGGGGGCAGTGGAGGCGGCATAGGGGGGAAGTTGGGGCCTCGGCGTGGACTCCATTACGGGGGAACCACCGGTTCGCCCCAGGAAGAACAGGTGGAGGGTTTTCGGGGTGGCACAGGGCAGGGATACGAAAGTTGGGCGACCTGTTTGTGGACGGGAAGTTCGCGACTTGGGTGAGGTGGAGGAGAAATACGGGCTCCCCCCGGGGAACACCTTCAGGTACTTACAGGTAAGGGCATTTGCCAGACGGTGGAATTCCCGCGGCTACTGCCACACACAGTACAGGACAGGGTGCTCTCGGAGGGGTGGGTGGGAGTGGGGAAGATCTCGGAAACTTACCAGGTGATGCAGGAGGAGGAGGAGGCCTCAGTGGCAGAGTTGAAAGGTAAGTGGGAGGAGGAGTTGGGAGAGGAGATCGAAGAGGGGACATGGGCAGATGCGAGGGTGGGTGAATCCTTCCTCTTCGTGCACAAGGCTCAGCCACATACAGTTTAAGGTGCTGCACAGGGCACACATGACAGTGACAAGGATGAGCCGGTTCTTTGGGGGTGAGGACAGGTGTGTTAGGTGCTCAGGGAGCCCAGCAAATCACACCGATATGTTCTGGGCATGCCCAGCTCTGGGGGAATTTTGGAAGGGCGTAGCGCGGACGGTGTCGAGGGTGGTAGGATCCAGGGTCAGACCGGGCTGGGAGCTCGCAATATTTGGGGTGGCAGAGGAGCCGGGAGTGCAGGAGGCGAAAGAGGCCGGAATTCTGGCCTTTGCATCCCTGGTAGCCCGGCGAAGGATTCTCCTTCAGTGGAAAGATGCGAGGCCCCCCAAGCGTGGAATCCTGGATCAGCGATATGGCAGGGTTCATTAAATTGGAGGGTGAAATTCGCCTTGAGAGGGTCGGTACAAGGGTTCTTTAGGCAGTGGCAACCGTTCTTAGACTTTCTGGCAGAACGATAGACATTGGTCAATGGCAGCAGCAGCTCGGGGGGGGTTTACTTTATTTTTGTTTATGTTATTTACACTGGAGGGTCTGAGGGGGTGCATATACTTGTGTTAAGTCGGGGTGTTAATGTTAATTTATTATTTATGTACGGGGGGGGGGGCTTTGGGGGGTTGCTTTTTTAGATTGTGTTTTGTACTTAACCCTGTTGGGTTCTTTTTTCTTTCTCATTTTGTTATTGATATTTTATGAAAACCTTTAATAAAATTTTTTTTATTTTTTTATAAAACAGCAGAGAATGGGATATCAAATTGCAATATTCTGCCTTCAATTTTCCACTGTCTAGTTGGGGACAATTGTTTCTTCCATATGTTTAAAATTCTAGGAACCGAAAGAATTTTGAGGAGGGGGGTGGGGAAGAAATGACGAGGAGGAGAAGGAAGGGAAGAGAAGGAGGAGGAAAAGGAGTGTTCATCTCCAACTGACAGTCAAGAATGCTTTTACCAAGGTTTGCACCATTCTTCCCTCATCAGAACATATGTGACTTCAGTTGCACAAAACACTGCATCAACCAAATATACCATGTTAGTAATGTCGACTGGAAGTATTAAATACAGTCAAACTGACTGTAATTTGATGCCAACTTTCTATCAGTCAATACCTGGAACAAACTGCTTTGCCCCAATCATCATAAAACATCTATTATAGGGGCGGCATGTGGTTAGCACTGGGACTGCGGCGCTGAGGACCCGGGTTCGAATCCCGGCCCTGGGTCACCGTCCGTGTGGAGTTTGCACATTCTCCCCTTGTCTGCGTGGGTTTCACCCCCACAACCCAAAGATGTGCTGGTTAGGTGGATTGGCCACGCTAAATTATTCCTTAATTGGAAAAGACAAATAATTGGCTACTCTAAATTTATTTAAAAAAAATAAAACATCTATTACTACTGAGAATGCATGCTTGATAAAAAGTGTTGTCAAAGTCATGAATTTAAATACTGCCAGAATCAAGGTGTTTCCAAAACATTTACTCATCAGTTGCTTATTAAGATGCTGGCTGCTGTGTATTCAGAGCATTTGTTTGCTTGTTATTGCAACTGAACTTGTTTGTGGCTGGCAGCAGAGTGGAAAATATTGAAACAAACAGACATCTCCCCATTATTTTACAAAGCTTTCAATATAGGAACTTATGATGTAATTTGTTGCTCGCAGGTACACAACTGGAGATGCTGCACTGCATACAACAATGGCAATAGTTGGTACAGGTACATTTTCTAAAATGAAAGGAATGCTCGTACATCAATGGGCTTTGATCAGTCCTGTACTAATTTAGCAGACACCAAGTTAAGCATTTAGCAGTGACACTTACTGTGATTATGGATTAAATGTGGTTACAAAACTGGCTCTAGAAGTAGCGTCTCACTTCCATTTGGTAGATGAGCACAGTACTTATGGACCAATGACAACGGTCCACATGCTGCTCAAAAATTAAATCACTGACTGAAGTATCCATGCTAGGGTAGCATGTTTAGTTTAAGAAATAACCACAGACATAATCAAACAATTAGCTATTCACAAACTTGAGAACACATTGTAGAAAGTAAATATATTTAACATCGAGTACACACAGATCTTCATGGCTAGTTAAACCGTGAACCCAGAAAATGTGGAACATGGTGCTATTTCATGGAGAAAAATTAACCTGCCTACAGCAATCAAGAATATTCAGGTTTTAAAAAAATTGCAGGTTTATCAGTGGATGCTGGAACCCACCATACCAATTTCCCAAACACCAATGGCCCAATTTTCACTGCATTTGCGGATGCAAAAAGAACAGTAAGGAAAGTTAATATTGAGACAGAGACGTCTATAAATTTTAAAACTGGAACCCAGCCTATGTGACAAAACCTCCAAGGTGTACAATTGAGATCCAATCAAACTTTAAGTTAGCAATAACCAATGTAGAACCTTATGGAGAAGCAAGCTTCAGGGGCAAAGGAAATAACATGCTGTCAGGTACATATTTGTTATTTAGCAAAAGTAGTACATGTACGGTGTCTCAAAATGGATTTCACATCTTGCCTTTTTTCAAGTCAGACGGTTTGGGGTGGGTCAGGTCAAGGTCGCTTATCCACATGGAGTAAGGACAAGACATGTTCGTGAGGCAGATAAGCCAGTCAGTGTGCCTGTGCACCAATGCAGCACCTAGCCCAACAAGCTGGCAGGTTATTTTACTCATTTAATAATAATCAAAGTTCATGCAAGACTGCTTATTTCAGAATACCAGATTTGAGATACTGTATCTGTACATTTATTAGCACAGAAAAAAGTTCACAGCGTGGGGAGATTGTCCAGAGGAAAGGTTGGCCATTGGTCATGATTTCAGAGCACTGACCTAGCAACCTTTCCAGTCTCAATTTTGTTGTCATCAGGTGACATGCTTAGAAGAATGCTTAGACGAACTCAACAATTTTCCCATCAGGGGGCAAGAAAATAAGAGTCAAATCTGTCTCACTTATCCCTTCAAAGAACACACTGTTCCCTCGCTGAAGCTGACCAGTAGATAAAATGCCCAAAAAGACATCCAGCACAGTTTCTTCCTGAACACTGGAAGAGACAGCTGCTTTCAATCCATGTTAAAGAATATCTATGCCAAATTGCAGAGCCAAGAACAATCACTGCAAGATCACCAGCAGTGAAACTGGCCCATCTGTGAACTCTTATCGGATATTTATCTCAAATGCATTGTTATAAATTTGAAGTTACATCAAGTACATTCAAATTTTAGTTTCGGGCTTCTTTTTTAAAAAAATATAAATTTAGAGTACCCAATTATTTATTTATTTTCTTCTTTCCCAATTAAGGGGCAATTTAGCGTGGCCAATCCACCTACTCTGCACATTTTTTGGGTTGTGGGGGTGAAACCCATGCAAACAGGGGGAGAATGTGCAAACTCCACACGGACAGTGACCGGTCCGGGGTTCGAACCTGGGTCCTCAGCGCCGCAGTGCCAGTGCTAACCACTGCGCCACCGTGCTGCCCATCTCAGGCTTCTTAAAAGGATAGATTTAAACACATTCCCCATCATTTACAGCAGGCATTTTCCTGAAAAAGGTGAGATATATCAGTTATATTGCTATGGGAACCTGTTTTTTGTAACTTTTGCTGCTCCTTTAGGAATGATGCTGTAATAACCATCCATGCTTAAACAACCATTCAATTTGCAGAGCAATTGAGCAAAGTTCCTGGAAATCACAGCTAATTCTTCCCAAAATATAGAAACTTGAAATTGACATTAATGCAAATAAATAAGTTAGCATTTTTTGATCAATAAAAATGGCTGTCCAGTTCAAGTGTTTGAAAATAAACAGCCCTTCTGCAGTAAGGAGCGAACGTTTCAGTTAAATATGCTGGATAGTATTTTGTACCTGTGGTGTTCGGTGCTCCTGAGATGGTTTCATAACAGCTGAGCCGTTAGCAGCAGACCCTTTTGTTGAGCTGCCCATTTGTGAAGAAGAATTAGCAGCAGTGCCCGTTGAACACGGCTCTTTCTTGCACTCAACCTTTTGGTCACTGTTCTTCTCCTTCCCTGGTGTGGCCTCTTTTCCTTTGTGTTTCTGGACAGATTCTTTCTCTCTCAACAGCTTACCCGAACCATTCAAAACTGGGGGGAGGGGAGGAAAAGTAAATGTGAAAAAAGTGAAGGGAAAAACCCATCTGAAACTCGGGTTATAAGCACTCCATACACAATTTATAAACCAGTGATGACGTCTTAAGAAATGTCTGGGGAGCGTGTATCAAGCACTGCTTTGCCAGAGAATAGCCTAGTTAAGAAAGGAGAATTAATCATAGAATCTACAGTGCAGAAGGAGGCCATTCGGCCCATCGAGTCTGCACCGGCTCTTGGAAAGAGCACCCGACCCAAGCCCACGCCTCCACCCTACCCCCGTAACCCATTAACCCCACCCAATACTAAGGGCAATTTTGGATACTAAGGGCAATTTATCATGGCCAATCCACCTAACCTGCACATCTTTGGATTGTGGGAGGAAACCGGAGCACCCGGAGGAAACCCACGCACACACGGGGAGAATGTGCAGACTCCGCACAGACAGTGACCCAAGCCGAGAATCGAACCTGGGACCCTGGAGCTGTGAAGCAATTGTGCTAGCCACAATGCTACCGTGCTGCCCTAAATCTATCCAAGCAAATATGAAAAATACAAGAATCTTCTTTGTATACTTTCCTTTTAGAATTTCGGTCCCATTTCAACCTGGTGCACATGGTTTACAAATTTTAATGTGTGCCGTAGGAATCCCCTCCCTTAAAACTAGGGGCAAGATTCTCGGGAGGCTCCCGCCACTGACTAGTGGCGGGATCTTCTGGTCCCACCGCTGTCAATGGATTTCCCATTGAATCCACCCCACGCCGCCAGGAAACCTGTGGTTGGGTTGCGCCATCGCTGGAAGATCTCACCCTAGATCTTACCAGATGGTACTTCACACACATCTGTTGGCTCGAAAGTCAGAAACAAAATACAAACTTCAAGATGCACATCCTCTTAAATCCTTCAATATCTGGCCTTTTATACATTGCCTTTCCCCTGTGCCCAACCACAGGCAACAGTCTTCAGTCACCTCAGTCCCTATTCTCTGGAACGGTTTGTTGCCTTAAGCCCTTTCCATCTTTCCAATCCTCAGTGAACGGTTGGATTTGTTCTTACCTATTCCACCTTCAACACCATCTCAAAACACACCCCTCTATTATTTCTCCCAACATGGTTCTTTCTGTTCCTTCATCTATTGAATTTCTTTCTCCTCGCTCTCAATCACTTTGGAATAGGTGAACTCTAATGCTGCTTCAGGGTAAAATTAAATTTAACTGCATATACACTCCTATAGAATGGACAGAATACGATTGTACGTGAACAGAGAAACTAAGGGTGTTTGTTGTTTTGTTAATAGATACCTCTTTCAAACCAGCATCTAAAGACATAAAAAATGCTGGCCAACATTTAATGTTAGGAGAGAGCCAAAGGATAATTTAATAGCTGGATTTTGCAATCGTCTGATGTTACAGTGTTCTGAGAGGTGGTGACATGAAAGCTTTTTTGTCAAGTTGCCCTTTTGGTGACCACCTCCTCCCCATCACCCCATGGTCTTTAACTAACTTGAATTGAGTTCTTTGATAAGGTAACAGAGGTTTGATGAAGAGCTGTGCAGCTGTTGTGTATATGGATTTTCAAATGGAATTAGATAAAGAACCACATAATAGATTTAGCTAAAAATGAGATGCCAACCTGGTGAAGCTATAACATGTGCATACTCGTCAAGAGGAAGCAGCATGCTATATATAGAACCAAATGATCCCACAACCAACAGATCAGATCAAGCCTCTGGAATCCTGTCACATCCAGTCATAAAATGGTTATGAATAATTAAACAATTAACAAGAGCAAGAGGCGCCACAATCATCTCTGTCGTCAATGATGGTAGAGTCCAACATACTCATGCAAGCGACAAGGCTGAAATATTTTCAACTACCTTCAGCCAGAAGTGCAGAAGCAATGATACATCTTGGCCTCTTCTGGAGGTCCCAAGAAACACAAATGCCAATTTTCATTTATAATTTGATCCACTTCATGTGTCATCTAGAAACAGCTGACGGCACTGGATACAGCAACTACTGGCTGTGGTACTAAAGGATTTGTGTTCCAGAACTAACGGTGGTGCTAACCAAGTTATTCTAGTGCATTATCAACGCAGGCACCTACTGGAATAAACATAGAACATACAGTGCAGAAGGAGGCCATTTGGCCCATCGAGTCTGCACTGACCCACTTAAGCCCTACAGTGGTAAGCACTGCGCCACCCTCATATGGTATATGATTGACCCCACATTCTGAAGTGTTTTTGTTCAGGGACATATTACTTCCTTTTTGTCTCTTCTGGGTCATTCTGAATCTCCAGCTTAAATATCCACTGACAATCCTGGTCTTGGCAGCCGTAGAAATGAATAGAACTAACCAGAAGAAAGCCCATATGGTCATCAATTCAAACCAACTTCCACTGCTCAAAATTCTCCTCACAGACCTGTATTTTCCACTGCTTCAACTATCTTTCCAAATTTCCTTCAAAATATGCACCTTTATCTATGACTAACTGTGGTAAACCATTTCCAACTCTCAAGTTTCTTCCAACTCTCTGGCCATCCACAGTTTGACTTTTAAATAGATGATGCCACATTACTAACTCACCAACCAGAGGCAGAGGTGGCCATGGGCTCCTGATGGAGCAACTTTCAAGAATTTGGTAAAACCTGTATTTGGTAATCAAGCAGATTCTTTTCACTGCCAACTGAAGAGTCCTGTCCTCCACTTCTCCCTTCAAGGATATCCTGCCTTCTGCCCATAGAGAAGTGCACAAGTGGAAATTGCTATTCAGCCTGTGATGAAGCCTCCTTATCAAACTTCATATACTCCTCCCTATAAATTCTCCCAACTTTCCTTTCCACACCCCGGAATTGCCTGGCTGCTGCATGCTTCCTATCCACCCCAGCAGAGCTAACAGAAGAACTTAGCAGAGGCGAAACAGAAGCTAAAATACATTTTAACAGAGAGATAGTTCTCCAATGTACATGGTACCATGCAGAGTTACAATTTTTTTCATTGCCTACTTAGTATATGAACTGCAGTTTTATATTGGGAGGGTTGACAAAAGGTTGGCCACATGCATGTTGTTGGTAATTATATGGTCACCTGATTCCTGACGGTCTGTTCTGTGTCTCCAGTTAAGTTCCGTTGACTGCACACAGACTTGCAACTAAACCCAAAGTCTGCCAGATGGAATGGTACCATGCTGTCATGACAGTTACCCACAGAGTCAGATGCAATTATTAGAAATTACTGATTCTCAACATCTGTCTGACCTGTACTGTAAAGAGTTTACATTCGAAAGTCAGCCTCCTTTTGGGACAATATATTCAGGCAGTAAATGCCACAGACATTACATGATCAGCTAATTCTCCTTTTAAAGCCTTTGGTTTTAATCAATCAACAATCTATGTATTACAAATTTGTTTTTCATTTATAAAATCAAACTAAAGCTCAAAATGAACAATACAAAAATGTGATCACAGACAGAAAAACAATACCAGTGCGTACTGCTCGAGGACGGGCCAGAGAAGATGTAATCACTTGCACCACAAGTGGAACTTGAGTAACAACTCAAATTATGACTGTGGCCACCCAAGACAGGGACACGGTTAGTTCTTGTTACAGTTACTGTCAATGGCAGTATCTTGTATTAGATGCCATTTCTGGAAGAGAATTGTTTCATCACTTAAAACCAAATCAATCTAATTCCCATCAATAGATGTGAAGTTGATCAGGCAAAACAAAATGGCCATTTTTATTAACATACAAATTAGGAGGAGCTTGCTCTGCCATTCAATAAGAACATGGCTGATCTACTTGTAATTTTTACACAGGCTCATTACACAAAACATACAGTGCAGAAGGAGGCCATTCGATCCATCGAGTCTGCACCGACCCACCCAAGCCTCCACTTCCGCCCCGTCCCCGCAATCCAACAACCCTCCCTAACCTTTTTGGACACTAAAGGCAATTTAGCATGGCCAATCCATCTAACTTGCACGTCTTTGGACTGTGGGAGGAAACCGGAGCACCCGCAGGAAACCCACGCAAACACTGGGAGAACGTGCAGACTCCACACAGACAGTGACCCAGCGGGGAATCGAACCTGGGACCCTGGCGCTGTGAAACCACAGTGCTAGCCACTTGTGCTACCGTGCTACACAAACAAAAATTTGTTTGGGGGATAAACTGTTCTTGGAACATGGGTTTGATTGGCAAGCAGGCCATTTATTTCCCATCCCTAATTGGCCTTGAGAAAATAATGGTGGACCCTCCACTTAAACAACTGTAGTGAAGGTGAGATAAGGAGTTCTAGAATTTTG
This sequence comes from Scyliorhinus torazame, assembly GCF_047496885.1. Taxonomy (NCBI): domain Eukaryota; kingdom Metazoa; phylum Chordata; class Chondrichthyes; order Carcharhiniformes; family Scyliorhinidae; genus Scyliorhinus; species Scyliorhinus torazame. Next base: position 261,299,151 of record NC_092712.1, read on the forward strand.
AGCCAGTGACAATAATGCATGTCCAAGTTGGGATGGTGTGTGAATTGGAGCTAAACTATGTGGTCTTGGTATTACGATTTGCCTACTTTACCTTTCCTTCTAGATGGATGAGGGTAATGGGCGTGGGAGGTGAAGTACATTCTGTGGATCGTCACACATGATAGTTATAGAGAGGATGGATGTTTAGGTTAGCAGATGAAGTGCCAATGTTTTGGCCTTTTTGTGTTAGGTTTAAGAGAATTGTTGCTGCTGCTACACACATCAAGACAAGTGGAGAGCATTACACCATATTTCTGACTCATGTCTCACAAGTCGTGGGTAGTATGATTTTGGGCAGTCAGGAGGCAAATCACTTGCCTTGGAATACCCACCTGACTGCTCTTGTAGCCATAGCATTTAGATGGCTGCTCCAGTCGAATTTCTAGTTCATGGTGACTCCCCCAAGGATGCTGATGGTGGAGAACCTGATCATTTTTGTTATTCGTATGGCTACCGAAGCATTTAAAGTCTGATGCTAACGTTAACAATCCATTCAGCGGCTTCAGCTGATGCAGTGATTGGTTGTGATGCCACCAGGGTAGAATCTCACAGAGTAGAAATTCTCTGAGCCGGGTTGGGCAGCAGAACTCTGCTGCTGAAAATCTATGTTCTCTGGAAGCCTAAATCAGAAAATGAAGACTTCAGCCAAATACTGCCAAGACTGTCATTTTGGCCTTTCACCTGAACAACTAGACCAGAGAAACATTTCATGTCCAGCTCGGTGGACATAAAACAACCACTCATCCACAACCTAATGCCAAAATATCTTGGGTCACTCTTGACCGTACATTGACCCACTGGCAACACCTCCGGAACACTGCAGCCATGGTCAAGGTGAGTAAATTGCATACAGAAACGGCTGGGTACTCTTGGGGCAGCAGAGCCATCACATTCCATAATTCTTCATTCACTCTGGTCTAACCAGATGATAATACCATCTAATGTCAAACAGAGGTAGTTAGTTTCTTTCTAGCTGGAGATGATCATCGTCTAGCACACTCAGATATGATGATCAACTTCCATGAAGACACAGTTAAGTGCATCTTGACTTCTCTATCACAGCACTGGATTAAAAGAGAACCAAATTTGATGCCTATTTGTTGAAGCACTCAATCCTTCTAAATTGTCAATTTTGCTCTGGATTTCATGGACTAAGCATCGAAAATGAAAATGTCAGCAATGGAAACAACAGTTCCTTCTGAGATGAAGGTTTAATTATATTGTCGGTATAATGTCTATTACCAGATGCTCTAACAACTTTCTTGCTTCCCTCCATATCACCATTTCCCTGCTAATCTCCCACCATTCTATCACCATGATAATCCAACTCTACCCCAACACCCTGTTAAATGCTGAACTACCTTATCCTTGGCCTCCATGACATCACTAAATCACGTTTCCAGTTCAGCGACATTGCAACATAATTATACCCCTCATCACTTTCAAACCCTCCACTGTTTTCTTTCATTAGCATAACTCCTCCATGTAATCTCCCGAATTGATATTCACAGCTACACCATTGACCTAACCATCTCACCTGCTCAGTACTCCCATCGTATCAATCACAGATAGGGCCATCTCTGATCACTTACTTATATCACTCTCTCCCAGAGTCACCCCTGGAAAACCTCTCTCTCACTTCACTTAATGTGCACTTACGGTCTAGCCTTTGGCCTTCCATACAACACAACATTCCTGCAGCTACTAATTTGTTCAACTACACCCTCACAGCCATTTTTGATGCTTCAGATTGCATTGAAACCATCACACGCTCTCACCTTGGTTTGGTACAGCCCTCATCTCTGCTCTCTTAAGTTCAAGGGATGCAGGCTTGAAAGGATATGGTGGGCAACTAATTTAGCCATTCACTGCCCGGTCTGGTTGAACCACACAAAGCACTAATGCTCTCGACTGACTGATAAAACTGTTTACTACTCAGCAAATACAGATCAAAGTAGGATCTATCCATGAGTCACCTTTCATTAACTATACTATTCCCTTAAACAGTACTGTAAAACATTTAGAATTTATTTTCATACACAGAAGTATTAAACATCAACACCTTTATACATTTATAAAGATGATGGATGATCCTTCATTGGTATAGTGTTTGAAGAGTTTCCTATGCTGCAACACAGAGTAATGCAATCTCCCAACACAGTTAGCTGTCAGCCAAGTCACACTATGGCAATACTCACTGGCAAAAACTATTTGGCCAGATCCCAACCAGTACATTATTCAATGACCTACTGTACTCAAAAAGCGCTTACTTTAAACATTGAATTTCTGTCCTTGATCAGTTACTAATTAAACACAGAAAGGGAATACTATGCAGTTTCCTTGCTGAGGCAGTAAAGATAATCTAGGCAGAAAATCTTGACTATCTTCTGAACAAATTAGAACTTGATACATTAAAGCAACATGTTTAAATAAAATGCAATTGCGTGGCTAAAAACAATTATTTGCAGAAGTGTCGCATATACATTGCTGGGTAATGTAAGATAGATTGACTATGGAGGATCCCATGGTCATAAACCTTTCTTTAGAAAAGAGTATTCCCAGGAACACTTGCCCCTTGCCCTGGAAAGATGAAAAGTGGTACTTTTTTGTTGGTGGCCAAGGAAAAGAGAGGGTAATCCAGGACAGAATAAAATGAAACAGGAATCAATTTGAAAACAATGACTTAATTAACATGGCTGACTCACAACTACACCTATATTAATTCCTAATTCAGTACCCATTGTGACTGGCTCTCCATATGCAAGTTAAGAACAAGCATGATCTACCTCAAGATAATTATCAATCCACTGCCAGATATTTAGATAATACAAATACACTCTATATTGCCGGCTCTATGAATATGAACAGGTGCTTGTAATTACATAATTTCACACTAACGCACATTAGCTTCTTCAGGTAGGTGGGAGAGTCACCCATTGGGAAACAAGTCTAAATTTAAGGACATGCCTTTAAAAGGTTCCCTTGATTCCATTAACTGCAGATTTCATTGGCAGTCAACCTTCTATCAAAGCTGACCTGCAACTATTAAGTTTCAATAGTTTTAAATTGAACTTACCATGACCATTGAGGACTTGTTTACCCTGTGGTTTTCCTTTCCTAGGTGTTGAATGGCATGAAGATGAAGCATTGTTTGGAAGTGTTTTGACATCTTCACACTCATCATCCTCTTCTACTTCATCAATGTCATCCTGGGAACTTCCAAAATACATCATGTTGTTCGGCAGCGCAGGAGAGCCTAAGTACATTTAAAACAAAAAATGTTTTATTTTCCACTCCTCCATTGTTCATATCAAACAGCAACCAAAGAACTATCATGTTACATTACCCATTTGGAACTCAACTCTCCAAACAGTGCATTTCTGTGTAAAATTAAAAGGGAAAAGACTAGCACCCAACATGAAACATAGCCTGCCAAGCAAAACAAATCATTTCAGATTAAAAGAAAATATACAGAAATTAAATCAAACCCAATGATGCACAAAAAGCCAATTTTACTACAATGGATCGACAGATTTATTCCAGAGTTTTGGAATTAAAATATCACAAACGTACCAATTTTTCTATGAAAAGCAGTATTCTGGGCACTTGTACTGACCATTAAATAGCACAGACTCTCAATAATAAGGAATGTTTTAATTTGGGAAGGCAGCTTCACAAATAATGAAAATAAAGGTTAGGATTCATAGAATGTAAGATGAAGGAATGATGCAGGTAAGTAAAACAGGATTATGAACACAAAATACCGGGCAGCACGGTGGCGCAGTGTTTAGCACTGCTGCCTCACGGCGTCGAGTACGATTCTGGCCCCGGGTCACTGTCCGTGTGGAGTTTGCACCTTTTCCCCATGTCTGCGTGGGTCTCACCCCCACAACCTAAAGATGAGCAGGGAAGGTAGATTGGCCACACAAAATTGTCCCCTTAATTGGAAAAAAAAGTATTGGCTACTCTAAATTCATTTTTTTTTTAAAAATGAACACAAAATAGGTCAGTGGAAAGGGAAACTGCTCAGATAGGAAAAGAGGGATTAAGCAGAGCAGCTCTGTGGTAGTTCCATGGAGCATTTGTCGTTGTATTTGCTTTGCAAGCAGAGTTTGGAAACAAATTGCCATGTTTGCTAGTTATACCAAAAAAGGGGATGTGGTAGACAATGGAGGGAGAATACAATAAAATTTTCAGAAAAAAATTGGATCTTCAAATATGTGATCCAATGCAATTCAAGTGGATAAGAATAAAGTAATAAATATGGGACCACTGGATCAAATCAGAATGTTTGTTAAATAGCTGCTTTTCTGGAATGAGAAAGAATTAAGGGATATGTAGGGTTGATGCAATTCACTTGCTAAGCAAAATAGCATTTTCCCAAAAAGACTCATTGTGGTTCAGAGTTCAAAAACCTTGCATATATATATATATATATATATATATTAAAAAACACCTTTAACATACTAAAAGATCTAACAGAACTTAAAATAAGGGGTTATGTTACTGGTCTAATGGCCTAAAGGCAAGATTGCATCATGGCATATAGAAAATATAAATTCAGTGAATCAAATAAAGTCTTGAATAAAAAGCTATTTTGGTTCATTAACGTCCTTAAAGGAAATAAATTTGCCTTTCTTACCTACTATGACCTAAAAATGACTCTCGACCCACAGCAATGTGGATGACTCTTAACTGCCCTCATAAATGGCCGAACAAGTAACTCAGGATGTATCAAAACGACCTCAATAAACAGTAAGACCAGATCATCCAGCATCAATCCAAGACCTCAACATGACAAACGTGCATTACAATTAATCCTGCACAGTGTGGAGTTTGCACATTTTTCCCTTGTCTGTGTGGGTCTCACCCCCATAACCCAAAGATGTGCAGGGTAGGTGGATTGACCATGCTTAAATTGCTTCTTAATTCAAAAAATGATGAATTGTGTACTTTAAATTTTTTTTAAATCAATCCTGCAAAGTCATCCTTAGTAACACCTGGGAGCTGTGCCAAAATTGGGAAAACACTTCCATAGACAAATTAAACAACAGCCTGACAGTCTTTCGAACAGAATCATGGACGGGATTCTCCCCGGCGGGATGGAGTGGTGTGAACCACTCCGGCGTTGGGCCGCCCCAAAGGTGCAGATTTCTCCGCACCTTTAGGGGCCAAGCCCTTACCTTTAGGGGCTCGGCCCGCGCCGGAGTGGTTGCTGTCCCGCCGGCTGGCGTGGAAGGCCTTTGGCGCCACGCCAGGCGGGGCCAAAGGGACTCCAGCGACCGGCGGAAGTCCGCGTATGCGCTGGAGCATCAGCAGAAGCTGACGACATTCCTGCGCATGCGCTTTGGGGGGGGGGGGTGGTCACCTCCGTGTCGGCCATCGCGGAGGCTATGGCCGACACGGAGGGGAAAGAGTGCCCCCACGGCACAGGCCCGACCGCGGATCAGTGGGCCCCGATCGCGGGCCAAGCCACCATGGGGGCACCCCCCACCCCAGATCGCCCCACGCCCCCCCCAGGACCCCGCTCGCGCCGTCTGGTCCTGCCGGTAAGGGAGGTGGATTAATTAACGTCGGCAGGACCGGCATTACAGCAGCGGGACTTCGGCCCTCGCCGGGGGTCCCGCCGACCGGCATGGCGCGATTCCCGCCCCCGCCTAATCTCCGGTGCCGGAGAATTCATCGGCCGGCGGAGGCAGGATTCACGCCGCCGCCGCCACCCCCCCCCTCCCCGCCGATTCTCCAACCCGGCAGGGGGTTGGAGAATCCCACCCCATATCTTTCAGTCGACGTCCTGTCTGCTCCATCACCATTTCTTTCCTTTCCCACCGGCACAACAAGCCGAACAGAGGTAATGGCACATGATATAGTCAATGGGGAGGGGCCCTTGGAATTCTTAACATTTTAGTCTGGATCCCAAGAAGTCTCATAAGATGTAGAAGCAAAAGTAGATTATTTGGCCCATCGCGTCTGCTCCGCCATTCAATGAGGTCATGACTGATCTGATAATAGTCTTCAATTTCCCCCTACTGATTAAAAATCTGTCTATCTCACCCTCTACAGGTTTCTGTTGTAAAGAATTCCACAATTTTCTGCATGCCATTTCACCCAAACCAGTTTATGCTGCTGGGCCTTGCTGCAACCCCTGCTAGAAAAGAATGAGCCTCTTTGTATCCGCCTCATCACCTACTTTTACTTTCCCACTTAACATCGGATCGTCAACTAAGGGTGGCAACGGTGGTGCAGTGGTTAGCCCTGCTGCCTACAGCGCTGAGGACTCATGTTTGATCCTTGCCCCAGGTCACCGTCTGTGCGGAGTTTGCACATTCTCCTCGTGTCTGCGTGGGTCACACCCCCACAACCCACACAGATGTGCAGGTGGATTGGCCATGCTACATTGCCTCTTAATTGGAAAAAATATAACTAGGCACTCTAAAATTAAAAAATAAATAAATAATTTTTAAAATCATTATATCGGCAACTAATTTAGATGAGTTACACGCAGTCCGCTTATCAAAGTCATTAATGTAGATTCTAAATAGCTGATCCTTGCTGTACCTCATTCATTGCAGCCTGCCAACCCGAAAATGTTCTGTTTAGTCCAACTTTTTCCTGTCCATTAAATAATCCCAGGAGTCCTAATTTGGTATAACAAGCTCTTATGGGACTTATTATAAAATTCCATTTTGAAAATTCAAATGCACTGCCCACCACTCCCACCCCCTTAACTTTCTAGTTCCATCTTCAAAACAAAACACAAATTTATCCAACACTATTTTCCCTTCATAAATGAAAACCGAGGGCGGCACAATGCTTAGCACTGCTGCCTCACAGCACCGAGGACCTGGGTTCAATCCTGGCCCTGGGTCACTGACCTTGTGGAATTTGCACATTCTCTGTGTTTGCATGGGTCTCACCCCACAACCCAAAAGATGTGCAGGCTAGGTGGATTGGCCATGCCAAAATTGCCTCTTAATTGGAAAAAATAAATAATTGGATCGTCTAAAAAAAAAAAAATTTTTTTTTTTAAATTGAAAACTGAAACTGAACATATTTAGCAAGTCAGGCAGCATCTATGGAGAAAGAAAGACCAAGTTAATGTTTCGGGTCAATGACTTTCCATCAGAATGGTTCAAGGAGGCCTACAAAATGGTCAACCAGTTTCCAAACATCTGCTGCACTCTTCCTGTGCATCAACTGAATTTTAAATACGATGCGTTATACATCAGGGGCGACATTCTCCGACCCCTCGCCGGGTCGGAGAATCGCCGGGGGCTGGCGTGAATCCCGCCCCTGCCGGTTGCCGAAGTCTCCGGCACCAGATATTCGGCGGGGGCGGGAATCGCGCCGCGCCGGTTGACGGGCCCCCCGCTCGATTCTCCGGCCCGGATGGGCCGAAGTCCCGCCGATAAATTGCCTGTCCCGCCGGCGTAAATTAAATCACCTACCTTACCAGCGGGACAAGGTGGCGTGGGCGGGCTCCGGCGTCCTGGGGGGGGGGGGCGCGGGGTGATCTGACCCCGGGGGGTGCCCCCACGGTGGCCTGGCCCGCGATCGGGGCCCACCGATCTGCGGGCGGGCCTGTGCCATGGGGGCACTCTTTCCCTTCCGCCTCCGCCACGGTCTCCACCATGGCGGAGGTGGAAGAGACTCCCTCCACTGTGCATGCGTGGGAAACTGTCAGCGGTCGCTGACGCTCCCGCGCATGCGCCGCCCGGAGATGTCATTTCCGCGCCAGCTGGCGGAGCAGCAATGGCCGTTTCCGCCAGCTGGCGGGGCGGAAATTCCTCCGGCGTCGGCCTAGCCCCTCAATGTTGGGGCTTGGCCCCCAAAGATGCGGAGCATTCCGCACCTTTGGGGCGGCGCGATGCCCGTCTGATTGGCGCCGTTTTGGGCGCCAGTCGGCGGACATCACGCCGTTTCCGGAGAATTTCACCCCTGGTGCCTAATAAGTCAAAGGATCATCAAGGCGTTTTTCAGTATCCCAATTTTCTTCCTGAAAAAGGCTCTGTTATGTTACAGGAAGAATCAATTTCTAGATGCCAATAAGCTCAATCTTGGGTTTTGCTGCAAGATATTAACATAAAATACAGTTCCGAAGAGCAATGCAGAAACAGAAACAAAAAGGGATTTATCCATTGTAGCATATTAATTATTTGTTTTCTTAAATCAAGATATTATTTAAAAGGGCAACCACAAGTTAATAGGTTGTAAAATATAGTATTTGGTGAAATTGAATAGCTCTGATGTTCAGGGAAACGGTGGGGGGGGGGGGATATTCAGAAACACATGCCACTGTGATCACACACTGAATAATTCAATGTGTCTATTGTGAAAAAGAGTCAATTGTCAAGTACAACTGAAGAATGTTTGAAAACTCAGCCTTTGACATGAATTCTAGTTCTCTCCTAGCATTGTTGCAAGGAACAGAGGAGGCAACAGTATGACAGCAAGCTGAGATAGAAAGCTAATTTTAGTCAGCAGCATTTAATGGCAGAAATTCAACAATACAGCACCCCCAGTGTTATTTCCCTTCAATTACACAATACAAATATAACTACAAGAAACAAAACACAGCCTGCCAGCCAAATTCTCTCCCCTTCTACTAAAATCCTGCATTCAATATTCAAGTGCATTTAAAGATCAGGATCTCTAAACGAATCAATGCTGTTGGCTCAAAATATAATCTATGCATTTCCTGGCTTGCCGGAAATAATCAAAGCCATTATGTAGAAGGTCAGAAAACTTAAATGTAGACAATTATAAATGGGTCATTCTGGCAACTGCACTCACCTCTCAATTAGAGAGTTGCTGCTCTCCAGCAATCATCTGTACAATGGGGAAAGACCACTGTGTAAGGTCTTTCCAGCAAATGTACACCAAGGAGCGGGTAACAGTGTAAACCCCCCACCGTCTGGGCCACCAACACTCCAATGTATAAAACAAACATGACAATGTAAATATTTAAGAAGGAATTGTAATGTAAAGAGTGATATGTGTATGATATCAAAATTGAATGACAGAAAGTCAAGGCAATGTGTAACTCTGCCGGAAATGTACAGTCAAGACAATTTGAAATGTTTCTGTAATGCTTATGATAAATTTTATGAATAAAGTATATTTTTTTGAAAAAAAATAAATAAATAAAAATCTTCTTGCAACCATACAGGTTGGTCATAAAAGGCATAGAAGGACTTGTATACTTTTTAGGGAGCTGTAACATTGGTAGACTACTTCACAGTAAAGTGAATATTGCCTATTTTCACAAGTTACTGTTCTAAGGAAGCTTGCGACACAAGCGGTGCTTCATTTTTTTGCTTCACAATTTTGGTGCTCATTAAGGTAGGGAACCGAAATTATTTTCTTTTTTTTTTAAACAAACAATTTTATTGAGGTATTTTTGGCATTGTAAACAGTAACAATATACATTAGTGTGCAAATATCAATTCCAAAAACATAGTGCAAATAACAGTTCCTCTCTCGCAAATAGACTCGCCTATTCTTCCCCCCAACTCTACACTATTCTACCCCCCCCCCACCCCCCCCCCCACCACCACCTCCTCCGCTGACGATTAGTTCCCCGCGAAGAAGTCGATGAATGGTTGCCACCTCCGGGCGAACCCCGATAGTGATCCTCGTAAGGCGAACTTGATTTTTTTTCCAAGCCGAGAAAACTTGCCATGTCCGACAGCCATACTTCGGTCTTTGGGGGCTTTGAGCCCCTCCAGGCCAACAGTATTTGTCGCCGGGCTACCAGGGAAGCAAAGGCCACAGCGTCGGCCTCTATCCCCTCCTGGACTCCTGGGTCCTCCGACACCCCAAAGATCGCTACCTCTGGACTCATCGCCACCCTTGTTTTCAATACCCGAGACATGACGTCCGCAAATCCCTGCCAGTACCCCGAGTTGTGGGCACGCCCAGAACATGTGGACATGGTTCACTGGTCCTCCTGCAAATCTAGCATACTTGTCCTCCAGCCCAAAGAATTTACTCATCTGGGCCACCGTCATATGGGCCCGGTGAACTACCTTGAACTGAATCAGGCCAAGCCTGGCACATGTTGCGGTTGCATTTACCCTCCTCAGAGCGTCTGCCCATCCGCCTCCCTCCAACTCCCCACCAAGCTCCTCCTCCTACTTGAGTTTCAGTTCCTCGGTCCCCGAATCCTCCGCTCCCATAAGCTCCTTATAAATATCCGAGACTCTCCCCTCTCCCCTGGAAACTACCCTGTCCTGGGTCCTCCTTGGTGGAAGGCGTGGAAAGGACGAGACCTGTCTATGTACGAAATCCCGCACCTGCAAGTACCGAAGGTCATTTCCCCTTGCCAGCCCGAACTTCTCCTCCAGCGTCCTCATTCTCGCGAAGCTCCCTTCCAGGAACAAGTCGTACATCCTTCCCACCCCCGCCCTCCGCCACGCTCGAAACCCGCCGTCCATCTACCCCGGGACAAATCGGTGGTTGTCGCAAATTGGGGGCCAGACCTACGCTCCCACTTCCCCCGAATGCTTCCTCCATTGGCCCCAAATCCGCAGAGCCGCCACCACTATAGGGCTGGTGGAGTACCTGGCCGGCGGGAGCGGCAGAGGAGCCGTGACCAGGGTTGCAAGCTGGTGCCCCTGCATGAAGCAGCCTCCACCCGCTCCCAAACCGACCCCGTACCCACTATCCATTTCCTTATCATGGCTATGTCAGCCGCCCAGTGGTAGTTGCTGAGGTTCGGCAACGCCAGTCCCCCCTCGTTACGGTTCCGTTCCAGCATCCCCCTCTTTACCCACAGGGATTTCCCCGCCCAAACAAATCCCAGGATGATTTTATTGATCTTTTTAAAGAAGGACCGCGGAATGAAAATAGGGAGACACTGAAAAATAAACAGGAATCTCGGGAGGATCGTCATCTTCACCGTCTGTACTCTCCCCGCTAGTGACAGCGGGAGCGCATCCCATCTCTGAAACTCGCTCCTCATTTGCTCCACCAGCCTAAACAAGTTCAACTTATGCATCGTGCCCCAGTCCCGCGCCACTTGTATCCCTAAATACCTAAAACATTCCCCAACCAGCCTAAACGGTAGCTCCCTCAGCCTATTCTCCTGACCCCTTGCCTGCACTACACACATCTCGCTCTTTGCTATGTTCAACTTGTACCCTGAAAACCGGCCAAATTCCCCTAGGATTTCCATAATCCCGTCCATCCCTGCCACTGGATCCGACACGTACAAAAGCAGGTCATCCGCGTAGAGCGAGGCCTTGTGTTCTAAACCCCCCCCCATCCCCTTGCTGCTCTCAGAGCAATTGCCAGCGGTTCTATGGCCAACGCAAACAGCGTTGACTTGTCTTGTCCCACTGTATAGTCGAAAATACTCAGATGTCGACCTGTTCGTCCTTACACTAGTCTCCGGGGCCTGATATAGCAGTCTAACCTAGTCCACAAAGTCTTCCCCAAACCCAAACCGTCCCAGCACCTTCCATAAATAGTCCCACTCCACCCAGCCTTTTCGGCATCCATTACCACCTCTACCTCCACCTCTTTGCTCTCCGGGGGCATCATAATCACATTGAGTAGCCTTCTTAGGTTGGCTACCAGCTGCCTGCCCTTTACAAACCCCGTTTGGTCCTTCACACAATCATGTCCGGTACACAGTCTTCGATTCTGGACGCCAGGATCTTGGCCAGTAGTTTAGCGTCAACATTAATCAAGGAGATTGGCCTATAGGACCCACAGGCTTCCGGACCTTTATCCCGTTTTAGTATCAGCGAGATGGTGGCTTGCAACATCGTCGGGGGTAACACCCCATTGTCCCTCGCCTCATTAAAAACCCTAACCAGCACCGGCACCACTATCCCAGAGAACTTTTTGTAGAACTCTACTGGATACCCGTCCGGCCCCGGGGCTTTACCCGACTGCATGGCCTTCAGACCCCCCATTACTTCTTCAGCCCTAATCGGGGCCCCCAGCCCCTCTACCATCCCCCTGCTCACCTTTGGGAAGGTCAGCCCATCTTAGAAGCGCCTCATACCCTCCGGCCCCATGGGGGGTTCCGAGGTGTACAGCTTGCTGTAAAAGTCCCTGAATACCCTGTTCAATCCTGCCAGGTCTCCAACCCGGTTCCTTGCCCCGTCCACTACCGTCCCTATTTCCCTGGCCGCCTCCCTCTTCCTAAGTTGCTGTGCAAGCATTCTGCTGGCTTTCTCCCCATACTCATACACCACGCTTTTCTGAGCTGCTCTAAGGCCTTCCCAGTGGATAGCACCCCCAGCTCCGCCTGCAGTCTCCGTCGTTCCCTAAGTAGCTCTGCCCTCGGGGACTCCGCATATTCCGTTCTGTCCCTACGGGCTCAGATTGAGATCAGTTCCCCTCTCACCACCGCCTTCAGCACCTCCCAGAGCACCGCTGCTGAGACTTCCCCTGTATCGTTGACCTGCAGGTAGTTCTGCATGCTTTTCCTCGCTCTCTCACACACCCTCATCTGCCAACAATCCCATCTCTAACCTCCATTGTGGGCGCTGGTAACTTTCTTTGCAGACCTGCAGGTCGACCCAATGTGGGGAGCATGATCCGAAATAGTGATCGCCGAGTATTCTGTATTCCTCACCCCCTCCAAAAAGTCCCACTCACAATAAAGAAGTCAATACGAGAATAAACCTTGTGAACCCCCCCCATTTGTTCCATGAACCTCCTCAGTTCCCTTGCCATTGCCGAACCCTGCCCGTTCTGGAGCACGACCGATCCAGGTCGGGATCAAGGACTGTATTAAAGTCCCCACCCATAATCAGCTTGTGCTGACCTGGCTAACCCAGCCCTTCCGTAATCTAATCTGGTCTGCCACTTTCAAATGTGTCTCCTGCAGCAACATTACGAGGAGCTGTTTGGGAATGAGGGGCTGTTTAGCACAGGGCTAAATCGCTGGCTTTGAAAGCAGACCAAGGCAGGCCAGCAGCACGGTTCAATTCCCTTACCAGCCTCCCCGAACAGGCGCCGGAATGTGGCGACTAGGGGCTTTTCACAGTAACTTCATTTGAAGTCTACTTGTGACAATAAGCGATTTTCATTTCATTACATCTGCCTTCAGAGCGCGTAAGTGCGCAAACACACGTGCCCTCTTGACCGGCCGTTTAACCCTCGACCAGGTGATCAGCCTGGTTGGAGGGCACCCTCGCCCCTCGCCCCCCCCCCCCCCCCCTACGCCGATCAGCCAAACCCCTTCTTGGGCCCACCCCCTGCCCATGTGCCGTCCTCCCCTGGTCCACCTCTTGGCAGCTCCCACCCCCGACCTCTTCCCTGTTACCTGGTTCAGTTCCCTCCCTCGTCAGCAGATAACTGAAATCATTTTCATTACAGGAACTGATTTGTCAGCACCAATTATTCTTAGATGAGATAGAGTATGGCAGGTAGCATAGAACTATCTCTATCTACTATGTCCAAACCTCACTTATTGCATAATTCATATTGCGGAACACAGAACTGCAAAAGAACAGCTTTTAAAAAAAGCTGACAACTCAAACGAGACATATAACTGAAAAAACGGAGTAAAACTCTAGAACCAAAGCCATGACTCCAAAGCTACTGAATAATTTAAATTCCACTTTATTAAATAGGATTTCAGGATTCATTAGTGCTTTTTTAAGATCACATTCTTTCTAGTAGCCCCAGAGTGGATAAACATCTTGGGCGGTTTCAATTGTCAAACCCAAGCTTCTGCCAGGCAGATGGGGTTAAATTCAGCCTCTTGATCGTTGTGCTATTGGTAGCTGATAAATCAATTTTTATTTGTATAATGTGGAAAATACCTGTTCTTTTCTCACCGAAGATGTTCCCAGACCCGAGTATTTTCAGCTTTTGTTTTTTTTATGGCATTTGCTTACTTTGGACTGCACCTACTCAAGTCCACTGGACAGGCCCTGCTCTTCCTCTTTGTACCACCAATGATCTAAATTGGTACCTCTGTTGTATTGCTGGCAAGAGCTCACAGCAGTACACTACCCCATTATAGATGGATGGGAAGCTGGTCTGTTCATGCTAGAAGCACAAGGAAGAGCTGGGCTTGCCAAGTGCATTATCCCCCAGGTTTGGTAAGAGGGAGAACAGGGAGCAGCCTGGAGTTCCAATTCCATACATTACTTAACAGTTATGAGCAGTGTGAATGAGAGCTCAGAAAACTGCCTGGCTGCACAGAATCATAGAATTTACAGTACAGAAGGAGGCTATTCAGCCTATCGAGTCTGCACCAGCCCTTAGAAAGAGCACTCCACTTAAGCCCACACCGCCACCGTCCTCGTAACCCCACCTAACCTTTTGGATACTAAGGGACAATTTAGCTTGGCCAATTGTAGAGCGAGAGAGAGAGAGAGAGAGAGAGAGAGAGAGAGAGAGAGCGCAAGACAGACTGACTCACCCGTGCCCGGTCTCTCCACAAACGGAGATTTTACACACAGAGAGGGGACAATTTCGCACTGAGAGTCCTCTCTCTCTCTCCACTCGAAGGTAACTGGATTCCACCACACGGAAGAGAAGCTCGCTCTCCGTGAGGAATCTTGATTTAATGCCACTATTGATTCTAACACTCAGACAAAACCAGCCTTGGTCATGTTTATTATCAAATAATCATCCATCCAACTTCTTTGATTTCAGAAATCATGCTGAATCACAAAAACTCATCAGCACCAGCCTTTTGTTGGTGAATCTAGACATTCCCATTCATCAAGAATTTTATACTATTTTAACAGGTTAAGTAAGAATCAGTAATAAATGTCGATGACCTAATCTGGTTTGCTAAGCAAATCAATTATTGCAAAAAGTTGTGGTTTGACATCTTAAAATACTATTTGGAATATGGCCAATTATGTGCCGACATAAGCTATTTATGATACAAATTATTTATGCCAAGCAATGTGGTTGTTAGAAATAAAATATGCCGATTGGTCACACACAGGGTAGCTTTTGCTTGAAGGTTTCAGTTTTGGCCCTTTCTGCCCAATTAATGGCTCTTTGGTTGGAAAATTTGTGAAATAAGTGGTTGGGAATGAATTCTCCTCCGAGGTGGTGGTCAGCGGGTTACTGCGCCCAACAGAAGTCAAATAAGTGTTGGAGGTGGAGGGTCTGCATGGCGCAGTTGCAGAAGACATGGCGGAGGCAGGGGCGTCGTCGTCGTCCACCCTATTGCCAGTGGAGCAATTGGTGGGGTTAGATATGCAGGAGGACTGGTTGGAGGCGATTGAGGGAGCGGTTGACCTTCTTCGTAGTGCTATGGAGTAGGTGAAAAAGTGCAAGGTGCGATGATCTGAGAGGTGGAAAGGTCCATCACAGACCACAGTGATTGAATTGTGCAGTTGCAGACAGAGGAGGTGGTGATGCTGGGTGCAACTTGCAAGGTGCTGAAAATAAGGATGGACGACCAGGAGAATCGGTCCAGCTGGCAGAATCTGCGCATTGTAAGCCTACCAGCTGGGGTGGAGGGAACGAGTGTCACAGCCTCGGAGGGGGTGGAGGGAATGAGTGCCAAGGCCTATGTGTGAAAGATGTTGGTGAAGCAGGTGGATGAGGGGTCCGTGAAAAGGTCCCAGAGGTTGATCGGGCGCATCGATCGTTAAGGCGGAGGCAGAGAGCAGGGGAGTCACCGAGGGTGGTGATAGTGGGAATTCGCCGATTCCAGATAAAGGAACAGATCTCTAGGTGGGCAAGGACGACGAGAGATTGTACTTGGGAGGGCCAGTGGATTTGAATATACCAAGTAAGGAGTCTTACAACACCAGGTTAAAGTCCAACAGGTTTGTTTCAAACACTAGCTTTCGGAGCGCTGCTCCTTCCTCAGGTGAATCGAAAACATTCACCTGAGGAGGGAGCAGTGCTCCGAAAGCTAGTGTTTGAAACAAACCTGTTGGACTTTAACCTGGTGTTGTAAGACTTCTTACTGTGCTCACCCCAGTCCAACGCCGGCATCTCCACATCATGATTATACCAAGACATTGGTGCTGACCTGGCGAAGAGGCGGGCTAGCTTTAAACAGGCCAAGGCGGTACTCTTCCAAAATAAGATTCAGTTTGGCGTGTTATAACCAGCCAAACGTTTGGTGACTTTTAAGGAAAAGGAGCATTATTTTACATCACCTGAAGAGGTACATGGCTTTATTAAAGAGCATGGTTCGTAGAGGTTGATGGGGAATGTTTTCTGATGTGGCTGTTAGGTAGTGTGGGGGAAGGGGCAGTGTGGGCAATATGTGCAGGGCCTTTGTTTCAATCTTCAAGTGGAAGTTGCCATGCTAGCAAGCATGCTGATGAATGGAAGCAATGTGGAGGTGGGGGCTGTGACGGGTAGCAGGTTGGTGGTGCTGGTGGCGCGGTTAGTCTATTGGGCGAAGGCAGGACAGAGGGGAGTGAGCCACTATTTTGGGTGAGTTCGGGCAGAAAAAGAAAATGGGGCAGAGATGGTTTTGTCGATGGATTAGGATGATGGATTTAAATGGGAAAGGGGGGGGGGGGGGGGGGGGGGTGTCAGAACCACCGATGAAGATAGTGGTTTGGAATGTGCAGGGGTTGAATGGGCCGGTGAAGTGTTCTAGGGTTTTGCGTATTTGAAAAGTTTGAAGGCAGAGGCGGTGCTTCTTCAGGAGACACACTTGCAGATTAAGGACCAGGTGAGGTTGCAAAAGGAGTGAGTGGGTGGGTCAGACATTCCATTAAGGATCTGACTCCAAGTCGAGAGAGGTTACTATTTTTTTAAGCAAGAGGGTGACATTTGTGATGGCTGGGGAGTTTTGGGACCCGGGGAGTCAGTATTTAATAGTTAGTGGATGTTGGAGGGGTCCCCGGTAGTGCTAGTAAGCTTTTATGTGCCAACTGGGACGACGGGGAATTTGTGAAGTGGGTGGTGGGAGACATTCTGGATCTAGACTCATATAAATTAATAATGGATGGTGATTTTAACTACGTGATGGAGCCTCAGTTGGACCGATCGAGCCCTAGGACACCTGAATACACTTCCCCCAATCCCACGCGCTTTAATTTTGCACAATAATCTCTTATGCGGGACTTTGTCAAACGCCTTCTGAAAATCCAAATAAACCACACCAACTGGCTGCCCCTTGTCAACTGTACTGGTTACATCTTCAAAGAATTCCAACAGATTCGTCAAGCATGACGCGGGTTAGGTCGGGAAAGGCAAAAGAACTAGGGATGTTTATGGCCCAAATGAGGGTGTGGATCCTTGGAGGTTTCGGCACCAGGGAGGAAAGGGGTTTTCGTACTTCTCCCACGTGCATCAGGTGTACTCATATACAGACTTTTCATGGTGGGTAACTCTATTCTCCCAGGGATAGTGGGGCGATTGTGGCTTCGGACCACGCGCCGTTGGATGTGAGGTTGGGTGTGGGCCAGTCACAGGGACTCCGGTGGAGGATGGACTCGGCACTACTAGCGGATGAGAAGTTTTGCGGAAAGATGGCTTCGGTAATTAAGGAGTATATAGAGTTTAATCAGAATGGGGAGGTCTCGCCTTGCACGTTTTGGGAGGCTTTGGGCGGGTGGGGGGTGATTGTGTACAAGGTGCTTAGGGAAAAGATGGAGAGGCAGCAATTGGGGGGTGCTATTTTGGAGGTGGATTGCAGATAGTACAAGTGGGGGCGGGCGGGGGGGTGCTTGCGCGAAGATGCCAGAGTGGGTGGGGTGGGGGGGGGGATGATGATGATTTGGGTTTTTTTTCATGGGCTGGTGTTCCTGGAGGTTGAGAGGCAGAAGAGGTTGGGATTAGAGGCTTCGTTCAGGCTACAAGTGGTGATGGAGGCAATTGAATTGATGCAGGCAGGGAAGGCAACAGTACCTCACGGTTTCCCAGTTGATTTTTACAAACGGAGAAGTTTGTAAATCCTGGAGATGCTTTCTGACTCTTTGGCATTGCCGGCCATGCTGGCTCAGGAATCAATTTTGTTAATCCCCATGAAGGATAAGAGCTGGTGGAGTTTGGGTCGCATTGGCCCATCTATTCAACACAGATATGATGATGCAGGCTTGGGGCAGCACGGTGGTGCAGTGGATTAGCCCTGCTGCCTCACCGAGGTCCCAGGTTCAACCCCGCTCTGGGTCACTGTCCGTGTGGAGTTTGCACATTCTCCCCGTGTTTGCGTGGGTTTGGCCCCCACAACCCAAAGATGTGCAGGCTAGGTGGATTGGCCACGCTAAATTGCCCCTTAATTGGAAAAACTGAATTGGGTACTCTAAATTTAAAAAAATGATGGTGTGGCTTAAGGTGTGGCAAGGCGGCTCGAGGGGTATGTGTCGGAGATGGAGTCGGAAGACCAGAAAGGTTTTGTGAAGGGGAGGCAGCTGTCGAGTATTATTGAATGTGGTGATGACCCCGTCTAAGAGCAGGGTGCCGGAGATTGTTGTGGCTATCGACGTGGAGAAGGCATTCGATCAGATAGAATGGAGGTATTGGTTTGAGATTTTGCGACGGTTCGAGTTTGGTCCTGTGTTTAACTCATGGGTAAGGTTGTTATATGTGACCCCCACAGCTAGTGTTAGGACAAACTCGATCAGCTCAGGAGATTTCTGGCTATACAGGGATATGAGGCAGCGGTGCCTGTAATCCCCATTTCTGTTTGCATTGGCTATCAAGCCTTTGGCGATTGCGCTCCAGATATCAGGGGAGTGGTTAGGTATTGTGAGGGGAGGCAGGGAGCACTGAGTCTCGTTATATGCGGATGGCTTGTTGCTTATATATTTTGAATCCGTTGGTTTGCATGGATAGGATTATGGGTTTATTGGAGGAGTTGTTGCTTTATGGGCTATAAATTGAATGTGACTAAAAGTGAGGCGTTTGCGGTGAATGCCCTGGGGAGATTTCAGTGCCCTACCATTTAAGCTGGCTAGGAGTAGATTCAGGTACTTGGGTATTCAGGTGGCTCATGATTGGGGCATGATGTATAAATTGAATCTGGCTTGTTTGGTGGAGGAGGTGAAAGGGGATCTAAAGATGTCCTCCCATTTTCATTAGCTGGCGGGTGCAGACGGTCAAGTTGAACGCCCTGCAAGATTTCTGTTTGTGTTTCAGTCCCTCCTGATATTCCTGCCAAAGGCGTTTTTGTAAGGTAGACAGGTTGAGCTCAGCTTTCATACGGGCTGGCAAGACGGCATGGATTCGGGCGGGTGTTTTTACGAAGTAAGCGGTGGATGGGGGGGCTTGCAATCTCGAACTTGCTGTATTATTACTGGGCGACAAAGGTGGAGAAGGTTCGGCACTGGTGCAGAGTGGGTACAGGTGGAGGAGGCGTCGAGGCGTCATGTGTGTGGGGCAAGTCTGAGGGCTCTGACTCCGTTTGCCT